>NC_142347.1:38745924-39057758 GCF_054954075.1 Amborella trichopoda
AATGCAAGATTGCTCTTGCAATATGTTATCTAAAGAAGATAATCTCATATTAGATTTAATAGAGAAAATAATAGATCCCGATGAAAAACGAGAAACTATAACTCAATTCATCAATATTACTAAAGCTAAGAATAAACCTCCTTTTTTATTAAAAACCCCTGATGAATATAATTTTGCTGATATTATTAAAAGAATTAATAAAAAAGATATAACTCAAAAGGAACCTACAATAGGAGAATTACAAAAAGAAATTCAAGAAGTCAAAACCGAAATTCATCAACTAAAAGATAGAATTAGAATATTAGAATTACAAAGTGAAATTTCCAGAAATATAACTGATACGGATGAAATAGAATTTGAATAATTAATTAATCAACCAGAAAAACCTGAATCATCAGGAATCAAAGAAATAGATGATAATACATCAGTAAATCTCATTAATAAAGTTATTACTAAAAAATGGTTCATATTAGTCAAAATCATAATTAATCATGATTATACTTTTCAAACCCTAGCATTAGTAGACTCTGGAGCCGATTTAAATTGTATTAATGAAGGATTGGCACCCACAAAATATTTTGATAAAACCAAACAAATATTGAATACTGCTGATGGTAGTAGATTATTAATTAAATATAAATTATCTAATGCTATTGTATGTAATAATGAGCATTGTTTCCCTATTCCATGTGTAATGGTTAAAAGGACCGAGTCAAGCTGTCATACTTGGAGTCCCCTTTCTTACTTTGCTATATCCCATTACAGTCACTCATAGAGGATTAGAATCTACTATAACAGGAGAAACAATAATCTTTGAATTTGTAAATAAACCAAAATTGAAAGAAATAAATAGAGTTAAAAATAATATAAAACAAAAGGAAAAATTTATTTGTTCTCTTAAGGAAGAAATTAAATACAAAATAATAGAAGAAAGATTACAAACTAATGAGATAAAAGAACAAATAAAAAATCTTACTCACCAAATAGAAACAAATATATGTAGTGAAATACCTAATGCTTTCTGGGAAAGAAAGAAACATATAGTAAACTTACCATATGAATCTAGCTTTCATGAATCTCAAATATCAACAAAAGCTAGACCTATTCAAATGAATACAAAATTATTAGAATTCTGTAAACAAGAAATAGATAGTTTATTATCTAAAGGATTAATTAGATCCAGTACCTCTCCTTGGAATTGTGCTACTTTCTATGCTAATAAAAATGCCGAAAAAGAAAGAGAAGTCCCATGGTTAGTAATAAATTATAAGCCACTAAATAAAGCATTACAAAGAATTAGATATCCCATACCTAATAAAAAAGATTTATTAGATCGATTATTAAATGCTTGTATTTTTTCTAAATTTGATTTAAAATTTGGCTATTGGCAAATTCAAATAAAAGAAGAAGATATATATAAAAGTGCATTTAATGTCCCCTTTGGACAATATGAATGGAATGTCATGCCTTTTGGATTGAAGAATGCTCCATCAGAATTTTAAAGAATTATGAATGGTGTATTTAATCCATATATAAAATTTATGATAATATATATTGATGATGTTTTAATTTTTTCAGATAATAGACCTCAACATATAAAACACATTCATGCTTTTATTAATGCAGTCAAACATGCAGGACTAGCAATATCTGCAAAAAAGATGAGTTTATTCCAAACAAAAATCAGATTCTTAGGACATAATATCACACATGGAACAATCATACCAATAGATAGTTCTATTCAATTTGCTGATAAATTTTCAGATACAATTTTAGATAAAAAAGAATTACAACGATTTTTAGGCTGTCTTAATTATATAACAGATTTCTACAAAGACTTAGCTATAGATGCAAAACCTTTATACAATAGATTAAAGAAGAATCCTCCAAAATGGACTAATATTCATACTGAATCAATCAGAAAACTTAAAATTAAATCTAAAGAATTACCTTGTCTTTCTGATCCAGATGCTGTTAAGATCATTGAATGTGATGCATCAAACCTAGGGCTAGGAGAAATACTTAAAACAAAAACTAAATAATACTGAACAATTAGTCAAATATACTTCCAAAGCTTGGAATACAACCCAACAAAATTATTCAACCGTTAAAAAAGAAATTTTAGCCATAGTACATTGTGTGACAAAATTTCAAGGTGATATTCTAAATACTTATTTTCTTATTCGAACTGATCGCAAAGCTGCTAAAGGTATTCTTACTAAAGATGTGCAAAATTTAGTATCTAAACAAATCTTCGCAAGATGGCAAGCCATTCTTTCTGCGTTTGATTTCACTATCGAACATCTTAGTGGTACTTGTAATCATTTACCTAATTTTCTAACACGAGAATTTTTGCAGGGGGGCAGAACCGACCACTCTGACCCAAAAGAATTATCTTTAGGACTTATATTATTCAATCAAAATAAGAATATGAATACAAATCGTGGCAAATCACCAATGGATATAGTGCCAGCTAGTTCATCACCTTCACCTACTCGAACTCTAGTACCATATTCTCCAACTGACCCAAATAGTCCAGTTTACCCTATATACTCGAGCCAACCACCTCCATCTTTTCCAAGAACACCATTATTCTTACAATCTTCTGTTCCAAAAAAACCAACAACCAAATCTCAATATGAAGCAACTGCTTTTATTGATGATATCATTATAGAAAATAATCAAGTGGCTGAAAACCCAAATATTCTAGCCAGACATTATTTATGCAATAACCTGAATCCTTCCTTTGGCATAAACCACTCCCTGGAAAAATTCTTGTGTTAGAAAATCAAGTAAATGATTACAAGTACCACTAAGATGTTCGATAGTGAAATCAAACGTAGAAAGAATGGCTTGCCATCTTGCGAAGATTTGTTTAGATACTAAATTTTGAACATCTTTAGTAAGAATATCTTTAGCAGCTTTGCGATCAGTTCGAATAAGAAAAGAAGTATTTAGAATATCACCTTGGAATTTAGTCACACAATGTACTATGGCTAAAATTTCTTTTTTAACGGTTGAATAATTTTGTTGGGTTGTATTCCAAGCCTTGGAAGTATATCTGACTAATTGTTCAGTATTATTTAGTTTTTGTTTAAGTATTCCTCCTAGCCCTAAGTTTGATGCATCACATTCAATGATCTTAAAAACATCTGGATCAGAAAGAGAAAGACAAGGTAATTCTTTAGATTTAATTTTAAGTTTTCTGATTGATTCAGTATGAATATTAGTCCATTTTGGAGGATTCTTCTTTAATCTATCGTATAAAGGTTTTGCATCTATCGCTAAATCTTTGTAGAAATCTGTTATATAATTAAGACAGCCTAAAAATCGTTGTAATTCTTTTTTATCTAAAATTGTATCTGAAAATTTATCAGCAAATTGAATAGAACTATCTATTGGTATGATTGTTCCATGTGTGATATTATGTCCTAAGAATCTGATTTTTGTTTGGAATAAACTCATCTTTTTTGCAGATATTGCTAGTCCTGCATGTTTGACTGCATTAATAAAAGCATAAATGTGTTTTATATGTTGAGGTCTATTATCTGAAAAAATTAAAACATCATCAATATATACTATCATAAATTTTATATATGGATTAAATCCACCATTCATAATTCTTTGAAATTCTGATGGAGCATTCTTCAATCCAAAAGGCATGACATTCCATTCATATTGTCCAAAGGGGACATTAAATGCAGTTTTATATATATCTTCTTCTTTTATTTGAATTTGCCAATAGCCAAATTTTAAATCAAATTTAGAAAAAATACAAGCATTTAATAATCGATCTAATAAATCTTTTTTATTAGGTATGGGATATCTAATTCTTTGTAATGCTTTATTTAGTGGCTTATAATTTATTACTAACCGTGGGACTTCTCTTTCTTTTTCGGCATTTTTATTAACATAGAAAGTAGCACAACTCCAAGGAGAGGTACTGGATCTAATTAATCCTTTAGATAATAAACTATCTATTTCTTGTTTACAGAATTCTAATAATTTTGTATTCATTTGAATAGGTCTAGCTTTTGTTGATATTTGAGATTCATGAAAGCTAGATTCATATAGTAAGTTCTTTCTTTCCCAGAAAGCATTAGGTATTTTACTACATATATTTGTTTCTATTTGGTGAGTAAGATTTTTTATTTGTTCTTTTATCTCATTAGTTTGTAATCTTTCTTCTATTATTTTGTATTTAATTTCTTCCTTAAGAGAACAAATAAATTTTTCCTTTTGTTTTATATTATCTTTAACTCTATTTATTTCTTTCAATTTTGGTTTATTTACAAATTCAAAGATTATTGTTTCTCCTGTTATAGTAGTTTCTAATCCTCTATGAGTGACTGTAATGGGATATAGCAAAGTAAGAAAGGGGACTCCAAGTATGACAGCCTGGCTCGGTCCTTTTAACCATTATACATGGAATAGGGAAACAATGCTCATTCTTACATATAATAGCATTAGATAATTTATATTTAATTAATAATCTACTACCATCAGCAGTATTCAATATTTGTTTGGTTTTATCAAAATATTTTGTGGGTGCCAATCCTTCATTAATACAATTGAAATCGGCTCCAGAGTCTACTAATGCTAGGATTTGAAAAGTATAATCATGATTAATTATGATTTTGACTAATATAAACCATTTTTTAATAATAACTTTATTAATGAGATTTACTGATGTATTATCATCTATTTCTTTGATTCCTGATGATTCAGGTTTTTCTGGTTGATTATTAATTGTTCAAATTCTATTTCATCCGTATCAGTTATATTTCTAGAAATTTCACTTTGTAATTCTAATATTCTAATTCTATCTTTTAGTTGATGAATTTCGATTTTGACTTCCTGAATTTCTTTTTGTAATTCTCCTATTGCAGGTTCTTTTTGAGTTATATCTTTTTTATTAATTCTTTTAATAATATCAGCAAAATTATATTTATCAGGGGTTTTTAATAAAGAAGGAGGTTTATTCTTAGCTTTAGTAATATTGATGAATTGAATTATAGTTTCTCGTTTTTCATCGAGATCTATTATTTTCTCTATTAAATCTAATATGAGATTATCTTCTTTAGATAACATATTGCAAGAGCAATCTTGCATTTCTTGATCTGATTCTTCTGTACTGTTCCATCTAAGGTTTTCATCTTCTATGTTTCCTATTAATGAATTATTACTAGAACTATCAGAAGAGCTTGCTTCAGAATTATCATCATATATTTGAATAATCTCATATATTTTATTCCTAATATTTTCATCTAATATTAATGAATCTATTTTCTTTTTTACCTTACAATTACTTTTGTAATGACCTATTTTTCCACACTTATAACATATAGGTAGGTTTTTCTTTCCGTTTTTATAATTTTGTTTTGGTATAAACCTTTTTATGAATTTTTCTCTTCGAAGTTTTTTATATGGTTTATATGATTTTTTATCCTTTCTTACATATTTATATTTTTTCTTTTTAGAATATTTCTTATCTTTAGAATCAATAGTGTATCCAAATTGTTCATAGAAATCTCCTAATTCTTTTTTACCAAGTCATTTTCTGTTTATCTAATTGTTTCTTAAGTTTCATATCTGTGCATAAGGCTAATCCTTCTGCACATATTTCTGCAGAGAGTTCTCCTATAGTATATGATGAATATGGTATGATTCCTCCATTTTTATTTTTTAATCTATTTTTTACTTTCTCAACAAATAAGTATGGTAATCCTGCTATGAATTTTTTTTTCCAATTATCTAATCTTCTCGGGTAAATAGTCTTGAAAAAAATACATCTTTATACCATTTATAATGTGATAGGGTTGGACACTTTAAATTGGATAAACGGTCTTCAGTTCTTGCCTCGAGGAGGGTTGTACTCCCCACAAAATGAAGGGTGATGGTATAAATAAGAGTGTTAACAGCATCACTTTCAAAGTATAAAACGTCTTGGTTTTGTTCATTTTTTATTGTCCATTGTCGGGTAGTATTTAATATTTGATTTTTTGTATTTTCAGGGAGATAAAAATCCAACCAGCCAGTGAATCCACAAACTATGGCTTTGACTACATCCTGATCATGATTGCCGACCATCTTACACGCGGTTGCATACATAGTCATATGTTTCATGGTATCGAATATTTGAAGTTCAGACATGCCATCTATATACCAATTAACTATGGTTCTTCCTGAATAGGAAGTTGTATGTGATATAAGATCTTCTTCAAATTGGATGTCTACTGGTGTTGGTATATGGTGATGAGGTCTTGCTGTAGGAGGTTTCCAATTTCTTCCATATGTTATTCTTTGAATAGAATGATTATTGGGTTGGTTTTCGGTAAAAGCGGTTTCCATATTTTCTATAGTATCAGGTATTATAGGTTCTTCAACTTCTAGGGTTGAGGTTTCTGATTCTTTTATTATGGCTTTACCTTTACCTTTTACATCTGTATCTTTAATATCTAATTTGGCTAATTGATATATTAATTGGTCTATTAAAGTTTTATTATTTTCTCCTATAAGAAATTTTTCTTTATTTAAACTAGGAGGTGATTTAAATAATATAGATTTTTTGGATTCCTGTATGGGTACTGGTCTTAACATTTTTTCTATTCTCAAAGTTTGTTTTCCAATGGATTGTATATATAAATTAGTATAATTATTTTGTTCTATGATATGTGGAATTAATTTTGTACGATGTACTATTTCTCCAGATGTCATTTTATAAGGGGTAGCTTTTGGTTCACGTGTAAGAGTTTTTTCAGTTTCTTTTCCTTTTATGATTAAACTTTTCTCTGGGGGATGTACACTGGTAATCTTAGTTCCTTCTGGTGTATCATAAGTCTTATATTGGCTTTCTAATGTATTTATTTCAAAGTTTGAGATTGCAATATTTCTTTCTTTTAATATTTCTTTTAACCATGTAAAAAATCCTTTATTTTGTTTTTCTTGCTTTAGAAATTTATTATATTTTTTATGAAATAATTCGACTAGTCTAGGCTCAAATCTTTTTCTATACCATTCTCTTATATCTTTGTTTTCATCAGATAAATAGTCTGATTTTATGTATTCTTTATCTATTTTTATTTCTTCTATTACCATGACATGAAAGTCTATTTTTGAATCAGAAAATTCTGAGTCTTCTTTAGCTTCCTTTTGTATTGGTTTATAATGAGGTATTACTATATTATCTCTAGTTCTTATTAATCCTTGTATTTGAGGTCTAGATGAACTAGACGCAAAAGAATGTCTTGAAGGTTCAAGTTTTATTTTTTATTTTTCTATCTCATCTTCATTTTTAGATTTTAAAGTTTTATCTGATCCCGCAAACTTTATTTCTATGTTACCATCTATATGCTCAATTATTTTATCTAGAATATTATTACATGGTGTTTGATGGAGAATATTTTCATTTCGGATTGACCATGATTCTGGTAATATAATTTCTGACCATTTTATTGTTTTTGGAATAATGGTATTGGATTTTTCTAAATTGGTTTGAAATAAAATTGTTCTACCTTTAGTATCCATTTGAACTACTTTAGGGCATAAAGTGTTCATGACTTTATAATATATCCGATATATAATTGCTATATTTTGAGATCCTTGGATCATATCAAATCCTTGGGTTTTTATATTTAATGTTAATACATTTAATATATTAGGATCATTCAAAGAGACTGAGTAATTAGGAAAACAGTTAACATACATAGGTCCACTATATAGACTAGATTCTACCATTCCTAGTAATGAGTCATTAAATTTATTATGTCTAGTATCTCGTAAACATACTAATATTGAATTGTTAAGTCCTAATCTTATTAATGGTTTAATAGCTACTTGAATAAGTCCTATGTGTAAATAGCTATAATTTTTAGTTTTATGCGTTTGTATTACTTTATTAGATTAGTAATTGGAAGTTTTCTTGCATACTGGTTACAGATATAGATTGTTCTACGGTCTTAATAACATAACCTATTTTTAAATCAAAACCTATTTTTAAATCAAAAGATCCTACTTGATATATATTAGAGATAGGTACTTTAGGTATAGTCCAATTTTGTAATTGGTTTTCTATATTGTCGATAAGAATTTCTTCCTTATTTATATTATATATATATATATATATATATATATATATATATATATATATATATATATATATATATATATATATATTCCATGTACCTTTTTCACGGCTCTTCCTGGCCTTTTTCGGTAGTGTGGGTCACGACGACTTTTGAGTTTCACTTTCTTACTATTTTTATAGAAAATTTTATCAGGACTCTGTCCAATATAACAGCTTCCTTGTCCAATAGTACACTACGAGTAAAAAATAAAGAAGAAGTAACCATAGATAATATAGAACGACAAATACAAAATTATAGAATATATTATAAAGTCATGAATACTTTATGTTCAAATGCCCTTCAGATGGATAGTAAAGGACAAACAATATTTTTCCAGACCAATATGAAAAAATCTACTACAGTCATACCCAAATCCATAAGATGGTCGCAAATAACTCTTCTTGAAAATTGGTCCTTACATTGTGAGAACCAACAATCTAGAGTTCCAACCAATAGGGAACCAAATCAAATTATTGAGTACCCTGACGGAGACATAGAAATACAATTCAATTCCAACAAGCGTACCAGAATAAACCTGTCAGAAGGTCTATGCGTACACCATCTAAAATCTCTATACCCTCTAGACGTTCTACCCCGTCCATACCACAAAGACCCATACTAGATGGATTGACAAGGACAAATAATAATATCCAAAGACCAATTTATAGAACACATGAACCTAGCTCATCTGATAATGAACCTACACCTTCTGATCTGGATTTTAATATTCTTACCCTTCAAAGAGAAGAAAAATTTAAAATAGATATAGAAGGAATTAAGAATGACTATTTATCTGATAAAAATAAAGAAATCCGTGATTGATATCTAGCATAATTTCCTAAAGAATTACTAGATGCTCTTCACAAAAGATTTAATAAGTTTATCAAGAAAAATAAACAAAATATAGGATTTTTTGACTGGCTAAGACCCACTCTAAAAGAAAAAGATATCCCAATCCTAGATTTTGGTCTTAACACTATAGAAAACCAATATCAGACCTTTTATACTACTGAGCGAGAAGAAATACAAAGTATACACCCACCTGAAAAAAGTCTTCAGTTAAAAGGTGCATTAAAAGAGAAACCCAAAACTAAAGCCTCTCCTATAAAATAATCCCAAAAGAAACAGAGCATCATACCCATGAAATAAATGTTATACCTCATATAATTGAACAAAATAATTATACCAATCTCTGCCTCCAAACTATTGGAAAGCAGACAACAAGAATAAAAAATATAGTTTGTAAACCTCATAATATACCTCCAGTCACCATAACTGAAATAAATAAGAAAAAAGCCTTATTATTCAAACCACCTCCAGAACTTAGTAAAGAACAATTCAGTCTATAAGGAATAAAAAAGAAAGAAGACAACAAAGAATTAATAGACGAATTGGTAAGCAAACTAGCTAAACTAAGTATAAAAGGAAAAAGGATAGCTATTGAACCAAAGGCAATGGTATTACAAGAAGAAAACCTAAGCAATAGTGAGATACAACATATCGAAGAAGCCTTCAAAATAGAAAAACCTGAGATAAATAGAATAGATTATGGGAGAAAAATAAGACCATCTTCTCAAACTAGGATGTATTACCCAAGGCCAACTCCTGTAGACATCCAGTTTGAAGAAGACTTGATTACTAGCACCGTATCCAACTCAGGAAGAACAATAGTCAACTGGAAAATAAATGGAATGTCTGATCATCAAATACTAGATGCAATGAAACAGATGACAATGTACGCAACAGCGTGCAAACTAAGTGGAAATCATGATCAGGAAATAGCTAAAGCCATCATTTGAGGTTTTACTGGATGGTTAAGAGGATGGTGGGGTTTCCATATAGACGAATCTATCAAAAGAGAAATATTGGCTGCCACAAGGCAATGGACAGTAAAAAATGAATTTAATCAAGATATACCTAATAGTGAAAGTGATGCAGTCAACACCCTGATATATACGATAACTCTCCATTTTGTAGGAAGTACCGCTCTGCTTAATGCTAGGACAGAAGAACTCCTTTCCAACTTAAGATGCTCAACATTGTCCCATTATAAATGGTATAAAGATGTATTCTTTTCTCAGCTCCTTTCCAGAGAAGATAGTAAATCAGATCACTGAAAAGAAAAATTTATTGTTGGATTACCCCATCTCTTTGCTGAAAAAGTCAAAACAAGATTGAAAAATAAACACGGAGCGATAATCCCATACTCCCTATATACATTAGGAGAACTGTCTGCTGAAATATGATCAGAAGGTCTTGCTCTCTGCACAAACCTAAAACTAAAGAGACTAGGAAAAACAAAAAATGACAGGCAGAAAGGAACTGGGTGACTTTTGTGAACAATTTGGATACAATACTTTGCCTATGACCAAAGACACTGATAGAAGAATAAAAACAAAAGACATAAATATAAGCCATATAAGAAGTACCAAAGAAAAATTTGCTAAGAAATTTTCTCCAAAAAATAATTTTAGGAATCTAAAGGAAAGAGGAAAATACTTGTTTGTTATAATTGTGGTAAAGTAGGGCATTACAAGAATAAATGCCGGATAAAAAAATAAATAAATGCCTTACATCAGAAACCAACTGTATCAAATATTACGGATAGATGAAGAATCTGAGGATAGTTCATCAAGTTCTAATATTGAACCACTTGTTGGAGAAATAGAAGATGAAAATTTAATATTCAGTAGTTTAGACTCAGAGGATGAAAATAATAATTGCTTCTGTAATACACTCTCCAAAGAAGAAAATCTGATCATAGATATAATAGACAAAATAACAGACCCAGAGGCAAAGGGAGAAGCTTTAATTCAATATATTCAATTAGCTAAAACAAATTAGAAACCCTCTCCTCTTGACAGAACGCAAGAGGATTATAGTTTTGCAAAAATCCTTAAAAGAGTATAAAATAAAAATAATGAGCAAAAGGAACCATCTATATAACTGAGGTACGGAATGAATTAATAAATTTAAAAAATAGGATAAAGGTTTTAGAATTAGCATCCAACTTGCAAAATACTCCTGAAAATACAGATGAGGAAATGGAATTTGATAGTATTATAAATAATTATAAAAGGCCTCTATCCCCTATTAATGAGGAACCAGGATCCTCTAGTACTATACAGTCTGATAATTATGTAAACTTACTAGACAAAGTGATTACGCAGAAATGGTTTACATTAGTAAGAATAATAATTCATAAAGAATACAGTTTCCAAACCTTAGCATTAATAGACTCAGGTGAGGACCTAAATTGTATAAATGAAGGATTGGTCCCTACAAAATATTTTAGCAAAACAACCCAAATATTAAATACAACAGATGGAAGTAGATTAATTATAAATCATAAACTTTCTAATACAACAGTCTGCAATAATGGAAATTGTTTTGAAATACCATTTATTATGGTAAAAGGGCTAAGTCAGTCTGTAATTCTGGGAACTCCATTCTTGAATCTATTATACCCATTAAAAATAGATAGTTCAGGAATTGAAGCCAATATAAAGGGCCACAATGTAAAATTTGAATTCATTGATAAACCAAAGGTCCGAGAAGTTAATAGTATTAAAGAAACAATATCTAATAAAGAGAAGTTTCTGTATCATCTTAAAGAAGAGCTAAAATACAAAATAGTTGAAGAAAAACTCTCTACCTTAAGAAACTTATTAAAGATATTAAAAATAAAATAGAAAGTGAAATTTGTGCAGAATTACCAAATGCCTTTTGGAATAGAAAAAGACACATTGTAAATTTACCATATGAGACAGATTTCCATGAAGATAAAATACCTACAAAAGCAAGACCAATACAAATGACCCCTCGACTTTTAGAAATCTGCAAAAAGGAAATTGATGATTTGTTACAGAAACAGCTTATCAGGAAAAGTTCTTCTCCATGGAGTTGCTCAGCATTCTACGTAGAAAAGGCTTCTGAGAAAGAAAAAAGGGCTCCTCGATTGGTAATAAATTATAAACCCCTTAACAAAGTGTTAAAGTGGACAAGATATCCTATTCCCAATAAAAAGAATTTACTTGACAGACTTGTCAATGCTTGCATCTTTTCCAAATTTGATCTAAAATCAGGATATTGGCAGATTCAGATTGTTGAACAAGATAAATATAAAACTGCCTTTAATGTCCCTTTTGGACAATATGAATGGAATGTGATGCCTTTTAGACTTAAAAATGCTCCTTCTAAATTCCAAAATATTATGAATGATATCTTCAATCCTTATATAAAATTTATGATTGTCTATATAGATGATGTCCTAATATTTTCTGAAAGTATTGAGCAGCATTTTAAACACATAAATGTTTTCATCAAAGCAATAAAAGCTGCAGGACTGGTTGTATCGGCTAGAAAAATTAGCCTCTGCCAAACAAAAATAAGATTTCTAGGACATAATATTTTCCCGGGCAATATAATTTCAATTGATAGGGCAAACGAATTTTCTGATAAATTCCCAGATATTATTTTAGATAAAACTGAACTTCAAAGATTTCTGGGATGTCTTAATTACATTGCCGATTTCTAGAAAGATCTAGCCATTGATGCTAAACCTTTATTTCAAAGGTTAAACAAGAATCCACCAATGTGGACAAATGAGCATACTTTGGCTGTTAAGAAAATAAAAATTAAGGCCAGGGAATTACCCTGTCTTGCACTATTTAATCCTACCGCGTTCAAGATAATTGAATGCAATGCTTCAGAAATAGGATTAGGAGGAATATTGAAGCAAAAAATTTTAAAAACAAAACAATTAGTTCAATTCACCTCACGCGCATGGAACCAAACACAGCAAAATTATTCCACAGTTAAAAAGGACGTTTTGGCCATTGTCCATTGTGTCACCAAATTTCAAAGTGACCTTCTAAACCAAAAATTTCTCATACGAACTAATTGTAAAGCCGCAAAAGATATTCTTAATAAAGATGTCAAGAACCTTGTCTCAAAGCCGATTTTTACACGATGGCAGGGTATACTATCCTCCTTTGAATTTGATATCGAGCATATTAAAGGAAATACTAATTATCTTCCTGACTTTTTAACCAGTGAATTTTTGCAGGGGGACAGGGACAGAAGAATAATACCAAACATGGGGAAAGGGAAAATGGAAATAGTTCCAGCATTAGACAAGACCTTAATAACTTCTCCTATAACCCCAAATCAATTAGTTAGAAAGCAAGCACAAGAAATAGTATTCTCTGCTGAGCCAATATCAATACCTAATACCTCAGGAGGAGAAAAATCCAAGTTCATAGAAACCACTTTTATAGCTGAAATAAGAATAGATGATATTCATACAGATAAAGATCCATATGAATTAGCAAATATCTATTTAGATAATCATTTACACCCTTCCAATAATAATAAGACCCAAGAATGGTATGAAGCCATCCTCTTGGAAACCGGATCAATAACAATGGTCCATTTTTATAAGAAAAATACTAATATAATTGCATACTCCAAGTTCCAGATCCGCAAAATAATATCATATAAGGATTGGGGTATGGATCCAATAAAACCAAAAAGGTTGCAAACAGAAGGATTTAATAACAAATACTTTCGATATACTGAATATGTTGAAGCATGGCATAGAGTATTTGCCTTCCAAAATATTAATAAGTCCCATACATGGTTCCTTCAAATAAAAATACCAGTGGTAGGAGAATTCCCAAATTGGTTCAAAAACTGGTTCCAACTATGGGGATCAGGAACCGAAATATTACCGCCAAAATTACAAGCCTCTCAGAGGAAATTTGCTGAATATAATAATAATGACACAAGAATAGATCTTCATATGTATTTTATGGCATTATACCAAATACCATGGATCAAGAAATGGTCCTACCAAAAATCAGATAATTATACAAATAATTGGGAATACATTCCCAAATTGGGAAGACAGGTATATATAAAATGGTGGGATGTCTACGAAAATAAAGCCCTTGATCCAGACAATATAAAAATGAAAAAAGTACTCATCTCACCACCTGAGACTGGAAATAATAATATGACCGACTATATAAACAGGATGCGTCGGCAGAATCCCATGGCTACTAAAGAAGAATTGAAGAAAAAACTACTACAACTTTTTGATGAAGAAGAAGAAGCCATGTCCACGTCCACACAAAACGAAGAGGATTATGCCCATGAAAATGAGGATTGTGAATTCAGATTATCCCAAACCTAAAAGCCGGGCTAATACAAGGAATAATGTTGCCAACAACTTTTTGTCACCTCAAGATGTCACTATTCAACTTTTACTGTGCTGCCGACAACTTTTTGTCACCTCAAGATGTCACTGTTCAACTTTTACTGTGCTGCTGATAACTTTCTGTCACCTCAAGATGTCACTGTTCAACTTTTACTGTGCTGCCGACAACTTTTTGATGTCACTATTCACCTTTTACTGTGCTACCGACAACTTTGGGTCACCTCATGCCTTTTGAGCTGGCATCCTCTTTGAAGCACATCTAATAAACTTTGGACTCCGATGTCTATAAAAGGGAAGAAGGAGGTGAAGCTAAAGGCAGAGGGTGTTCTCCCCCAGTAATCTTCTCTCCTCTCCTAACCTTCTCTACTCTCTTTTCTGCTTTCTCTGCTCTCTTAATCTTCTCTGCTCTCCTAACCTTCTCTGCGCTCTTCTCTGCTTTCTCTTCTCTGAATCTTCCATGTTCTCTGGTTCTGCCATTCTCTCTCAGCCTTCCCTCTCAATTTCAGGGTTTCATCTCCCTTTCAGTTAAACTCACAGTTCTCTATCCTTCTCTGATTTAAATTATCTCCACTTAGTCATCTTTCTGAGCAACCACTCTGTCTGCATCTCTCTCAGCTTTATCTCCGCTCAGTCATCTTTCTGAGCAACCACTCTGTTTGCATCTCTCTCAGCTCTATCTCCGCTCAGTCATCTTTCTGAGCAGCCACTCTGTCTACATTTCTCTCTCTTTGTACTCTCCAGCTTTTCTACTCTCCAGCTCTCTGTACTCTTCGTCACTCTGCGCTCTCAAAGCTATCTCTCTACACTCTAAGGCTTCTCTCTGCCATCTCCTTTTGTGTTCATTGCAGCCGTCTCTGTGAATCCATAGTCACTGTTCTCAGTTTCAACTTTCTGTTATTCTCTTCTACCTATCTGTCTCCACTATTATTCTTCTTACTCTCTCTACTATTTACGATTCTACTGTTATCTTTTCCCTCTTTCTTTCTACTGTATATTGGGTGGTGTATCTTGCCACAGCGGATTTGAGTGACTGTAAAATATATGTGTGATTGTAATCTAAACTCTTTGCCAAGCTACTGCCCAGAGGAGTGGAAACTATTTTCAAGTTTTTGCAAGTGCCATATGTGAGTGTATTCATACTCTGTTATGCAATTTAACTTCATATTTTGTTTAAAGTTGGGATATACTACTTATATTAACTGGTTTGTATTAGATGTTTCTCCATTCTTATTTATTGCTTCTCTGCTAATACTTCTTCTTATGAAACTTGTGTACTTTTAGAATAAATAGTTGTTAAAATAGTTCTTGGTTGTACTATATATATATATATATATATATATATATATATGGAAGAACAACAAAAATCCATTAGACAAGATTTGTTTTACTGTTGAAAAACCCGCTAATTGATCATCTCGACATCGAGATGTATGAATATGAAAAATAAAAAGATTGAGTCCCAAAAATAGTGTATCTTGCAACACATTATCTAGACTGTCTATTTTTAATATTTTCATATGTTTATACATCTACTTGATTTTTAACCATTTTTGGAGTTTAAAATTTTATAAGTAGATATAAAAATAGATTTTCAGATAATCGTAAAAAAAATTTACACCAAAATTACATGTTTTGATAAAATTTGGAGTTGCGCCTTAATTAGATTATTACAACCTTATAGAAACCACTATATATATATATATAAGAAAATGCTGAGATTAGCCCACTAACCCATATGAACATATGAGTTCATATGAGCCCAATGGCCCAGATTGAATCTGGGCCGATCTAACAGTCACGGCCTCATTTCGTATTTTAATTTTAATTTTTTTCTACAAATCCAAATAACTTGAAATTTTAGGTTTGTGTTCTTCAAAAAATAGGATAATATAATAAAAATATCAAAAAAATAATTTACAATAAATAAATTGACCAAAATACCACTGAAAAGTTTTAGGGGTATTTTAGTTAATTTATTTATTGTGAATTATTTTTAAAATATTTTTATTAGGTGCGCCTTAATGAGAAGAATTGACGCCTAAAATTTCAAGTTATTTGGATTTGTATAAAAAAATTAAAATTCAAATATGAAATGAGGTCGTGACCGTCAGATCGACCCAAATTCAATCTAGGCCGTTGGGCTCAAATGTTCATATGAGCTCGTGGGCTAATTTCAGCATTTTTCATATATATATATATATATATATATATATATATATATAGGAAGATGCTAGGGTGAACCCACTAGCTCACAGAAAAAAATGAGCCTAACGGCCCAGATTGAATCTAAGCCGATCTGATGATCACGGATATCCGGTAGTGTTTGAATTTTAATTTTTTTTCTACAAATCCAAATCACTTTTCGAGGGTATTTTGGTCTTTTCGGGGTATTTTGGTCAATTAAATTTTTGTAAATTATTTTTTTTATATTTTTTATTAAGTGCGGCTTGATGAGAAGAACACACGCCTAAAATTAAGTGATTTGGATTTGTAAAAAAAAATTAAAATTCAAATACTATCGGACATCCGTGATTGTCAGATCGGCCCAGATTCAATCTGGGTCGTTGGGCTCATTTTTTCCTATGAGCTAGTGGGCTCACCCAAGCTTTTTCCATATATATATATATATAATATTTTGAGATTTTGCCCCCCTTTCAATGTTGCAAAACTTGGATCGATGGGGTAGATCGTCACCCCACAGATCTGTGTCATATTGCTAGATCCCGATCTAGATTAGCAATCCATAAAAATATTAAAAATAAAAATTAAAAAATAAAATAGATGTTTATGGGGTGGAGATTTAAGAAAATATTAAGATAAGTTCAAAGAAAAGTAAAAAAAAATTGAAAAGGGGAGTTTTAGATTGGAATTGGATCAGGACCAAACCGTCCTTCATGACAATGGTTCGGTCCAAGCCAATTCCCAATGCAAATCAATAACTCCCGATCTGGATCGCCGGTTTTGAAACATTGCCCCCTTTGGTCATACGCATATTGTCATATTTATAGATCAATTTTGTAAAAACATAATTAACTCAATAGAATACAACTTGCTCTAGCACATTGTAAGGTAGAATTAACTCAATAGAACTTGAGTACAACTTGCTCTAGCACATTGTAAAAACATAATTAACTCAATAGAATACAACTTATCAAGAAAACAAATGATGAGGCATCAAATCAAAAATAAGAACCTAGAGACTCAAGCATGGAACCAACTTGCTCTAGCACATTGTAAGGTAGGAATAAGCATTATGGGAGTATTGATTCTGTTTAAAAACTGCATAAGGAACTCAAGCTGTTAAAACACTTACCATCTGGGAAAATAGCAGCTGCTCCTCCCTCATAAAACCAGTCAAGCTCCTTCTTCCTCAATAGGAAAATTCCTCTAAGCACCAGACCAGTAACCTAAGGTAAGCACGTATAAGAAAGAACCATATTAATAATAATCATGCAAAATGTCTGATCAAGGAATCAAGAATTGCAAAGTTTTTATGGCCATACATGTGTTGTATCAAGCTTATATACAACCTATCTATCTTTTCATCCATCCATCAATCGATCTTCATGTATGTATGTATTTAATATACAAATGTATATTGAGATAAAATCATTAAAACGGTCAGAAACCTCAAAAGATAATTGAGGTGGTCAAATAAACCACCTTATCAACAAAGTGGTTGATTTAAAAAGTTCATTTTGCTCAAGTACCTCCTAAACTATTATTGTTCAAAAAAAAAAAAAGTACCTCGTAAATTATTTTGTTAAAGAATATGCCCAAAATGCTACTGTTCCAGGTGTGTAACCCCTAAGAAATTGAGTGTAATTGGTAATTTGGCACCACTGCATTGCCCAAGCCAAATTATGAAAATGATCATACCAGAAAAACTAGTTTTATTGATAAATTGGTTTATTTGACCACTTCAGGGATTCTTTTGAGGCCGTTTGACTGTTTTAATGATACTTCCTCATATATGTGCTCACGTGCATGTTCATGCACTGTGTATCTGTGTGTGTGTGTGTGTGTTTTACTGTTAAACATACATTTATATATTGTGTGTATGTGCTAACCTTTTCGGGATGGGATTGGCTGTAAGCAAGAGCTAACGTACTTCCCCATGATCCACCAAAAACCTGCATTAGTTTTACACAAGGAAAAGTCAGAAACCAAATCTTTTAAGAATTTTCTTATCAATGGGACGAGCATAAAACTTTACCTGCCATTCTAGAATTCCCAAGTGTTCCTTAAGTTTTTCAATGTCAGAAATGAGGTCCCATGTAGTGTTATTTTCCAAACATGCATGTGGTGTACTTTTACCTGCACCTCGCTGAAATAAGGGGCCTAGGAAAATATCAGTAACCAAGTGCAGTGAAAAATGAGCATATTATCAGAATAGAAAAAGTACACTACAGTCCAATGAAATGTGTAAAAACATAGTCCATGGGGGTCATCACTGTCTAATAAAATGGTGGCAGGTGATGGAGAGAGAATGGGACCCACAAGAATGGGACATCAGCCAATGGTGGATCCTATATCTCTCTCACCCGTGTTCACAAACTCGGCCGGTCCAACTCAAAACCGGTCGGTCAATGCGGAACTGGGCACTGGCCGATCCGGTTTTGATGGTCCGGCCGAGTATTTTAAAAAAAAAACATATATAAAATCCCAAAAAATAAGGGATTTGTTTGTAATGTGTTTTTTAATGTTTTTTATCATTTTGGCAAAGATTGGAAAGTGTTTTTGGCCATGAATATTTTTTTTACATTTTCCCATCTTTTTGGGAAAATTTCAAAAATACCCCTGGGCACGAGTCAATTTTTTAAAATCTATTTTTTCACTACATTTCAACTTCATTTGGATGTGCTTTGTCTAATCATGCTTTAAATATATTTTCCATATTTTTTTTAACACTTTGGACCTGCCTCATTAGGCCAGTTGAACTGGCTAGTTTACCAGTTACTTGGACCCGGCCCTTGGCCGGTTTGATTTTTTGAACACTGTTCTCACAACATCACTAACCTTTTCACATGATGGTCATGGCCTCAATGAATGTGCTTTTAGTTTTTAACATTTCCATTAGCCTTTATACTTATCAGGGAATGTTACGACTTCATACCTGATCAAAAAGTATAATACGATAAAATTCAGGGTCAAAGAATCTTCTATTATTTGGTGATGTTCCTGCTCCTGGTCCTCCATGAAGAAACACAACTGGCTGCAAAGAGATCACAAATTTATACCAAAACTATAGCTCTTTTGTTCACAAGGCTCACCATAGCACAATAACAGATAACATATGATTGCTAAAATGAATTTCTCCATGCTAAATCATATAATGAGGACCCAACAGGTGTGCTTGAAAATTCTAATCATAGTATAAGAGGTATAAAATATTTAAGCTCACAATCAAGCTGACATGACAGCATAACCCGTGGTAAATCAATCTATGGTATCAGCCTCCTCCATGTATTGTCTATTCTTCCAGTGAGGAATATTGAATCCAGGAGAAAAGTACAAAAGATTATCACATTGAAGTGCAATAGAGTCATTGACTATGGAGAAGAGAATGACAACTAAAAAATCCTCCTCCTATCCAATTATCAATAAAACAGGCTCATCAAAATAGTTCCTTCTACTGCTAATCATGACAGCATGGTGATCTCTAAGTAATTCATACCAATTAGAGTAATTGCTGAAATACAAAAGCTTATCATGAAATGAATGTAAAATTTCTCGTCGTTGCAAATGATATCATCAATGTTCAAAAAATCGACTCGGCCAAGGTACTCGGGCATTGACAGAGGGGATTTACTCGGGCGAGTTTGAGTAACTCGCCCGAGTCCAGCTCATTTTTAAAAAAAAAACACGTGATATATATATGTGGGTGTGGTTTTCATAAGGTTGCAACCTTAAACAATCCAACTAAGGTACAACTTCAAATTTTATCATAATATATAATTTTGATGTAAAATGTTATTAGGATTATCTCAAAATCTATTTTTATATCTAATTATAAAATTTTAAATTCCAAAAATGGTTAAAATCAAGTAGATCTATAAACATATGAAAATCTTTAAAATGGACGGTGTAGATAATATGTTGTAAGATGCACTATTTCTGAGACTCAAAATCTTTTTATTTTTCATAGTCATACATCTCGATGTTGAGATGATCAATCACAGGGTTTTTCAACATTAAAACAACTTTTTTCGATAGATTTTTAAGGTGCATCCGTAATTCTACATTTTAAGGTTGCAACCTTATATAAACTTTTTCCTATATATATTTAGTGCGCAATTATTTTTACATCAAATAGTCAATGGCGTGTTGATTATCCTGGGGGATAGTGGCGCCCTCCCTAACAGAGGTTGAGAGTTCAATTCCTGATGGCCAGCGAATTTTTTTAAAGCTTCTATGAAATAAAAAATGTGATACTTTTTATAAAAACAGGATGCTCTGCCGGGATTCGAACCCTGACCACCCGAAATCTGCAAAATCTACCCTGACCACCCGAAATCTGCAAAATCTTACGCCTAAAGACTAACCAGAGTGTCTTAACAAGATATGTGACTTAAACGAGAGTGTTTTAACAAGATATGTGACTTAAATATGACATATAAGTATACATATTGTTTATAAAATTGTTGTACAACCAACTCGCCTTAAATTTGCCTCGCCAATAGAGCGAGGCCGAGTTTCAAAACCATGGATATCATGTACACACTTTCTCAAAATCATACCCCCCCCCCCCCCCCCCCCCCCCCCCTTTCCCCCATTGCTTCATATACTAGTTAACACAAAGATCACATTTAGTGAATTAACAATATTTATCACACATTTGGAAAGGCTTTTGCCAACCAAAACAAGAGGGATTTTCTTCTCTTTACCACAATCCAAGCCCTTTGGAAAGGCATGTCCATCAGCTTTAAAACTTACGAAATAAAATGGTTTCAGGAAGTACTACGGCTAGATATCCCATGAGTATCCAAGATTTTAAAGAAATGTTGCACTTTGAAATTCTCAAAATAACAGTTTGATATTAAAAAATAAAAAACACTTGGGTGTTTGTCACCATGTCCTATCAAAAAGGCCCGTCATGTCCAAAACCTGCAACCCATACTTGTTATTTCCTAACATAGATTATAAATCAGGCTCACGTGTTGGTTGGAACAAGAAGAAATATTAATACTATCAACTCCATCCTATAAAAATAATAATCAACAGGTGAGCATTGCTCTAGAGTGAATTTGCAAGTGCATAAAAGGCAATGTTTTTAACCATTTACAAAAGGGTGCCTTTTGTGTAAGGCGCCAACCTTAAACAACCCAAGTAAGGCACACCTTCAAATTAGTGTAAAAGATGTAGTCTTAGTGTCGACAAACTTTGTGGTGGCCTAAAAAATTATTTGTCCCTAATCATGAAATTTAAAGCTCTAAAAATGTTGAAGATCGAGTAGATCTATAAACACTTGAAAATCTTGAAAATGGATGGTCCAGATAACACATTACAAGATGCACTATTTTCAAGACTTGAAATTTTTTTTTTTTCATATCCACACCTCTCAAGGTCAAGATGATCGATTGGAGGATTTTGCAGTGTCAAAACAATATGTTTTTGTTGGTTTTTGAGGTGTGCGTGAATTCTCCAATACACGGTTGACAACTTATTTAAACTTTTTCTTTTACAAATCACATAACAAATAATTAATTGCATATATAACCATTCCAATTCTTGTCAACTAGAATTTTGAGTCATAGACAAAGATTGTTAGATTACATGTACAGAACTCCTTGTGGCACAAGAATGAGACCTGTATATAGTGTTTGATATCCCCCACCGCATCAATGCATGTGAGAGGTCTAGACTGGCTGGTATTCCTTATGAGATAGATAGCTAAGTAATTTTCATTCCTTCAGTCCAAACAATCCCAAAACTCTAATAAAAACTGAGCAAACAAGATAAACACAGAAGTAGTAGATTCCAACACGGCTAGCCAAATCACAAAATTGAAAGAACAACAACTAAATAGCATACAGAGAAAAGAATAAATGAAAGAGTGTGGAAAAATACTAAGAGAAGGGGCCAATTACATGTCCATCAGGATTCCCCGATTGCTCCCAATATATGGTATGAATGTCTGAAACCTTCAGAAATCCAACACTGTATGGTTCTATGGGTGGATAAAGATTCTTATTCAACCCTGGAGGATTGTTCAACCCCAAAGGTTTCTTTATGGAATCCATAGCCACACTCGATTCTTGAAAATCCAGAGAACTAAATGTTTGCGCAGAGAGACGTAACTTGGGCCCTCCTAAAAGGAATAACTACAGTCAGCCAAGAATTAGATCAAGGAAACCACCTCGTTTAGCCTTCCCTTGTTTTTCTTGTTTCTTACCCAACCAAGAAAACAGAAATAAGCAAATGTTCACTTTATAATTACTATGCTCATCAGATCAACAACAAAATTCAAAGCAGTTCGAACCCACCAATTTCCGATCCACAAAAATTAACAATCAGACGATCAATAAATGACCTGAAAACATAGCATAAAGCAGAACTCAAGAATTTCCTTACTATTACCAAAACAAGATGACCTCTATCAGATTGGGGGGAGGGGGGGGGTGGGAATACTGAATAAGGATATGATACGTCATACTTCAAAGTAACAAAAAAATGCCCACCTAAAACACATCAAAGGAATAGCATATTTGGGAAGGTTCCAGCTTAATGTCGCATGGAAAAAAATAGAAAAAAACCTCAAGCCAAATGCTGATAAACTCCAAACCCAAATTCTTTTGCAAACCCAACAAATTCAGTTACAAGTCCCGAGAAAAAGAATACACAAAGTTAACCAGACCCTCCTCCATTAGAAGAAAAACCAAAAAAAACGGAAAATTCAATCAGACAACCAATGAAAGCTCAATCAACCTTTCACTGCAAATCTCTCCAATAACAAAATAAAATTAAAAAAGAAAAAAGAAAAAAATTGTCTCACCAAAACAGAAACTTTAAATAGTAAAAACCCATAAACTAACGATGCAAATAGAAAAGTATTGGAATGGAATCATGAACAATTGAAAAAGGGGAAGGCAGTAGATTGATAGTTCATAGTGGTTGACCATATGTAACAGTGTTGGTTTACAAATTCAACAAAAAAAAAAAAATGTTGGGTCTGTGTACCTTGGTTCTGGGGCTTGTTGGGCTTGTGAAAATTGAGACAGTTTGAGTTTGGAGGGAGAATAAATAATTGTGACGAAGGGCAAAGATTAAGCCCTAACGATAATGTCGCCATGAATTGGGGCCCTAATAATTTCTCTCTCCCTCGTCACTCTCTCTCTCTCTACTTTCGTGGTCCTCCCTCTTCCATGCAAATATTCGGTGATACGCATGCAAGCGCATGTAGTAAACAAATCTGAATAAGGAAAACATTTACATGAAGTACCCTGTAGTCCCATGCTATAGAAATAAACCGCACCTCAATTACTTTGTGGAAAGGTCGTTCTGATGCCAACTATACAATTGATCATCTTGTAAGATATGTTTCATCTTGTAATTATTATATGCACCTTCTATTTTCAAGGGTATGTGGATCTATTTTATCTACATTATTTTCAAAACTTTAAATTTCATAATGAAATATAAAATAAGTTTGAAGACTTAACGGAGGGATTTTTGGTACTTGAACTGCATCAATTTGAGGTGCGGCTTGATTGTTTAAGGAACCAACTTTATACAAACCTCACCCAATTTTAAAATGTACAAACGTTTCAAAATCTGTGTGAATGCTCCGTCAGACAATACGGGCAAGTTAACATATTCAGTAATCGGTCCAAGACTTGCAAGGCATGTTTAGGCACACTGGTTATTACTAACATCTCATTTTTCAATGAAGTTAATCCCAATAATGAGCTTGTTTGGCGTTGTCTATCATGGAAAAAGTTTATATAAGGTTGCAACTTCAAAATATAGAATTAAAGATGGTGCGCCTTAATTTGGATTGTTTAAGTAGTCTTTTTTTTTTTTTTTTTTTTTTTGGATTGTTTTTTTTTTTTTTTTTTTGAGTAATTCAATGGGGAAAACCAGCTCCTACGGGTTTTTTTCAATAGATTGAGGAGTTACATATTGAAGATGTGATGTTAATTGGGGGGTGTTAGTGGTCCTCCCCACCCATTTTTTCAATAGATTGGGAGTTACATTTTGAAAATGTTAATTGGGGGTGTTAGTGGTAGGAATGGATACCACGACGTGGTAACTGGGTGTGCGCGTGCTACCACCATGACCCAGCCCCTTTCCTACTTTGGATTGTTTAAGGTTGCAACCTTATAAATGCAACACCTTATAAAAATATAACGAAGAGGTATTTCATCTACCCCAAAGATTGAAGAAACTATATATATAATGGTCGGAATGGATACCACCACATGGTAACTGGGTTTGGAGATGCTACCACTACAACCCTAACCCCTTTCCTAATTTGGATTGTTTAAGGTTGTAACCTTATAAATGCCACACCCTATAAAAATATAACGAAGAGACATTTCATCTGCCCCAAGGGTTGAAGAAACTGTATATATATATATATATATATATATGGGAAAGGTTTCTATACTTTCCCTACAGCATGGAAGATCTATGCTTCTCCTACCAACCAGCCATCCAATTTTGATCAAGATAGTCACTCACCATTTGATCTTAGATTCGATATCTCTAAGTCTTTTATTTTTAGCTTTTTTATACAAATTGTATGAATATGAAATTTGGTATGTACCATCTTTTTATTGGGGCGTACCTCTAAAAAATATTAAAAATAATTTTTTGACAAAATATAATGACCAAAATATTTTTGGACAAAATATAATGACCAAAATACCAAAATAATTTTTCAAGGGTATTTGGTCATTTTATTTTATTGGAAATATTTTTTTATATATTTTCGCTAGTGCGAGTTTAATAGAGGATTGGACACCCAAAATTTAGTGTCAAATTAGTTTATAGAAAAAAATTAAAAATAAAATAGTCTAGAGACGTGACATTGTGATTGGGACAATCTTAGCCCTACATTCATAATGGATGGTTGGATAAGGGGAAGCATATAAAACTTTCCTTATATATATATATATATATATATATATATATATATATGGAAAAAGCTCCTGTCAGCCCATGGGCTCATGGAACAATGTAAGCCTAACGGCCCAGATTGAATCTGAACTGATCCAATGATCACAATTGTATTTTGTAATTTAATTTTAATTTTTGTTTTCTACAAATTCAGATTACTTGAAATTTGAAGTTTCTATTCTTCAAGAATACCCTTGAAATATTTCGAGGGTATTTTGGTCAATTTATTTTATGTGAATTAATTTTTTGATATTTTTATTAACTATGCCTTGATGAGAAGAGTTCATGCTCCAAATTTCATTCTATTTGGATTTATATAAAAAAATATTAAAATTATATTACTGATATACAATCCTGACCGTCAGATCAGCCTAGATTCAATTTGAGATGTAGAGTCTACACTGTTCTATGAGCCCATGGGCTCACCTTAGCATCTTACTATATATATATATATATATATATATATATATATATATATATATATATATATATATATATGAAGATATTACAAAACACTTATAGGTGAAAATGAATAGTGATTTCGCCTATCCTCATTACCGTCCAAAGTTCATCACATGGTCACATTGTCTGGTAGTATTTTATTTTTAATTTTTTTTTACATATTGATATGACCTGAAATTTGGAGCGTACGTTCATAAAAAATAGATAAATCTATAAAAAAATATCAAAAAAATATTTTACATGAAAAAATTGATCAAAATACCCCCAAAAATATTCAGGGGTATTTTGGTTAAATTTTTTTCACGAATTATTTTTTTTTATATTTTTATTAGGTGCACCTCGCTAAGATGTATACATGCTCCAAATTTCAATTCATTCTGATTTGTAAAAAACAAATAAAAAATTAAATACTATCGAACAATCAAGACCGTATGATGAACTTTTGACGATGAAAATGGTAGGCGAAATCACTATTCATTTTTGCCTTTAGACATTGAAATGACTTTTCCATATATATATATATATATATATATTATTTTATTTTATTTTTTTCACCCCTTTTGTTTTGGCAAAAGATCACTTACAAGTGGTTTTATTACAATAACATAAACTTCAAAATAAAATTAACAAAACAATAAAACCAAGATCTTGAAACTTGATGTTATTGAAATAACAATGCTTGAGAATAAAAAGATAAGATTGCAACAAATAAAAGTGTAAAGTGCTGCAGTTTACCTCAACCGGCCTAGTCATCACCATCCGATGGCACGGGATCGACGATCTAGCTTTAACCCTAACCGAGAAAGCAAATTAGGCCAAACTATTTTTATGGAACCTTTTAGAGCTCTATTTCGATCATCCAGCTTATATCCTAGGTCCTAACCCCCAAGACCTAGTTTAGCATATCCCTTACTACCCAACCTTTAGGCTTAATGAGATGAGAGAGAGTGGGAGACAAACTAAGGTTGGGACATGCCCTCTATATAGGCTAGGAGAGAGAAGCATAGAGAGAGGAGAGAGAGCGAGGCTGCCCTTATAGAGAGACTTTAGAGAGAGAGAAGATATGCCTTTTGGTGTAGAGAATAGAGGAGGGGAGGTCCTCTATTTATAGAACAATTTTAGGTTTAAGGTTTCTTAGGGCTTCTCATAGTTTGCTTTTTAAGTGAGATTTAATATGGACTCTCGATTAAGGGTGACTTGTGAGGTGAGAGATCTAAATCATCCACTTCATAAATGGACTATCAACATTATGGAATGTACATGAACAGTTATCCTCCTTTCCTAAACTATTTTCTCATCAATAGAAATTAAATAAATTAAATCTAATTAAAATATTATGCATACCATAAAATAACACAAGTCGACTCAATCTTCCCACAAAATCTTTCAAAGATATATCAAGTCAATATCTTGTAACCACATGGCCACGTGTCATATCCCAAAAAAATAGGAAAGAGAATAAAGGATGGGGCTTGCCACCCAAGGAAGGGATTCATGGGCCTCACCTTCTAGAAATATAGTGGGCCCATGTGCACAATGGGCCCCCATGAAATTTTATATATTTAAAATTAATAAAATAATTTTTAGAATATTATTTGAATATTTAAACCATTGTAAATTAATATCTTTAATTTTATAAATCCAAAAATTATAAACGTATTACGATCATACAGATGATCACATGTCTTCCTATGAGGAAAAAGAGCTCCAAAACAATGATATAGGACGGTATCGCCGTGCAACCAATGGTTTAGACCAGCGTTTAAAAAATCGCCGAGTCAAACCGGACTCGCTCGGTTCGACTCGGAATTCACGAAAAAGGGACCGGATAGGTTAAAAAACCGGGAATCGTCCGGTTCTAGAGAGAACCGGACGATTCCGCACAGTGACTCGCCGATTCACTATGCGGAATCGGCGAGTCCGTGAAGAACACGGGTTGCACAGTGTTCTTCACGGATTTTTTTCAAATTTGTCATTTTTTGATCATTTTTTTTGTTTTTTTCCGGCACGTGATCTGTTTTGCAGGCTGTAAACAGCTTTATTCAGCTTTTTCAACGATTTAATGGTGGAAAAATTGGTTGTTTTTGGATCAAGAAAAATTCGGGGTTTAGGGTTTCCGCCATTTCTGAAATTTCATGCCAAATAAGGCATGAATCTTTCAAAATTTGTAGGCATATTGATCTTAAAGCTGTGAATCAAAAGATTTTGTTACTAATTTGTGATAATCGTTGAGAAAAACAGACTTTTTTGGAGATTGAAGGCTTCGGTTCACAAAAACAGGTAAGAACTTTGGGTTTTTTTATTTTTCCGCCATTTGATTTATTTCATGGCATATTTTGAACAAAATGAGTTCAATAATTAGGGTTTTTAATCTTTATTGTGTCTAGTATGATTTAAAATTTTCAATTTTACGTAATCTGGTCAATTACAACAAGAAATTTGATATGAACAGTGAGATGTCTGCGGAACCAAATTCTGCTGTTTTTTTTTTTTTTTTCCGCCTTTTGATTTTGTTTTCATGATATATTAGAAATAATGTGTTAAAAATTTAGGTTTTTGATTCCTTATATTGTTGTTTATCAGAAAATATAGTCAATTGGATGTAATTTATTCACTTGGAGGTGAATTTTTGAGTTAAAATCGCTTATGTAAAACGACTATGTGAAGAACAAATTTTTTTTTTTTTTTTTTTGTTTGTAGCCCATGATAGAATTTTTTGTAATCTATGATCGAATTTTTTGTAATCCATGATCAAAATGTTTGTTTTTTTTTCTTGTAATCCATGATCGAATTTTATTTTTGTAACCCATGATAGAATTTTTTGTAATCCATGATCGAATGTTTTGTAATCCATGATCGAAATGTTTGTTTTTTTTTGTAATCCATGATCGAATTTTTTGTTTTTTGTTTTTTATGTAACCCATGATAGAGTTTTTTGTAATCTATGATTGAATTTTTTGTTATCCATGATGTAATTGTTTTTTTCTTTTTTAGTAATCCACGATCGAATTTTTTGTTTTTTTTTGTTTTTTTTTTTGTAATGCATGATCGAATTTTATGTAATCCATGAACGAATTTTTTGTAATCCATGATAGAATTTTCTGTAATCCATGATCGACTTTTTTGTAATCCATGATCGAATTTTATGTAATCCATGATCGAATTTTTTGTAATCCATGATAGAATTTTCTGTAATCCATGATCGACTTTTTTGTAATCCATGATCAAAATGTTTGTTTTTTTTACTTGTAATCCATGATCGAATTTTTTGTGTTTTTTTTTTTTTTGTAACCCATGATTGAATTTTTTGTAATCCATGATGGAATTGTTTTTTTTTGTTCTTGTAATCCACGATCGAATTTTTTGTTTTTTTATGTTTTTTTTTTTTTTTGTAATCCATGATCGAATTTTATGTAATCCATGATCGAATTTTATGTAATCCATGATCGAATTTTTTGTAACCCATGATCGAATTTTTAGAAAATTTATGAATTTTTTTTTTTAATCCATGATCGAACTTTTTGAAAATTTGTTATTTTTTTTTTTTAATCCATGATCGAATTTTTTGAAAATTTGCTGTACTTTTTTTTTTTATTTCTTTTTATCCATGATCGAATTTTTTGAAAAATGATGATTTTTCGAAAAGATGTGAAAATCGTGATAAAGTTTTGATTATCATGATGTATTAAACATTTAAACCTAATTTTTAATTTTTATTGTTTGAGTTTGCTGTAAATTTTTTTTTTTTTTTTTTTTCATGATCGAATTTTTTGAAAATTGATGATTTTCCGAAAAGATGTGAAAATCGTGACAAGGTTTTAATTATCATGAGGTATTAAACCATATTTTAAATTTTTATTGTTAAAGTTTTTGTTGAAAAAATTGTATGTTGATGGATTATTTATGCAAAAAAATGCATGTTATTATGTTTTCAATACAAAACTGTATTTTTTTTATCTGTTGTTCATGGATTTTTAAGTTGGAATGACTGATGTTAGCCGGCTCTTTGAAGAATTGTTTTTATTATTAATTTTTTAATGCAAAAAATGTATGTTCTTGATAATTGAGTTGTAGCCATGTTTGGAGCTTGCATTTTGTATTATTCTAAATGTTTGTAATTGATATGTACGAAATATTATTGTCAAAAAAGGTATTTTGCAATAACAAATAACAACGAATATGACTACATGAACTACCGCAACATATTATCACTACATATGGTGATTATTTTTCTTTTTGAACTGTCAGGTTAATTTAAACTTTTTACATCTTAAAACAGTTGAATCATGTGAAGATCTACAGAAGACCCTGCATGGCAACATGGGGTCAGACTTGATCCCAACAAGAAAGACAAAATTATTTGTAATTACTGTCAAAGAGTAATAAGTAGTGGGGTACATAGGTTCAAGCAACACTTGGCAGGGGTTAAGGGAGAAGTTTCTGCATGCACTAGTGTCCTTAGTAATGTAAAAAAACAGATGGTGGCAATTCTTAATGCTAGCAAAGGTAAAAAAATTGCCAAACATAGGATGAATGAGGAGATAGCTAGTTTATATACACCATCAAGCAGGAATAATACAGAAGAGCAATATAATTATGACCTAAAAGAGCAATATAATAATGAGCTGGACATGGCCACAAGATTGAGTTTACATGAACAATATCAGAGGGAATGTGGGTTTAGAATGCCTGGTGGGTCTAGCTCAGACATGCATGGTGGGCCTAGCTCCGATATGCATGGTGGGCCTAGTTCAGATATGCATGGCGGGTCCAGCTCGAGCATGTATGGCGGGCCCAGCTCAAATATGTATGGAGAGGTTGGTGGCAATATGTATCAAGAAGAATCAGTTGTTGAAGAAATTGTTTCTAAGTTACCTAGGAGTGCCAGTATTGCAGGTCATGGTCGTAAAGACCCATTTCTCTCAAAGCCTAAGTCACAACAGACGACCTTAAAAGGCATGGTTAAAGGTACAAGAAACATGTTAGGGAGATATGTTGGTAAATGGTTCTACGATAAAGGGATTCCCTTTGATGCAGCCAATAGCCCATATTTTCCACCTATGGTTAGTGCAATCCAGAGAGCCGGGCCTGGGGTAAAACCCCCGACGGCATATGAGCTCAGTAGGCCAATATTAGACAAAGAGGTAGAGGAAGTTAAAAAGTGGATTGAAGAATATAAACAGAGTTGGCCAAGGACAGGAATTACTCTCATGAGTGATGGTTGGTTGAATAAAGTTAGCAAAAAGGAGTTTTTAAACTTCTTGGCCTATTCCCCAAAAGGTACAGCTTTTTTGTCTAGCAAAGACGTATCAGGGACGAAGAAGGATGCAAACTTCTACGTACGACTATATGATCAGATAGTGGAGGAGGTGGGGGATAAGCATGTAGTCCAGTTTATTACGGACAATGCGCGTGCATGTGTTTCTGCGGGCAGCAAGTTGATGGATAAAAGGAAGCATTTAGTATGGACCCTGTGTGCTGCACACAGCATCGATCTTATGTTAGAAGAAATCGGCGAGATCAAAATTGTGAAGGAGACTCTAGATGAAGCAAGGTTGGTGTCGAGATTTATATACAACCACTCGAAAATATTATTTCTGTTTAGAGAACACTCTAAGAAAAAAGAGATAATCAGGCCTGCCATAACCCGCTTTGCGACCGATTACTTAGCTGTGGATTCCATTCGACAATCTGAAGGTGCATTAAAGAGATTGTTTACTTGTGAAGAGTGGTTAAATGACCGCCTCTCGAAGTCCAGTACCGGTGTAAAAGTGGATAACATAATTTCAAATAGGCTGTTCTGGTCTCGATGTTCCAGTGTTGTAGAGGCCACTGCCCCTTTGGTCACGGTGTTAAGAATGGTGGATGCTGATAAGAAAGCTACCATGGGTATCCTTTATGAAGGTATTGAGAGGGCGAAATCAGCTATTGGGGAGAAGTGTAATTTTGCTAGCAAAGTGATCGATATTATAGAAAAGAGGTGGAACACCAAATTCGGACGTCCAATTCATTATACTGGTAAATATATATTTATATCATTACAATGTTTCAGTTTAAATCATTTTTTTATGAAATTGTAAATGACATTTTTCTACCTATATATTTTTTAGGTTACTACTTCAACCCAAAATTTTTCTATTTGACACATGAACAACCCCACAAGATTATGGAAGGGGTAAGATACATTATTGCAAGGTTGGAGAGAAACCATCGAAACCAAGTAGCAGCAATACAAGAGGTATTATTTAATGTTTGGGTAAGAACTTCATTGAGTTGTTATATTTGTGAGGAATAATGCACTAAAACGTAATATATTTGTTTTAGCTTGCTATGTATAGGGATGCTATAGGATCCTTCGGAACTAGACTTGCCAGAAATTCTCGAACTATGATGGATCCAGGTTTTCCCCTCACTAATATTTTGTTTATTCATATATTTAATCTTATGAATTGTTCTTGCCCTTACAATGCTTTTTACATTTTAATCCAGCTGAATGGTGGGAGATATATGGTACTGATGCACCTCACCTAAAGAGGATAGCAATCAAGGTGCTCTCCCAGACATGTTCTGCTACTGGCTGTGAGCGCAACTGGAGTACGTTCCAATGGTTGCACACTACTAGAAGGAATCGACTCGCTTCTGAGAAGCTTCATAAACTAGTCTACATTCATTATAATTTAAACCTCAGAGAGCGACAAATAAGAAGGAAGCTTGAAGACTATGGGCCGATAGACTTAGACACAATATTTGTCACAGACACAGCAGACCGATGGGTAGTCGAAGAGGAGGAGCCAGTGTTGCACAAGAGAACGTTCCTTGAGGCTATCGGTGATGAAGATATTGAAGAAACTGATGAGCGGCATGAAAGAGGAAGCAGCCAGCCAATGTATCCACAATATGTCGATGATATTGCACCTAATGAGGGAGAGTGGGAAGGGGGTCTAAGAGAAAATGAGAGAGATGATGATTCTGAGGCCACCCTATCCCAGCCATATTATTCACATATCGAGTCCCAACAACAACAGTGTAGGGATGAGCACGACAATGCAGGTGAGCATGAAGGATGGACAAGCTTCGGGGATTTTGGACTGGGAACACAACAAAATACTAACACTCAGGGATTTGGGAATAGTCAGACGCCCGCTAATATCGATGATTCGTTTTTAGATCGAATCAATGAATTGTCAAACGAATTCAATCAATGGCACCAGCGTGACCAAGAAGAACAACAACGTCGTCTATCATTTTATTTTTAGATCGTATGTTATTAATTTTATGCTTTATTGTAGTCCATGTATGTTGATATACTTATTCCATGATAATTCTATGTTTATCCTTTTGTGTGATGTAAATTAAATGTTGTATGGCGGTTCATGCAGGGAAAGAACATATCAATATTCGCATATTCATCCAAAAACATGAAAATTCTTAATGGAGTACCCTCATTTTTTATTGAATTCCTAAAAAACAATATTTATAATGAATTTTAATAAATTTTTCGGATTTTTTTGAAGCTTTATTCTGACCGATTCACCCGATTCCGATCCGGATCGCCGATTCACAGATCCGGATCGGTTTTTGGAAAGCCCGATCCTGGTCACCGATCCGGTTTTTAAACCATTGGTTTAGACAGTGATCGAGGGAAAAGGCAGACATGCAACTGAATTGAAAACGTGTTTGGCAAGACCCAGCCCCACAATCACCGTCCAGCCCATTGATGGACGCTAATGATCCCCACGACCACCTGATGAGTAACAATATACAACGAACATCAACAACAAAACATTTGTGTCAAACAAGTGTTCATTAGTTCATATGAAAAAAGTGTCTTCTTTCTCGAGCAACACTACCGCTACATTTTCTTTAAGGCAAAGTTTAACTTTTATATTATAGAAGTAACGTACATCTCAAAAAAACTGCATGAAATAGTTGTCTAGACTTTGAAAAACTACATCTCTATCCCCGAGATGCATGGATATGAGAAAAAAAGATTTCAAATCTTAAAAATAATGCATCTTGTAACAACTTATCTAAACGGTTTATATTAAAAATTTTAAATATTTATAAATCTGCTCGACACTATATTTAAAACTTTAAATTTTATTATTAGGGGTAAAAATTGATTTCCAAATGATCGTAAAGCTTTTCAGCACTGAAAGTACATCATTTGTAAAGCTTTTCAGCATTGAAAGTACATCATTTAACAAAATTTAGGGGTGCCCCTTTTTCTTATTGTTTAAGGTGTACACAAACGGCACCCTTTGATAAAAGAATAAGTATATGGATTTGAAGATCCACGCGTGCAATGCACTCTTAAAAATTGATTAAGTCATTATCGAAACCCTCACGTATCCATTAATAAAGGGTGCGGTTTGTATAGAGCCTAGGCCCTAAACCATCAAATTAGAGCTTACCTTTAAACAGTGTTGAGAAATGTAGTGTCAATACTGGAAATCTTTATGATAGCCTTATAATATATTCTTATATTTATTTATAAAGTTTAAAGCTTCAAAAATAGTGTAGATCAACGGATCTATGAAAACTTGAGAAAATTAACGGTCTAAAAAAGTGTTACAAAATACACTATTTTAAAACTTGAAATCCATTTTTTTCTTATGTCTATGCATTTTGATGTCGAGATGATCAATTTAAAGATATTTAGGCGTCAAAACAACCTCTTCTAGTGAAATTTTTAAGATAAGCTCAAATTTGATTGTTTAAAGCCTCGGCTCTATATAAACTTTTTCCCATGCGCCATATGAGCCCACTTACAACCAAACAATGCATAATCTTGCTGCCGTCTTTGATACTCAATCATTATCTCTCTCTTCTTCTTTTCTTTTCTTTTTTTTTTCTTTTTATTATGAGAATCCTCTTTCTCTCTCTCTGGCAGTTTTAGATTACTCTGTCTGAGTCCTGAGTACTCGGGCTCTCGAGTTTTCCCGAGTTGAGTATCCTACCAGGGGATATTAAAAAATAGAGTGATTTACATTTAGGCCTTAAATGTTTTTTTAAAATACCAAATACTTCATTTATAAATAGCAATTACAAAGAAGATCAGTCAAATTGCTTCTTCTTTTTTCAAAATTGTTCCTCGGTTTGAGGACACCTCGAACTGAATTTCAATCATTATTTTTTAGGTTTTTCATTAGTAGGGCAATGTCCTAAAGCTTGGGCACTACCTACTAATGAAAAAAACTAAAGAAATTTAAAATTCAAATTGAGGATTGCAGCATCAGACTGATGGGTAATTTTGAAAAAAAATAAAAATGGGTTGACTGACCTTCTTTGTAATTTTTACCTATAAATGAAGCATATCTTATTTTAGAACAAATTTTAAGGTCTGTACATAAATCACTCTAAAAATTCAAAGATATCATAAAAAAATAAAGAATTTATATGTGATGTGTTTTTTTTTATGTTTTCTATCATTTTAGCAAAGATTAGAAAGTATTTTGATCATGAATGCTTATTTTTTATGTTTTTCTATATTTTTTTATTATATAAAAAATGCCCCCGTAAATTTTTTTTTTTTTAAATCTAATTTTTACTACTTTTTTAACCTCATTTTGATGTGTTTTGCTTTATCTTATTTTAGAAATAAATTTCTTATTTTTTGGTATTATTTATAATTTTTTAACCTTTTTTTTTTAGAAAGATTTCTATACTTCTCATACATCATAAAAGATCTATGCATCCCCTACCATCCAACAATCCAATTTTGATCAAGAGAGTCACTCACCATTTGATCTTAGATACGATATCTCAAAGTATTTTATTTTTAGTTTTTTTATACGAATTGTATGAATATAAAATTTGGTACGTGCCATGGTATCATTGGGGAGTACCTATAAAAAATATTAAAAATAAATTTTCGATAAAATACAATAACCAAAATACCTCTAAAAATTTTCAAGGGTATTTTGATCATTTTATCTTATTAGAAATTTTTTTTTAATATTTTTCGCTAGTGCGATTTAATAATGGATTGGCTGTCCAAAATTTGGTGTCAAAATAGTTTATAGAAAACAATTAAAAATAAAATAGTGCAAAGACGTGACATTGTGACTGGGACAATCTTAGCCCTCCATTCAAAATGGAAGGTTGGATACGGGGAAGTATATAAGTTTTATGTTGTAGGGGAAGCATAGAAAGCTTGCCCTTTTTTTTTCTGCTATAGGAGAGTACGGCCGAGTTACACAGACTTGAGCTGAGTACTTGGATCTGGCGTTGGGCGAAGTACTCCCCCAAATGGTGGTTTCGAACAATTATATTGAATTATAGAATTAAAAGCTTCAAAAATAGTGTAGATCAAGCAAATCTATGAAAACTATAAAATTTTGAAAATTGACTGTCAAAAAATGCATTACACAATACACCATTTCCGAAACCTAAAATTTCTCATGTCCATGCATCTTGATGTCGAGATGATCAATTTGATGTTATTTGAGCATCAAAGCAACCTCTTCTAGTGAAATTTTTTAAGTAGGCTCTAATTTGATTGTTTAGAGCCTAGGCTCTATATAAACTTTTCCCATATATATATATATATATATATATATATATATATATATATATATATATATATATATATATATATATATATATATATATATATATGTACATATACATATGTATATATATATATATGAGAAATGACACTATGAGACCCTCCCACACCCATGTGAGTAGGACCCCAAATAATCACCATCAAATTTGGCACAGATCTTTAGAAAAACTATTACATGGATGTGAAACTTGACTTTTTTAGAGATCTGTATTAAATTTGATAGTGATCATTTGGGGTCCTACTCACATAAGTGTGGGAGGGTCTCATAGTATCATTACTATATATATATATATATATATATATATATATATATGAAAAAGTCTTCCCAACACCTATAGGTGAAAATGAATAGTGATTTTGCCAACCCTCATCACCGTCCAAATTTCATCGCGTGGTCACGATTATCTAGTAGTGTTTTATTTTTTATTTTTTTTTCTACAAATCAGAATGACATGGAATTTGGAAGGTATGTACATCTTACTGAAGTGCGTCTAATAATAATATAAAAAACATTATCCACAAAAATTTAATTGACCAAAATACTTTTGAAATTTTTTGGGGGTATTTTGGTAAAGTTTTCATGTAAAATATTATTTTTATATATTTTTTAAGATTTCTCTATTTTTTATGAATACACGCTCCAAATTTTAAGTCATTTCGATTTGTAGAAAGAACATGAAAAATAAAACACTACAGGACAATCGTGACCGCGTAATGAACTTCGGACGGTGATGGGGGTAGGCAAAATCACTGTTCATTTTCACCTATAGGCATTACGTAGTGATTACATATATATATATATATATATATATATATATATATATATATATATATATATATATATATATATATATATATATATATATATATATATATATATATATATATATATATATATATATATATATATATATATATATATATATATATATATATATATATATATATATATATATATATATATATATATATATATATATATAATGATATTATGAGACCCTCCTACACTCATGTGAGTAGGACCCCAAATGATATAACTTTTCTAGAGATCTGTACCAAAATTTAATGATGATCATTTGCGGTCCTACTCACATGGATGTGGGAGGGTCTCATAGTGTCATTACTCATATATATATATATATATATATATATATATATATATATTATTTATTGCATCACTTTCAGTATATATAATTTCTTGGTTTTGTTCATTTCTGGCGGTCCATTGTCTAGTATTTGTGAGGATTCTACTCCTGGTTTCATCATCTACATAGAAATCCCACCAACCTCTTAACTATTGAGTGAATCCATTTACTATTGCCTTTGCAACCTCTTGATCTGGGTTGCCTGCCATTTTATTTGCAGAGGCAAACATTGTCATGTGTCTCATAACATCTAATATTTTTAATTCGGATAATCCATCTATTGTCCAGTTTACTATTGATCTTCCTGAATATGATACTACTTGTTATATAGCATCTTCTTCCATTTGTATATCAACAGGTGTAGGTCTCTTGTGATATGGTAAAGTTGTTATTGGTTTCCATTTCTTTCCATAGGCTATTCTATTAAGATCTATGGGAGTGGTATCCATAAATGCATTTTCTTGATTTTGGATAGTATCTTCTATAATTGGTTCTTCTTGGAGCATCATTGTTCCATGCTCAGGTAACTTTGCTTTTCCTTTATCAGAAGATTCAGGTGTTGAACTAGTAATGGATGGAGGAATATTTATTTTGGGAGAAGGTATCCCTTTGATTTCTAATTGGGATAATTTTATTATTAATTGATCCATTAAGGATTTATTGTTATCTTCAATATGAAATTTATTTTTATTTAACTCTGGAGGTGGTTTAAACAAAACTGCTTTAGGTATAGGGGTCGCAGAAGGTTGTTCTTTTGAAACAAGTCTTTCTATTCGTTCTGCCTGTTTACCTAAAGATTGCATATACAAATTGGTATAATTATTTTGTTCTACAATATGAGGAATCAATTCATGTTTCTTACCAAGCTCTTTTGGTAAGACTTTATAGGGAGTAGCTATTATATCATATATTGATTGTGGCTGTGGTGGTTCATCCTTAGATGGGATGACTGCTTTGAGTATTATACTTTTTTCAGGAGGGTGTGTACTAGCAGTGGTAGTACCATCCGTACTGATATAGGGTTTTTTCTTCTATTGTTTGAATGTTGTCAAATGAAGGAATAGTAATATTATATTGACTACATATTTCTTTTAACCATATAAAAAATCCTTTGGTTATTCTCTCTTTTTTAAGAAATTTATTATATTTTATATGCATTAATTCTATTAATCTAGGTTGAAATGTTTTCAAATACCATTCTCGGATTTGTTTATTTTCCTCAGATGAATAATCTTGTCTGATATAATTTTTATTTACTTTTCTTCTTTTCTTTTTCAATTTGGCTGCTAAGTATGCTGCCATATATTCATCAGAATATTGATCATATGGATTTATTTCTTCTTCTATATCATCCTCAATTTGTAATGTTAATATTTGAAATTCTTCTATACTAGGTTCAGGTGTGTATGCTATATTTGATTCAGGGGTATATGTAGGAATAACAACAACCCAGATTTTTCATATAAATATTTTAAGTATGCTGAATACATTGAAGCATGGCATAAGTTTTTCTATTACCAAAATCCAAATAACACGCACAGTTGGTACATCCAGTTTCGGCTCCCTATTTTCGAAAGATTCCCCACATGGTTTAAAAATTGGTTTTTTGAGTGGGCTTCAACATCTCAAATTTTACCTCCTGCTTTCAAAATAGTGTAGGAACAATTCAAAAAATATAACCATGTTGATAACACCATTGATATCCACCTATATTTCATGGCCCTTTAACAAATCCCATGGAAAGAAATGGGATTATTTAATCTCAGTTGATACCACTGCTGACTATTCCTATATCCCCAGACTTGGAAAAACTATCTCTGTCAAGTGGTGGGACATATTCAATATAGATCCTGCAACACTCACACCTAAAAGAATACCTCCAAAAACCCCTAAAAAACAACCAAGCCAGAATACAGCCAATACTTCATTTGATTTCCCAACCTATTTGAGAAATATGCTTCAGTCAAACCCAAATGCCTCAAAAGAAACATTAGAAAAACAAATGAGAGAAATATTTGCTGAAGCTGAGAAAAAACTAGTTTCCTCTAAGGAGACCGTACAATCATCTCCTTTACACACCAACCAATATCTCAATCTCCCCACAGAAGATCCGAATGAAGAAACTGACTCAGAAGAAGATGACCCGGACGAATTCAGTCAGAGACCCTGAAGAATTTTCAATCAAGAATCAGAATACTGTTGGTAAAATTCATCACCATACAATTGTACCAACAACAATAATGTCCAATACACTTCACCGACGCTGTCACCATCATCGCCGTACACGTCACCGACGCTGTCACCATCATCGCCGATAACAAAGAAAAGCATCACCAACAAAAAGTATCATCCACAGTGACCACCGACATATATGACAAGAGATCACTATAGCCACAGTAATTACCGACATATAAGACAAAAATATCACTGTAGCCACTTACTTTTTATTTTGGCTTTATTCCTTTTTGGTCTTATCACTCCTTTTCCTTTTTGTCCGTTTCTCTTTGAAGTCTCATCTCCTTTATTTCGTTTGTCTTCTTCCTTTGATTCCTTGCTTCCTCAATACGCAACCTCTATTATAAAAGAGGCCTCCCTCCTTAGTTAAAGGAGGGGTCGCTCACAAGTCTCTCAGGTCGCTCAAGTCTCTCGGTCGCTCCTCCTTGGTTCCCAAGGTCGAAAGATCGTAGCCTCTCCCTCTCATTCCTCTACTCCTCTCTCCTTCTGTCAGCTTTTCAGAGCTCCTCTCACAGAGTTCCTCTCTACAAGAACTCGCACTCTCTGCTCTCACTCTCTTAATTCTTCTCTGCTATTTTCTATCCCTGGAAGTTACAATAATAGCCGAAGCTATCCTGACCTTCATAGCTTCCTATAAATCTCAATTACCAGGTTCAATCTCTTTTCTCACTATACTTAAATGTGTGACTGCAATCTTATCTCTCTCCCTTCATATTGCCCGCATCACTGGAAATTATTCTCCAGTTACTGTATATGCACCCAGTAAGTCGCTCTGTTTTCTGTTTTCTGTTTTCTGTTTTTTGTTTTCTGTTTTCTGTTTTATGTATACTGTAAACATTAGACAGTATTGTAACAGTGGTTTTTAGTTAATTTCCATTTGTAAGATGTGCTAACAGTGTGTAATAGTTTGTAATCATACCCTATGATTAATACAGTGTAAAGTTTGTGTTTTAAGCATGCAATTTAAGATACTTATATATATATATATATATATATATATATATATATATATATATATATATATATATATAAGAAAAGTCTTCCCAACACCTATAGGCGAAAATGAACAGTGATTTCGCCTACATTCATCCCCGTCCAAAGTTCATAGCACGGTCACGATTGTCCAATAGCGTTTCAGCTTTTATTTATTTTTCTACAAATCGAAATGACCTGAAATTTAGAACATGTGTACATCTTAGTGAGGCGTACCTAATAAAAACATAAAAAAAAAATTCATAAAAAATAAATTGACCAAAATACCTCGATATTAACTACAAATACGCCTGGTTAAAAGAGTAAATTTATAGAAACCTCTTTTATAACTATTATCATAATAGAAGATGACCACAAGAATAAAGATCCCTACAAAATAGCTGCAATATATTTGAAAAATCATCTACATCCCAATAATGGAGAAAAGAATAGAGAATGGTGTGAAACCATTCTCCTCGAAACAGGATCATTAACCCTGGTCCATTTTTATAAAAAAAAATACTAATATGATTGCTTATTCTAAGTTTCAAATACGTAAAATAATTTCATATAAAGATTGGGGTGTTGACCCCTCCCTGCAAAAATTCTCGGGTCAAAAAGTCAGGAAGGTAGTCAGTATTACCTTTGATATATTCAATGTCAAATGCAAAGGAGGAGAGAATACCTTGCTATCGGGCAAAAATCTGTTTTGAAACGAGATTTTTTACATCTTTGTGAATAATATCTTTTGCAGTTTTACAGTCAGTACGAATTAAGAATTTTCTATTGAAGAGGTCACTCTGAAATTTTATCACACAGTGAACAATGGCTAGGATTTCTTTTTTAACTGTAGAATAATTTTGTTGGATAGGATTCCAAGCTTTCGAAGTAAAACGGACCAACTGTTCTTTATTTAAAATCTGTTGTTTTAAAATTCCTCCCAATCCTTTTTCTGAGGCATCACATTCAATGATTTTAAAAGTAGTAGAATTGGAGAGTGTTAGGTAGGTTAATTCTTTTGCCTTTATTTTTATTTTTCGAACGGCTGAAGTGTGCACATCCGTCCATTCAAAAAGATTCTTTTTTAGCCTTTGGAATGGCTTAGCATCAATAGCCAAGTCTTTATAGAATTCAGCATTATAATTGAGACAACCAAGAAATCTTTGGAGTTCATTTTTATCCTTGATTATATCAAGGAATTTATTGGCAAAATCAATGGCTCTATCAATGGGGATTATTCTCTTTTGGAAAATGTTATGTCCCAAAAACCTTATTCTTGTTTGGCAAAGGCTAATCTTTTTGGCAGAAACTACTAAGTCAGCCACCTTAATTGCTTTAATAAAAATATTAAAGTTTTTTAAATGTTGTTCTAGATTTTCAGAGAAAACTAGAACATCATCAATATATGCAATCATGAATTTAGTATAGAGAATAAAAATATCATTCATAATATTTTGAAATTCATAAGGGGCATTTTTTAAACCAAAAGGCATAACATTCCATTCATATTGTCCAAAGGGAACATTGAAAGTAGTTTTATAACGATCCTTTTCTGTAATTTGGAGCTGCCAATATCCAAACTTTAAATCGAATTTTAAGAAAATGCAAGCATTAAGAAGTCTATCCAATAAATCTCTCTTATTAGGAATGTGATATCTTATCAATCTCAAGACTTATAATGTATAACCAATCTAGATGCACCCCGTTCTATTTCAGAAGCTTTTTCAACATAAATACTGAACAATTTCAAGGAGAAGAACTTTTTCTAATAAGCTTTTTCAGAAGTAACTCAGCAATCTCTTTTTTACAAATTTCCAAAAGTCTAGGTTTCATTTGAATGGGCTTAGCTTTAGTGGGAATTTTATCCTCATGAAATAGGTCTCATAGGGTAGACTAACAATATGTTTTTGTCTATTCCAAAAGGCATTTAGGAGTTCAGCACATATTTCTTTTTCAATATTATCTCTGAGTTTTTCTATTGTCCTCTTATTTTCGAGAAGTAAGAGGTTGGTTTCTATTATTTTATATTTAAATTTTTCCTCGAGGTAATATAATAATTTTTCTTTATTGGAGATTTTCTCTTTTATATTATTGATTTCTTTAATTTTAGGTTTTTCAATGAAATTTTATTTTACATCATGTCCTTCAATATTAGCTTCAATTCCGGTGCTATCAACTTTTATCGGATAAAGCATATTTAAAAATGGAGTACCTAGGATTACAGACTGGCTTAATCCTTTAACCATAATAAAAAGGAATTCAAAGTAATTACCATTATTACAGACTGCAGCACTAGAAAGTTTGTAGTTTATAATTATTTTACTGTCATCTGCCGTATTTAAGACTTGTGTTGTCTTACTAAAATATTTAGTAGGAACAAGTCATTCATTTATACAATTTAAATATGCTCTTGAATCTATTAAGGCAGTGACTTGAAAACTATATTCCTTTTGGACGACTATTTTTATCGTGGTAAACCATTTTTGAGTAATTAAGAAGGTTAACATAATTACAATCTTGTATTTCATTCATATCAGAAGATTTTGGTTCATCAGTTACCTTAGGAAGAGTATTTTCTGCTTTGGGGGGCAGAAGATCTTTATAATCTGTTATAATGTCATTAAATTTTATTTCATCATCAGTAAAGTCATCAATAGGGTTATCTTCTAAAGGGTTAAAAACTAACTCCATGATTTGGACTCTACTTTTTAAACTTATTAGTTTTCGGGGGTATTTTGGTCAATTTCTTTCATGTACAATATGTTTTTGATATTTTTGTAGATTTTCCTATTTTTATTAATACACGCTCCAAATTTTAGGTCATTCCAATTTGTAGAAAAAAAATGAAAAATAAAATACTACCAGACAATCGTGACGATGCGATGAACTTTGGACGGTGATGAGGATAAGCGAAATCACTGTTTCTTGTCCCCTATAGGCGTTTTGTGGTATCTTATATATATATATATATATATATATATATATATATATATATATATATATATATACACAAGAAGATGCTGGGGTGAGCCTACTAGCTCATAGAATAGTATAAGCCCAATGACCCAGATTGAATTTGGGCTGATCTGACGGTCAGGACTGTATATCAGTAATATAATTTTAATATTATTTTGTATAAATCTAAATAGCATGAAATTTGGACCATAAACTCTTCTTATCAAGGTGCACATAAAAAAAAATATTAAAAAATAATAATTCACATCAAATAAATTAATCAAAATACCCCTAAAACTTTTTAGGGGTATTTTGATCAATTTAACTAATACAATTTATTTTTTGATATTTTTATTTGATTCTACTATTCTTAAATAATAAACGCTGTAAATTTCAAGTACTTTGAATTTATAAAAGTAAATTAAAATTCAATTATAAAATACAACTGTGATCATTTTGATAGGTTCATATAAGTCTATATATATATTATAGATCGTTGCTGTAATTTTGGATCAAATATCTATATAAAAAATAAGTGTCACGATGAGCCCGCACGAGATTACTATGAGTCAAGGGGACACATAAAAACCCGGTCATACTAATAATGAAAGGACCATAGATAAGGGTGAAAAAACAATGAAAAGGACATTTGTGCAATGATGAATCCCATTCCAATTGGATATGGAATGAAATTGGTGGCAATCGCCACTTCCTCCTGCACTTTTTCGTGCTGAGACAGAGACGTACATGCATTAATGATGCCAACGCCCTTCTTTTGTAACTGCGCACCAGCTGAAGCTCTATATGCTTACCTCAGAAAGGGCATTTACACAAGGAAAATTGTTTGAAGTGGGAAATTGTTTTACGTGGGCTGGACCGCATTTGTACAGTTTCAGAAAGTACAGAGCATCTATTTTCAAGATGGGGTGCACTTGGGATAGAGATGCATCTATAGCTATAGAGGAAAGGTGTGCCTTCAAATTTTATTATAACATATAATTTTGATGTAAAATGTTTTTAAGATTATCTTAAAATTTATATTTATATCTAACTATAAAATTTTAAATTTCAAAAATGGTTAAAATCAAGTAGATCTATAAACATATGAAAATCTTGAAAATGGATGGTGTAGATAATATGTTGTAAGATGCACTATTTTTGAGACTCAAAATCTTTTTATTTTTCATAATCATACATCTCGATGTTGAGATGATCAATCAAAGGGTTTCAACATTAAAACTACTTTTTTCTATGGATTTTTGAGGTGCATCTGTAGTTCTACATTATAAGGTTGCATCTGTATATAAACTTTTTCCTAAATGATGGTTGCAAGTAGGTACGGAAATCTAAAAACAATAGAAACTAACCACCCAAATGTTTTTTTACTAGAATTATTATTTATAGTTTTTAAAACATATTTAGTTTTTCATATTCATGATCTCCATGTTAAAGATTACATATCCTTAAAAATTAAGTCTTAAAATTCAGTTCAAAAATAGATTTACTAAGTGGCCCGCATTTCTACATATGTAGGCTTGGCCACATAGAAACCAAGTCCTTTACATAAAAATATTAATAGGAAAATAGTTTCATGCGGGCTGACCGCATTTCTACATATGCTGTCCTGAAAGTGTATAAAGCATCCATCTTAAATATGGAGGCAAGTAGGTGTTCCATCTAAAAACAATGGAAACTAACGGTCCAAATGTTTTCTTACTAGAATTATTATTTCTCGTTTTTAAAATTTTTATTAATTTATCATATTCATAATCTCCATGTTTGAGATTACATGTCCTTCAAAATTAATTCTTAAAATCCATCTCAAAAATAGATTTAATAAGAGGCTAGTATTTCTATATATACAGGTTTGGCCGCATAGAAACCAGGTCCATATTAATATATGGACAAGGTTTCTATGTGGTCAACCAGCATATTGTAGAAATACAGGCTTGGCAATAAAGATATGCTTTAAATATAGTTTGATCCTAATTTTTAGAGAATATATAATCTTTAACATGGAGATCATAAATATAAATAATAATAATAATTTGAAAACTATAAATAATAATTATATTAAGAAAATATTTAGACTGTTTGTTTGGGTAAGTTAGTTCCAATTGACTACCTATTTGCAACCATATTTAAGATGGATGCTTTATACCTCTAGCCCGTGTATTGTAAAAATGCAGACGAGCCCGCATGAAACAATTTTGGGTGCAGTTTGTATAGAGTTGAGGCCCTAAATAATCAAAATAAAACTCATCTTCAAATAGCATCAAGACATGTGGTTTCAATACTGGAAATCGTTGTAATAGCCTTAAAATATATGAGAAAGCATATAATGAGACCATTTATCTTTAGTACAAGTTGGTCATAATTAATCTTGACCATTGGATGTGATATTAGGTGGCTGTATTTATTTCAGTCCAAGTTCAAAATTCCAAAAAACAAAAGAAAAAAATCTCAAAATTTGTGACATAGCCAAACGGTCAAATTTCACATTGGATGGTTATAAGCAATTGTGACCTCCCTATACCAAAAGTAAGTGGTCTCATTGTATACAATTCTAAAAAATATTTTCATCTTTAATTATAAATTTTAAAGCTTTAAAAATAATACAGATTGAGCGGATCTATGAAAATTTGAAAATCTTGAAAATTGATGGTCCAAAAATGAGTTACAAGATGCACTATTTCCAAAACTTGAAGTCCATTTTTTTCTCATGTCAATGTATCGTGCTATCAAGATGATCAGTTTGATGATATTTGAGCAACATCTTCTAGTGAAATTTTTTATGTGGGCTCTAATTTGATTATTTAGAACCTCGGCTCTATGTAAAATTTTTTCAAAAGGAAAAGATGTAGTAAAGCATCGACTTTGTATTACTATGCAATAACTCAAACTCATTAGAAAAGATCGTCTTGGTGCTAGAAAATTCTCTAATTGATCATCTTGACTTGAAATATATGGTTATGAATGAAGGAAGTATTTTAAATATGCTTGATCTGCACTATTTTTTAATTTAAAATTTTATAATTAGGGTTGGACATAGATTTTTAAGCCTACGGTAAAAAAATTTTGACACCAACTGTATCATTGAGTTAAGTTTGGAGATAATAGAGTGAATGATTCATGCTATGGACCCATGTTAGAGCGAAATTTGGGTATGGAATAGGGACTGCTAGACCCATATTTCACATAAAATAGTGTTAAAAACATGGGTAGGGCACATACACATGGCCCCTACCTAAGCCGAGTTGCTTGGAACTCAGCTGAGTCACTTCCAAGCCAAGGCAAGGGCCAAAAAGCCCCCAAGAAAAATGACAATAATCCATAAAAGTAAAAAGCAGTAAAAAGCTAAAAGAACCTTTCAAATTTTAAAAGTATGTAAACCATGAAATATGAAAAAGAATTGATGTTGTCTTATTGGATCCGTCTGTTAAAATTCTTATAGTGTATTTTTTAGAAAGTGTATTAATTTTAATATTATTTTATCATAAGTAATATAGTAAGATTCCACTTGTAAGTTTGTGCAGTAGGAAGTTGTAAAACTACTAGGTGGTTAGTAGTTATAGTTACAACTGGATAGTTATTGTAGGAAATATGGATCACATGTTTTAATGTTGATCTTGGGTGTAAAGATTGTAATGTCTTTGTGTATCCATGGGCCACATGTTTTAAGGTTAATCTTGTGTGTTGAGATTGTAATGCTTTTGTGTACCCCATTTTTTATCTTCGAATGAAAGTTTTTATTCCACCTCATTTTGATTCTTCTTCTTCTTTCTATTTCTATTTGGTTATGAGTCTTGAGCTAGTGTGACATTGTTACACTATTTGAGAAGTGGATTGTTCCAGTATTGTGGCATCCGTATTTGCTTATTATATGGATTGCAAGCCCTTTTGTTATCATATGGATTGTAAGCCCTTTTGTTATAGTAGCGTGGCATCCGTATTTGCTTATTATATGGATTGTAAGCCCTTTGGCTTATTATATGGATTGTAAGCCCTTTTGCTTATTATATGGATTGTAAGCCCTTTTTGCTTATTAGAGGATTGTTATAGTATTGTGGCATCCGTATTTGCTTATTATATGGATTGTAAGCCCTTTTGTTAATATATGGATCAAATTAATAAATTTGCTTCTGTATTTAGAATTATTAATGTATTTATCTTTCCATGGTTTGCTTTGATTATTGGCTTAATGGCATTGAGTTCACCCCAACCAAATTCATAAACGCTACATCAGAATCATGAACTTCGCTCGATCCCCTCTGTCGCGTGCGGCGAGGTGGTCAAGGGCGCGGTCGTGACAGATATGGTATCAGAGTAGTCAAGATAGGATTCTTGGCTTAGAGAGCTTTGGAGAGTAAATCGTTAAAAAAAAGATGTTGTCTTATTGAAAAACAATTAAAAAATCCAAAATATCAAAAAAGGCAAGAAAGAAAAATAGGAAATAAGAAGTATATAGTTATATAAAAAACCATTCATAAATCAATTATAGTTGATTTACTTAAAATTTTAAATATATGAATTTAGATTAAAAAAAAATGAAAGTTGCTTAATTTTTTTATGAAACCCTTGCTTGAAACTTTAGATCCGAAAGAACTCTAAAATTTGAGTCTTTCTATAAAAAAATAATGTAATGTTTCTAATCAATAGATCAACCTAAAAATCTAAGCTTCGAATTGGTTGAAAATGAGGGACTCTAGGGCGCAAAATCAAAGAAAAAATGAAAAAGGAGACTTAACAATGTACACGTACTCCGGGTGAGGAGTGTTCGTTCCAATTACCATATAAAGGATGGCGAGTCAATCCGTTTGTATGTTATTTAGGTAAGTTTGTACAATACCGACCAGAGTATTGTGTAAGGTACTTAGTATAGGGTACCCTATTCTGGCCTTGATACCCTGGCTGGGTGACTCAATTGGGTGAGTCCTTGTATGCTAAATTCAGAGGGTGGAGTTATCAACTCAACAATCGCACTTGTATTTTTTTATTGGAAATAGTGGATTGAGAGTTTCGAACCCCAAACGTTGTTTGGTTGAATAAATGTGTCAATCCATATATATATATATATATATATATTTATTTTTTTTTCTTTTTGTTTCTGGACTAGTTTATTGATAGGTATCTAACTTGAGATGTAGTCCTGTTAAATTATAACTACTAACTAATCAAGCCCAACCCCGATTTCTACATTGATATGGTTAAGTAACCATCATTAGGCGTGTGGTAGATATCACCATCATGAGAAAGTAAATTGGATTTCATATGGGTTTTTACATTTAGCCTAGCTATCCCAGACCATTAGATGTCAACAATGGATGTTGATTGGTGGCTTTTGCTCAAAGTTGACTTCAATGAGGACAGGAGGGTGATAATGGGGAAATGCAAGATGATTGGCAGGAGCCAACAGTCGTCATAGAATGTGAGGTGCCGCAAGGAACTAGGACCTCCATTGTGAAAGAAATTCCCAAACCCTATCGTCGATCTTCTTATTTTTGAACAGTATGTTTTTTACTCTTGTGTAATATTATGTAGCCTCTTTTAACTACTTGTTCACTGAAAAAATATTGTTTCAAGTGTCTAAAAGTTTTCTCCAAAACCCAATTATGGCTCTAATATTTTTTTTTCTTTTGCTTATTTTATGTGACAATATAAAAATATATATATATATATATATTTTAAGCATTGTTTTACAATTTTTTTTAGATTTTTTACCGAAATTAAATTTTTAGTGAAAATTGGGGCACTAATTGGCTAGGAATCAGACTGACTAATTAGACGGCTCAGGACTGACCAGTCGGCCCGATTCGTCTTTTTGAACACTGGTTTTTGTTGGCAAAAAATAGTTAGTAAAAAACACAAAAAGGTTTTGCCAAAAAAACAAAAAAAGTAAGACTTAATATAAAATATATAATAAAAGAGACCTGTTTGTTTCAGGGGGTTGTATACAATGAGACCATTTACTTTTGATACGAAGATGTCACAATTATTTGTAACCATTCGATGTGAATCTCATAGCTTAGGTGTGTCACAAAGTTCGAGAAAAAATCTTTTGAATATTGAGTTTCGTCAATAGAATAAATGCGGCTACCCAATTTCATATCCAACGATCAATATTAGTTATCGTTACCTTGTACAAAAAATAAATGATCTCATGATATATTTTTCCTTGTTTTAGATATCTAACTTGCAAAAGACATTTATGTAATTTTCCGTTATTTCAATGACAATATTGGCCAACCAAATGGCAAAATAGAACAACGTGGAGAGTGCTTCAAAGTTGTGGGAATTAAGATCTCTTTAAAAGGTGTTATAATGGCAACATATTTAAAAAAATATAATAGCAGGTGAGAGACAAGTGAAAGAAAGAGAAAGAAAGTATAATTAAAGAAAAATGAGTGTCAGGCCATGCCAAATCGATCAGGCATATCATGGCCTTGGCCCTGGCTCGAAAATTGCGCAATTCTTGGGCCACATTTTATGGCCCAATCCCTTATATTTTAGAGTTGGCCAGACAAGGTAGGGAGAGGCCACCCGGCTCATTGCCACCCTTATTTCTCTTACATAGGTTCCAACATAGAAACATATATATGAAGTGATTGTTTACAAATAGATCTTGTACGTAGAGGTTACAATCATTCACATCATTAGATGTCAAATTGGATGGTTTGGGATAGATGAGTCACGAAGTCTGAGAATTTTTTTTTTGGGAACATTGTGTCCATTCAATGACAATTTTACAACGCATTTTGAAATTTAAGAAACAAGAATGATTATGGCCTCCATGTACAAAAATGTCTCTTTATAGACAATCCAGTATATAAAATATATAAGTGCTATTCAAGTATATAGAAAAGGACAAGCTTTTTGTACTTCTCCTAATGCATAAAACTTATATGCTTCCCCCTATCCAACCGTCCATTTTGAAAGGACAGCTAAGAGGGCCCCAATTACAATTGTCACGTCCCTATACTATTTAATTTTAAATTTTTATTTTACAAATTATTTTAACACCAAATTTTGTGTGCCACTCCTCTCTTAATCTAGCACTTATAAAAAATATTAAAATATATTCTCAATAAAATAAAATGATCAAAATACCTCTGAAAGCTTAAAGGGGTATTTTGGTCATTATATTTAATCACACAATTCTTTAGAATATTTTTTTTAGGTACGTCCCATTGATATGATAGGACAAACCAAATTTTATATTCATATAATACATAAATAAAAAATAAAATAAATTACTCTAAAGCATCGGATCTATATTAAACGATCAGTGGCTCATTTGATCTAAATTGGACGAGTGGATGGTGGAAGCATATATTTTTTATGCAGTAGGGGAAGTATAAAAACATTTTCCTATATAAAATAGGGGAAAACATAGAATGAAACTGTTTACCTTTGGTACAAAGTGAGACATTAATATTGACCATTGGATCTAAAATTGGGAGGCCACAATTATTCAATTACCAAGCTCAAAATTCAAAAAAAAATTTCGCGAACTTTATGTCACATCCAAACTATCAAACTTAACATGAGATTATTGTAAATAATCATGATTACTTTGTATTAAAAGTAAATGATCTCATTGTATACGATCTCTATAAAATATGTAAGTGCTATTTTGGACTATTCAATTTGAATTGACGGTTGGATAATTTCAATTAATGTCCGACCTTTTATTATTTACCTTTTTATATTAATCACACTGACATGAAACTAGGTTGTACCCGTATCTAACCAAAAAGGTTTTTGATTAAATAAAATGACCTATTAATTCAAGAGAATTCTAGTCAATTTATTTTAACAAAAATACTATTTTTTTTATTTTTGGTAAGTGCACCCTTATAAGAAGGAGACACGCCATAAATTTTATGTCAAAACATTTTATAAAATAAAAATTAATAAAATACTATTAAGTTATCGAGGTATGAGGTGCTCAAATGCTAAACTATGACAAACGATTAAAAGCTATTTTGGCCTTGGAATCAAACACGAGAGTTACTTTTTCCTCATTTTAGTATTGGAGAAGAGCATGAGCATAGCCAAGACAAGGGCTGGCAATGGGTCGGCAAGGGCAACGACAAGGACAATGGAGTGCGCACGGCCAAGGTAGGGTCACCTAGGCTTGAGGAACATGCCAAACCTAAACCATGATAGGGCTGGCCTGATCCAGTTTGGCCAGGCTAATTTTTTTTTTTTTTTTTGTGTTTCTTTGAGTTAGTTGGCATAGCCCATCCCGACAAAGCTTGAGCCCGGCTTGGGCTGGGGCCTATTTAGCTCAATTCGGGCCGGACTAGGCTTGGACCGGGCTAGGCCTGCTTCGCCTTGTCCTAGCAAAAAAATGTGCCGAAATCATAAAGAAAAATGGTTTAATAAGGCTGCAGTCTTATCCATATATAAAGCCTCACCTCATAATCTATGGAAAATCGCCGTTCAAGCATTGAAAACCCCTTCCATTGATCATTTTGGCTTGAACATGGTTGTTAAAAAAATTTAGGATTTCAAGCTCCAAAAATAGTGTACATGATAGTAAATTATCTAAACGGTCCATTTTGCCCTAAAATTAAGTGTTCATAAATCTGCAAGATCAGTACCATTTTATGAATTGCAAAATTTATATTAAGTGTTGGAAATTTATTTTAGATCCATCATGGATATTTCTGTTACCAAAAGTACTTTCCACAAGAGGATTTAAGGTGAACCTTTATTTCACAAGGATGAGGTTTTTTATAATGCCTAGATTTTATGAAAACAAAATAAAACCTCATCTCAAATCCTCATCCGAAAAACATTTTCGGCAACAGAAATCTCCATGATGGCTCTAAATCAATTTTCAATACCGACAATAAAATTCGAAACTCAGAAAAATGATACAGATCTTGCGGATCTATAAACACTTACTTTTAAGGTGAAATAAATTGTCTAGATAAGTTGTTACAATATACACTATTTTTAGAGCTTGAATTTTTTTTTTTTTTTTTCACATCTATAATATTCAAGTCAAGGTAATAAATGTAAATATATTTTCTAATGCTTGAATTGTTATTTTCAATGAGTTATGAGGTGAGGCTTTATTTATTGGGTGAGGTTTGTATAATGCCGAGGCTCTAAACCGTCAAAATAAAGCGCACCTTCAAATAGAGTCTAAAAGTATGGTTTCAATACTGAAAATCTTTATGATATCCAAAATTACCTCTAAATCCCATGTCCTGCATCTTGACATGTATCAAGCACAAGCATCGATGAGAAAGAAAGTGATGGGGATCCTATTTAAAGTCAAAGTCTACACACGCCCGACCATCGTCATCATTATCAACCATCATCAATCAGTGAGATTTGAAGGCTGGAAAAAGTTCATTTTTTTTTTATAAAATTGGAAAATTTATTTGGAACAAATCACGTGAGTCCATGCGGACGGTCTGTCTCTAAAATGTTTTTGAGGATGGTGATTTTACATTTAAATTTCGGAGGCAGGATCATCAAGGAAAAAAAGTAATATCTAAATTATATATATAAAGTATTAAAAACTAAAAAAAAAGGGTGTGGTTTCTATAAGTTGCAACTTTAAAAAGAATAGACGCACCTCCAAAATTTATCCTAACATGTAATTTTGGTGTTTAAGTTTTTTAGAATTATTTGAAAATCTATTTTATATCTAATCATAAAATTTTAAACTCTAAAAATAATTAAAAGCAAGTAGATCTATAAACAAATAAAAATCTTGAAAGTGGATAATCTAGATAATGTGTTGCAAGATGCTACTATTTTTTAGATTTAAAATATTATTTTATTCATATTCATACATTTCGATGCCAAGATGATCAATTAAAGGGGTTTTCAACATTAAAACAACCTTTCCCATTGGATTTTTGAGATGCAAATGCAATTCTACATTGTAAGGTTGCAACCTTATATAAAACTTTTCCAAGAAAAATATCATTAAAGAGAATGAAATCTCTTAATAAATTTTAAGAGATTTTATTCTCTTAAAATTGAAGGCATACAGTGTGAATATGAAAAAATATGAATTTAATATTTTAGAAATGGATAATTTTAAACTTTTTTTCTTATTGATTTTAGACCATCTTTTATCAAAATTGACTTATTTTAACTTTGTTTCCTTATTGTTTATAGACTATTTATTTATATTTTAAAAAAGTATTCTAACTTTAAATCTTCAATTGCTTTTTCTAACTCACTCATAATTGTGGTCGTTTAGATTCTAATCCCTTTAGACCCACCAAAACTTTTTCCTTTTGTTCGTTTATTTGTATCGGACACACCCTGTTCTAGGGCGCCCACCATCTCAAATCCATCTTAGAGATAAAAATCTGATTCGAAATTTCATATGTCCATGCTCTTGACCACAAGGAATATGAAAAGAAAAAAAAATGAATTTTAAAATTAATAGGTGTTTTATAACCATTTTCCCCTCCTTTGTTTTCGTGTTTCCCATGTCAATTCACACTATTTTTCAAGCTATAAATTCACATATAAAGAAAAATATTTGCACCATTTTTTGAGTTATAAAATGTGATTTAGAAATTTATTTGCAAAGATGTATCGAAAAATGCCACTTTAATTTTTGTTTTTTAATAAGGTTATATTCACTATCTGTTATTTTGATAGGTTGCTTTATTTAAATAAAAGGATTGTCATTTATCTTTATTACAATGAGATCATAACTATTCCCACTCATTAGATGTTAAATTGAATGGCTTGGGGTTGGTGGCGAAGTCCGAGAATTTGTTTTAAAACTTTGTGTCTATTCAAAGATACTCTTATAACCACTCATTTTGAAATAACTATTCCCGCTCATAAGATGTTAAATTGAATGGCTTAGATTTGGTGGTGAAGTTCGAAAATTTGTTCTAGAACGTTGTCTATTAAAAAACACTCTTATAACTACTCATTTTGAAATTTAAAGGACAATGATGATTGTGTCCTCCTTATACAAAAAATACATGGTCTCTTTGTAGACAAACCCTTAAATAAAATAGATGTTAAATAGTGCATGTCTTCAGTACGTTTCTGTAATAAGAATATCACTTAAAATCCTCAATCATCTTACAGAATTATCAAGTGGACAAAAGATATTATTTACCACTTTTGAAACTTATTACATTCAATAATTACCTCAAAGTTCTCTTAAAAATTTTCCAACTCTATCTAGAGTTCGGCAAAACAATTAAGCATTTTTTGCGAATTTCTTTGCATTGTGTGGTCTTAGCGGAATTTTAAAGCATTAGTTGTTTTTTTTATTTTGGGTAAAAAAAGTTGTAAGTCAATGTGTATTTTTTATTTTAGGTAAAAAAAAGTTGTATGTCAGTCTTTTGAAAAGAATGGCATAAAAAATCTCACCATAAAACCCAACAATACTACTACCAAAGCCCCAAGCCAAATCGTTGACCCTGTCCCTCCAAACGATAAAAGTAACCCTTTTTGTACAATTGAGAAGTAAGTTTACTTTAACAATTAAAGGTATTTTTATCATCTATAGTACTAAATCCTGAACAATCTTAGCTATTTTTATCTTTTACCTCAAGCCAATTCAGTACAACAAAATTACAAAAATGCTTTTAGTAGTTCAATGTTCCCAACCCCAAGAAGGACAATTTTAGAATTTTTCATTTTTTAAAAGAAGTGCTTATAAAACTTATGTATTAAAGATGTTTTTTTGGCCTTACTTTAATAGTACATATTTTCAGGTTATTTGAGGATTTAAGTGATAATTCCCTTTAAAAAAATTCTTAATATTTATATGCTCCTTATTATTTTGTAGATTACTAGATTTGCAATCGTGTATTTTGACTAATGTTTTAAAAACCCGCAATTCTTGATCCGGATTTGGACCAGTAATCGCTCGAGACTGAACTTGTTCCAAAAAGAATTTTGGTCCCTTCCTTATTCTCCCCCTAAAACTCCTGTTTTTTTCTTTCTTTCTTTTAGAAGCTTGTCAAATGTTTTCATATCTCCAATTAAATATTCACTTCATAAAACTTTATTTAAATTTTTTTTTTTAAATATATCTTAAATTACTGATCCATATCTCGAATCCAACAAGGATGCGTGGGGGAGGACGATCCACATCAAAGTTCTGAAACAGTGCTTTTAGTACACATTGAAAAGATACTTGATTTCGAATGTATTTCAATTAATTTTTCATTTGGCTCTTCATGTGGCCCCTAAAAAAGTATTTATTTTTTTGGTGTTATTCATGTGAGTAATACAATAATAAAAGAAAAAAAAAAAGAAGAAAAAAACAGAAAAGCCAAATTCCAAGCATTAAATGCAGCGGAACTGCCCTGTCGTCTTTCACGCAAATAGCACCCCCATTCCAGACAAGAGAATTATTCAATTCATTTAATTTACTCCCGCAGGACCAAAACGTCCATTTCGCTCCTCGGGCAAACTACCGGCTCCCGCGGGACCGCGAAATCTTTTGACGATATTACAACCTGGTGTGAAACGGAGTCCGTATAAAAAACAACCCCAATCTTTTCTTAAATGCCAAGAAGACTCCATGACCATTTTGCCCGTGACACTCGGGGAACGCGTAGGATGGCACGAGTCCATGACAAGACAAATGCCTATTTTGCCCCACATGGTGCGCTACAATTTATCTGCCATGTATCTAAGCGAGTCCTCTCAAAATAAGGGGAGAGCAAAGTGTCCAAAACAATTGAGAGAAAAATAGCCATAAAAACCCCCTGTATTTTCACTAAAGAAAAAAAAAAAGGGACAAAAAAAAAGAGCAGTGATTATTACTTGGGATTTAAAAAAAAAAAAGATTTTATACAATGAGACCGTTTAAGCTTAAGTGAAATATGATAGCTTGAGTTAGTCACAAAATTCAAAAAATGATTTTTCGAACTTTAAGCTTAATTAGTGCAATTATTACAGCCACTCAATTTGGTCAAGATTATTTGTGACCACCTCAACCTCAACTCGAAACTGGATGGGACACATCCAGTCCGGGTCTCTCATTAAAACAAAACTATGGCCGGCCCAAAAATCATATTAAACAATATTTAATGGAAAAAACTTTGTTTTTGGAACTATTTGAGGATCCTAAACCTATTTTAAAGTGCTTAAACTTTCTCCACTTCTTTTCGGGAAAAAAGAAAAGAAAAACAAGGGAGACTCGTCGGGTCAATCAGCCCGTTCGACCCAAAAACTGACCTGAAAATTTTTTCCACTGATGTTTTGAAGTTCAATTTTGGGACGGAGTTAATTGCCCAAACTATTCTAAAATGCCAAATATGCCCAAATGACGATTATACCTCTCTCAGTTCAGTCACGAACCGAACTGACACCCGCACCTCGGAAGCGTCGGATCGCTGATGAAGCTTCCTTTTTTTCTTCCATTTATTTTCGAACTTTATTATTATTTGGTGATAAAATGAGAGGCTTCTCGGCCTCTTATTTACATTTAATGCAAATAAAAATATAAAAAATTTCTGGATTAAATCTAACCGAGAAAAGAAAGGCTTTTTGGGACAATTTTTCATAAATTTTGCAGACCCACACTAAAGGTTCTTTTTCTTTTTTCCTAAAAATTCTGTGGGGTCGCTCCTTCAAGAATTTCCATTGAATGCTGTCTTCAGGAAAACAGAGTCCATGAAACAAATACCATCACCTTTTTTGAATGCTACATAATCTCATAATCACTGTCATCAAAGTTCAAACTGTTAAAGCAAAACCATAATTAACAAAAGAATTCTTCCTTCCAAGAAAAGTGATATTAGTATACACTGTTAAGAAGAAGAAAACCCAATTTAAGGGCACAAGAAGAACCAAATGCTACATAGTTCAATTACATTACTGTGAAATTAATAAAAGCAAAAGCAAAAGAGGAAAACAAAAAATGAAATAGTTGCTACAAAAATATAATATAGTATTAGTATACACTGTTAATCACCAGAGAGCGAACCAGAATCATTGTGACCACGGAATTGTTAAGCATACAATCGTCAAAGAAATTTGAATCTCTTCATCTGATCCTTCCTCTGCAATTAATTACACCAAAAAATCATAAAAAAATAAACCCCAAAAACGAGGAGTAACTAAAGATATAAGAAAAGTAAAATGAAACCTTTCATCTCTGCAACTCCCAGAAACCACCGGAGAAACATAACCAAACCATGAAAAAACCTTCAGAAAATTAGAGTAAAAATTGACCTTTTTCTTGCCCCCAACGCCCCACCAACACGAACAAGATACAACCTGAAAAAAAAAAAACTTGAGAAATAGAGGAGAGAGAATAGAAACCTCTGTTTTTTTGTCTGCAACTCCAAAACCCAATTAATAATCAGGCATCAATTGACTGATTTTCCCTTCCTCAGCGGCCATTCCTTGCTCTGTAACCCTCAACCATATACAAACAGCAGTAAAGCTCACAACCAAGCTCAAGAACCCACTCCCCAACCCAATCAAAACAATCGCTATTACTGATAAGCTCCTATTTTTAGCAGGAGGCAATGGAAAGCCATACAAATCCTTATTCCCCATAAATGAACTCGCATTAAATCTCTGTATACCCCCTGATTTATTCGCCAAAAGAACAGGAATAGGCCCTGAAAGCCTGTTATAAGAGACATCAAAAGAGCTCAATCGAACAAGAAGACCCAACTGTTGAGGAATCAAACCAGAGAGTTGGTTTATGTGGAGGTCTATGACATTAAGGTAAGCACAGAGAGCGAGTTGTGCCGGAATCTGGCCGGAAAGTTTATTTTCCGACAAGTTTAAGACTGCTAAGTTCACTAGGCTTTGCAACTCCGCCGGAATCTGGCCGGAGATTTGATTTTGCGATAGATCAAGGGTCTGGAGACTTGTACAGTTCGATATAAAGGGTGAAATCGTTCCCCCAAGATTGAAGTTCACAAGGGTTAGCTTGTATATGCGATCATTGTTGCAGGTAACCCCTTCAAGGGAAGAGGTGACGCCATTACAGGGAGAGGCTAAAGCCTTCTGGGTCCAATGAGCGAGCCTTCCTTTTGGGTCTTGAAAGTTTTGTTTCAGGCTAGACAGGCAGGCTTGGTCGTCTGGGTCTGAAATGGCGAGACCCAACAAGAGAAGGACAAAGAAGAAGGTGAGGGTCTCCATTAGTGGCGGTTTTTCGGCGAATTGTTGGGGTCCCCGCCGATTTTCTAGGGTTTCCCGGTGGGTTTGGGGTTTTCTCCGGCGAGGTTCTGGACGGGTGGTGAGCGAAAGAATGGAGCATATGGGATTGGTGTTGGAATAATATAATATAATGTTAAGGGATTATAGCGGCGGTTTAGAGGTGGTATAATGGGGAACGGGTGTCACCAGAGCCACGGGTACTTCGGTCATTTCAGTTCCTAGAGTTTTGTGATCAAGGATAGTTTAGTCATTTGATTTAAGGAATTGCTTTTATTTTGTCCGGATGGAAAGACAGAGATCGGCTCTTGGCCTTTTATTTTATTTTATTTTATTTTATTTTTTTTTTTTTATTTTATTTTATTTTTTTTTAAAGAATTGAATGTAAGGAGACCATTTATCTTTCATACAAAGTGGTCATAATTATTTATAACCATTTCATGTGAAGTTTGATAGTTTGGATGTATCGTAAAATTTGAAAAAAAATTCCACCTAATTTTACATTTAGTGGTCAAGATTAATGTCTTATTTTGTATCAAAAATAAATCGTCTCGTTTTTTTTTTTTTTTTTAATAATTTAAATTTTTTTATTTGATTAGTGAAATTATTAAAAATAAAAACCACAACGTAGTGATTAGGTTGTGGGGGTGCTACCACCTCGATCCTAATGCTTTTCAACTGACATGAAGAAGAGGAGTTCGCCCCCTTATTAAAAAAAAGGTATTTTGGTTATTTTAGCAAATGAAAATAGATTTGCCATTATTCAGTAAGTAAAAAGTTTATATAGAGCCAAAGCTCTAAACAATCAAATTAGATCGTACCTCAAAATGTTCATTAGAAGAGGTTATTTTGATACCCAAGTATCCTGGTCATCTCGACACCAAGATGCACGCATGAGTAAAAAATGAAGTTCAAGTTTGTAAATAGTACATCTTGTAATACATTTTGAACAGTCAATTTTCAAGATTTCCAAGTTTTCATAAATCTTGCTTAATCTATACTATTTTTAGAGCTTTATATTTTATAATTAAATATGAAAATATATTTTAAAACTTTCACAAATAATTTTAGTATTGAAACCACATTTCTCAATACTATTTGAAGGTGAGCTTTACTTTGATTGTTTAGAGCCTCGGTTCTACACCCATTTAGTAATTGGGTTTTGAGCAGGGGTATCTCGACACGATTGAACTAGGTTTAGGGTAGGTTGGGACCCGATCCGGACTTGGTCATGGTCCAAGTTAGTTGAACCTAGACCTAACCCGTTGGGTTGGGTGGAGCCTAAGCTTACAAATAAAAAAAGTAGAAAATTTATTTTATGTATAGTATCTTATCTAGCTAGCATTATTTATATGCAATTTATACTAATATCTTCGGATTGACCCCTACCAGATCAGATACGATCCAAGGTGGCCATAGACCCGTCGGGTCAAGATCAAGTGGACCCAGACCCGACCCAAACCCGGATCCACTCCGGTCAACTCAATCCAATTTCCACCCATAGTTCTGGGTAGTTTTGTCATTGGTTGCGATCGATGGTATTTTTGTCATTTATTAAGATACCGAGGGAGCATCAAGTATTTCACACTCACGTGACGGAGAAGTGGGTTTTGAGGTTGCTTTTAATCAAGCGTAATTTCGTCATTTTTTTGGGGTGTTTAAGGGAATTTCAGTCATTTTTTTAGGTGAGTTGGTCGTAGACCTCGAACTTGGCCAGTACGTCTGAGGATTGCAGCTTGGTATTCCGCGATGGAGGTCCGGAATGTCAGGGATAGTTTCGTCAATTTTCTCAGGGGTAGTTTAGTACTTTGGTCACCTATTGCAGATTTAGCCTTTTGTTGAGACTATAATCAGCGTGCCTTTTGTTTTAATACTTTTTAAAATTAAAGGGCTTGAAGCCGCTTAGACTAGGTAGTGGAGTAATGATGACTTTGGTCAATTTTTAAAGTTTTAGAGCAAGTTAATTTAACATTAACTTAGTGACTTTTTAGAAAGCTTAAGGCATGTTTAGGCACTCCCCATACATTGGTAAAAAAAGTAAATGTTTAAGAAATTAAAAAAAAGGAAGGGCTAGTAGAGATAAAGCATGGTGTTTTTATTCCCAAAAAGAGGAAAAATGATGGTTCTTTCAAAACCCGGTGATTTTTTTATCTAGATTGCCATTTTAGATGCAAAATGCAAAATGCAAAATCAATAGGGACTGGATCAAACCGATTGTAGGATAGAATGGGTCCCCTCCCAGTTTCCCTTAAAATCTTATGTTCGTTTTTTTTTTTTTCTTCTTTTTTAAAGCTTATGTAACATTATATTTGGTCTTCTTAATTTTTCCCCTATAAACCTCTATTTTAATTTAATTTAATTTTTATTTTATTTATTTTAAAATTTTTTAGATCACCTATCCGAACGATTCGAGAACGATCCAAATTGCCAATTCGGCCAATTCTACGACGATCAAGGATATGCTCCACCAATCTATTTTTTAAGGAAAAAGTTTATACAAGGATGCTACCTTATATTGTAGAACTACGGATGCCCCTCAAAAATCTATAGGAAAAGGTAGTTTAATTGTTGAAAAACCCTTTGATTGATCATCTCGACGTCGAGATGTATGACTATGAAAAATAAAAAAATTTTAAGTCGCATAAATAATTCATTTTACAACATATTTTCTACACTGTCAATTTTCAAGATTTTTATATGTTTATAGATCTATTTGATTTTAACCATTTTTTAAATTTAAAATTTTATAATTAGATATACAAATAGATTTTGAGATAATCCTAATAACATTTTACATCAAGATTATATACTATGATAAAATTTGAAGGTGCTTCTTACCTCTACGGCTACGGATGCATCCGTATGCAAACTACACCTATTTTTTAAAAGAAAATTGTTTCATGATGGTTGGACCGCATGCCTACATATACGGTCCAAAAAGTGTAAAGCATCCATCTAAGAGATGGATGCAAGTGGGTGTTCCATCTAAAAACAACGGAAACTAACCCTCCAAATGTTTTCTTATTAAAATTATTCTTTCTAGTTTTAAAATTTACTTATTTTTTCATATCCACGATCTCCACATTAAAGATTACATGTCTTTAAGTTAAAAAATATTTCCTAAAAATGGATTTATTAATAGGCCCGCATTTTTACAGATGCGGGCTTGGCCGCATAGAAACCCGGTCCTTTTTTAAAATGTTATTATCATATTTTAGCCATGATTAAAATTTCGATGAATTTGATTGAAAGTTTGTGGAAAGTAGTCAATTTCTGCATGCTACCAGTATATTTAGCTTGGAGTAAAGAGTGAAAAAGACCACACATAGTTGCGAGTTATGCAAGCCCAGTATTATTGATGATGCCTTCAACCATCTCTCTCTCTCTCTAACCCCTCTCTCTCTCTCTCTAACCCCCCTCTCTTTCTCTAATCCCTCTCTCACTAAATTTACCCCCTCTCTCTCTCTAACCCCCTCCCTTTAAATTTACCGCTCCATCAGTCAAACCTTTCTCTCAAATTTTCTAAAAAAACCCTTCTCTATCTCAAAAATGTGGAAAAACTCTTCTCTCTCTAAAAAAATTGGAAAAAAAGGTACGACTTCCCCTGTATGCTTCCTCACAATTGTGCAACGCACTATTCCGTACTTAAATAGTAAATTACACCCCTTTTGTGTACCTACGTAGTTAGTGCCTCAATAATTTTGCCTAACGTGTGGGCACACCAAAATAGCATGAAGACTCCTTATTATATATCTTTCCCTCTATTCATTTTCCTTTAAAATATGCAAATAGGGGGACAAGGATTCTTGATTGGGTGCGGTTTTTATAAGGTTGCAATTTTAAACAATCCAATTAAAGCGCACATTCAAATTTTATAATAAAATGTAATTTTGGTGTAATTTTTTTTTGAATTATTCAGAAATCTATTTTTTTTAATTATAAAATTTTAAATTTAAAAAATGTTTAAAATCAATTAGATCTGTAACCACATGAAAATCTTGAAAATAGACGATTTGGATAATGTATTACGAGATGCATCATTTTTGGGACTCAATGTTTTTTTTTTTCATATTCATACATCAATTATTTCAAAACCTTTTTTGATAGATTTTTGAGGTGCATCTTTAATTCCACATTTTAAGGTTGCAACCTCATATAAACTTTTTCTTTAGAGCATGATCAAAGTTCGCTGATCATTGTAACATACAAACCTATGTTGCTAGTTGGTCCGGAAGGAGCATATTGTATATTTTTACCTCTCAATTGGTAAGTGTTTTTTTTAATTCATGATAACCAATATTTTGCTTTACATGCCATTTCAATGGAGGCTAAGTGAAAAATTTTTCACTAGGGCAGCTCATAATAATTTGGTTGAATTGAAGTGTGCCCGCGGGACTTAATTCGCCTATACAAACAAGTTGTCGCCAAAACGTTTTAGTGAGATAAGATAGGGAGCCACAATAACACTAGTAAATGAGGAATGATTTAGAGAGAGAAAAAGGGGATCTTAGGAGCTGGTAGTTGAAATATATTAATAAAAAAGGCAGCAGTAATTAGTGGTCAAAGGTGGAGGATATTGGGATGCGATGGTTTGGCAGTGTCTTCTCCATGTGATCTCCTCTTGTTTGGTAGTGAGAGATAAAAGGGACAAGCAATTTGTAGTGAAAGAAAGTGACCAATTTGTAGTGAGAGAAAATGTGTGGTTTTCTTTCTACAATGAAAGACAAGCCCCCACCTGAGCACCCACAAACCAACATCCTGTTGGGTCAATCACCCTCTTGATGCCCCATTCCCCACTTTCCCAAAGGAAGACCACGTCACCTTTCCTACTAGGATTACGCATTTAGTGCGTTACTCCTCTCTCTCTCTCTAGAAAATAACTCTATGATCTTATTTTGGTAGGCTATCCTTTTTTATGATCTCCATTTTATCGCCCCCCGGAATAGACCTCTCAAGAATTTTGATTTTTAAAATTTCAGATCTCGATCTTTACTGATTGGGATCCCAATAACTGTAGTTAAAGATCTCGATCCCAACCTTAAAAACCCAAAAAACAATTAAACTGATGATTTCTTTGTTTACATCTAGCTAGCAGCAAAACTATAGTTGCATTGCTTCCTCGCTGTCAATGATAAGATTCTGATTTTTTTTGTTTGAGAATATTTCATAACTTCATTGATCATAAGAGGATCAAAATAAACTCATAACAATAAAAACATTTGAAGCAATGAGTGATTGCAAAGATATACCCTTTTAGTCAAAGAATCGGCTACATTATTACCCTCTCCATAAACATATCTAAATGGAACATTCATGCTATTTGTAATCTGCATAATTTCCATCCACTTGGATCTTAATCTCCAATATACATACACCGGATTATGACACACTTTTAACGTCCGTAGCAGGATCCCGAAAAAGTTGGAATCAAGATCATCAAAAGGAAATCTTGATGCCTAACACCTAGAGATGTCGATCTCTAACATGTGTATTTGTACATCCAACATTCCCAACCAAAAAAATCCTCTAGCATTTCACGATCTTTCACTCCCAATCCCAATCCTGGTACCGTTCGGGCTCTTGATAGCAACAACTATAGACTGGACCCCCTACCTCTCTCCAGGGTGGGCTACATGAAAGATCCGTGCTCCACACAAGAGAGAGACCACAAAAAAGCCATGTTTTGAAATAAATTTGTTGAGGCTCAGTTGTCTGTGCCAGCTACAAATGAATGCTGTCCATGGCTTTACAACATCTGACCCACCCAATAGATGACCTTGATCCACCAAACACCCATCCCTCTTCTATTGCATTTTCCATGTCTGTTGCAAATCTCATCCACTCCAAAACCAATACATATTGGAAAAAGTTTACATAAGGATGCAACCTTATAATGTAGAACTACAGATGGACCTCAAAAATCTATCGGAAAAGGTTGTTTTAATGTTGAAAATCCTTTTGATTGATTATCTCGACATCAAGATGCATGATCATGAAAAATAAAAAGATTTTAAGTCTCAGAAATAGTACATTTTATAACATATTATCTACACCGTCAATTTTCAAGATTTTCCTATGTTTATAGATCTACTTGATTTTAACCATTTTTGAAATTTAAATTTGTATAATTAGATATACAAATAGATTTAAAAATAATCCAAATAATATTTTACATCAAAATTATATACCATGATAAAATTTGAAAGTGCACCTTACCTCTACAGCTACGGATGCATCCGTATACATATTTGCCCTCTTCTCTTCCTAATTTTTATGACTCTCATTTTTCTGGTTGTCCTTATAGAAAGGTCCCTAGATACTAAAACTTATGGCCTCCCCTTTTAGGAGGTCCCCTAACATGGTCTCCTACTTCACATACTATACTGAGAGGGTCCCTTTCTACAGGATTCTTGTGTCTACTTTGTGTTCCCTTGGGCTAACAAACATCTCTCTCTCTCTCTCTAAATGATTTTGACCTGTTATATTGTTGCTAGGGTTAGGCCAACAAAAATATTAGAATATTTGTGTAATGTGGAAACTTGGAAAGTAGCACAAGATAAGATAAATGGAAAATTGTCCAATGTGTGTAGTTTGTTTGATGTTTGTCTCAAAAATTTGACAACACTTGTGAACAGAGAGCAGTGGCCATTAACTATCACACTATGGGACAAGGATACATGACAAAGTTTAGCCTTAGAGGCCTACATGAGTTTTGGACCTTGCATCATCATATAACATTTTCCCAATTAGTTGGGGTCGGCATTTTATGTAAAATCATAAAGTCTGAATTATATGGCTCCTTGGGGAATAAGGCATTGCATCACTAAAGTCCAGGTTTGGAACCCATCTTGATCACTAAAAGTAAAGAAAATAAGAATAAATGTTCATAACTTTATCTTTGAAATATCTCATCGCTGATAGAAAATACTCTCTTTCTCTCTTCAATTATGTGGATTTCAATTTTTGGAATCTTCATTTGCTGAGTTTTCTGTCCAAGTACTTGAACTGGATCCAAGATTACCAAGAAGGGTTTCACCCGTTAAGATAGATTTCCTGGTTTTCAATAATCTTAAGATGAGTTATAGTTGTTGTTTCTCTTGTTTGTGAAATGCATATCTCTTATAATGTGTTTGATTTCTGGAACTTCTATTTCTAGAAAATAGAAGTTCCATGTTTCTTAGCACCTTTGTATTTGATAACAGGATGTACTGCAGTGGGATGCCTGTCTGGAACTTCCAATTTCCACAAAAAGTGGTGCATACCGCCAGTTCCATGCCCCAAATAGAAGACTGAAGTTTGAAATGATTGATGGACTGTACTGTCATTTTCAAATTTGTTTCATATATATATTTATTTTAATTGTTTATAAAATTCATATAAAAAGAATTTTGGAAGATTTATGTGCCTCATTAGTAAGAAAATGATTTGAGTAAATTAAAAACGATCAGAATACCGTCAAAGTTTTCAGCGAATTTTGGTCATTTTACTTTTCTTAGATTATTTCTTATATATTTTTCGGAGGTGTGTTAGAGCTAGGAAAATGTGCGTCCAAAATTTCAGCTCATTGTCAATGGCAAAAAAAGAAGAAGATGAAATTTAAGTACTTAGACATGCTATCAACCACTCGATTAAATTCGAAAAGTTGAGATGATAGCGTCTTAGTAAACTACAACATGGACTAGTTAGTCATTTACAAATGTTGGCCTTCAATTTACCCACTTTTTTTTTTTTTTTTTTTTCAAATCAAGATGAAATTTTGTGTGGATGTACTTCATTCGTATGCATCTCTAGAAAATGAAAAAAAAAAATTCAAACAAAATAAGATGACCACTTTAGCCTCAAATTTTGAGGGCATTTTGGCCATCTAAAATTTCTGAAATACTCTTTTATACTTGTTTATACATGCATAAGGCATAAAGGTTTTATTCAAACCAATGTATAGAGAAAAATAAAATTAATACAATCATAGACCATCTATTTTGTGATGACCAAGATCTAGGATGTAGATTCATCTAAACATACTGTGGATGAACTATGATTTAAAAGTCCCCGTCAAACAAATATCACCATCTCATGATAAAACTTCAATGAATGATTAAAATTGGCTAATTTTTATATCTCTAGGTTTCCAAATTCCCATGTTCAATCAAACATAGGTTTCCAAACTTCCTAAAGTGCCATGCATGTTATCAAATACAATATTTGAGTTCCTAATGTCAAGATATCCAACATACAGAAGTTCTCACTTCCCGAGAAACTTCCAGTTTTGGGTTAGTTAATAGCCCTAAGGCCAAACGATTCTATTATACCTTCATGCTTTTATGCATATTCATATCAGTGGTGTGTTACATGTATTTGCAGTTATATAATAAATGATTGATGTTATGGATCTAAAATTTATAATGAGACTAGCCTTGTTTAAGAGATCGAAGGACCTAAAATTTATAACGAGATTATACTGTATAAGAAATTGGAGGAAACTAAATTAAATTCGGTTAAATTCAATTGATTAATGATAATGGTTTAGATTAATAATAATGGTTTAGTAGGTTTGAATATCACTAGACATCTGGAAAATAGTTTAGTAGGGTTATGGAGGTTATGGAGGTGATTTAGTAGGGTTATGGATGTTTGGATTAATGATTTAGTAGGTTTGTGGGATTAGTAATAATTTTTATATTGATTAAAGGTGGAAATGGTTCCCCAATTTTTTTATATTTTGGTAATTCCGTAGCTATTTTTTTGGTAATTCAGTAGGGATTTTTTTAGTAATTCAGTGGAATGTGTTTTTTTTGAAATTTAGTGGGGTTTTTTTTTGGTAGTTTTGTTTTTATTTTGGTATTTTAGTAATTCAGTGGATTGTGTTATTTTGGTAATTCAGTAGAATGTGTTTGGTAATTTAGTGGAAGGTGGGTTTAAATATTATTTTTTTCTCAATTTTTTTTTATATTTTTGATAATTCAAATATTAATTTTGGTAATTCAGAGGAATGTGTTTGGTAATTCAGTGGAAGGTGGGTTTAAATATTAAATTTTTTTTTTGTTAATTCAAATATTAAATTTTGGTAATTCAGTGGAATGTAGGTTTAAATATTAATTTTTTCTCAATTTTTTTTAGATTAGGAGGTAGGTTTTTAGATTAGGAGGTAGTGTTACAGTGGTGACTAGGGTGTGGGGTGCGACCACCACGGCCCAACCCCTTTTCCGATTTCATGTTTGTTGAAACAAATAGAATCGGAAACAACCACTCTTTTGTTTTCTTATGTTTTCATTTTCCAAGCAGCATTCCTTGACTCACCCGAGTGACTCGGATAGGGTTGAGTTCTACTGCAACTTGCCCAACCCTTATTAGTTTTTTTTGGATATTTTGATAGTTTTTAAGTTGATTTGGGAACTTTCTGATTTTTTCTTTTTTTTTAATTTTTAGAAATATTCAAGATCTAAATCAAACTTTTCAATAATCCATCGTCATGGAGTTCTTTTATCTTTGTAGACCTCTAACGGCTTTCACTATGTGTTTTATGTTTTTTTTTTCTTATTTTTATTTTTTAAAATTTTATTTTGCCTCTTTTTGGGTTGTGTAGGACTTGGCGGAATCCACTTGGCTCAGCCAAAAGCCAATCCCTTGATTGAGTCAAGTTTTTTAATATGGTCATGAAGTATTGCTTGCTACAAACTCTATCTTTTGTTTGAATGTAATTTTTTTACCTTTTTTAAAAGGTTTTCCAAATCCATAAAAAAAAGTTGTTTTGATGTTGAAAAACCCTTCAACTGATCATCTCAACCTCGAGATATATAGATATGGAAGAAAAAAAAAATATAATTTCAAATTCTAAGAATAGTGCATCTTGTAAGATATTATCTAGACTGTCCATTCTTAAGAGATATTCTAAGTGTTTGTAGACCGTTTTTAATTTTATAATTACATGTTGAATAAATTTTTAGGTGGTTGTTAAAATTTCTGACAAAAAAGAAACATCTTCGACAAGGTTTCCGACATCAAAGTAACGCCCATAATAAAAATTTAAACCTTTAAAAATAAATTAGACAAAACAGACATATAAATACTTGAAAATCTTGAGAATGAAGCTCTAGATAACATATTACAATATGCACGATTTTTAAAATTGTTGAAATGATTATGTACCTCCTTTTCTTACTCACTTTTGTATTATAAAGTTTGAGAACGATGCATTTCTATTCATTTTTTTTATTAGCAACGTCCTTATCTTTGCAATTGAGCATTAGACGTCAAAGTAGTGGTATGTGAATTTGTTAATATGTGACTGTGTACTTTGTGCTATAATATGATTGAAAGTTTTCCATTGTTGCCAGTGTTTTAACAATGGATTTTGTATAAGTTGTTGGAAAAATATACAATGATACGATTTATCTTTGGTATAAAGTGGTCACAATTAATTTTAACCATTGAATGTGAAATTTGATTGCTGCATTTATTCTATTGACCAAATTCAAACTTCAAAAGAAATTTTTTCGAACTTTGTGACACACTCAAGCTATCGGATTTTACATCAGATGGTTGTAAATAATTGTGATCTCTTTGTATTAAAGGTAAATGGTCTCATTGTATACAAATCCCTAAATTGTTAGAGGAGCAACGGAATAATGTAAAAGTTTATATAAGGTTGCAACCTTATACTGTTGAAGTAAGATGCACCTCCAAAATTGTACAAAGAAGAGTGTTTCGGCATTGGAGCAGCTTCCAAGTGATCATCTTGACATCGAGATGAATGGTCATGAAGGAAAAAAAAAAGTTCCAAGTTTAAAAAATAGTGCATCTTGTAACAAGTTATATAAACTGTGTCTATTTTCAAGATTTTCAAGTGTTTCTTGATTTGCTCGATCTGTACAATTTTTGAAATTTTAAATTTTATATTTGAGGATGAAAAGAGATTTTCAAGCCATCATAAGGTTTAAGCAACATCTCTATGTAAATTTTATAGCCGCGCCTAATTTAAGGAGGCAACCTTATACAAACCTCACCCTTAAATGAATTGCCCTTGTTTGGTTGTTTAAAATTACGATTTAAATGTGAAAAAAAAAAAAATCTATATTTGACGTTGTCCTTATGATAGAATTTTTGGAAGAGTACCACTAGATATTGTTAGTAACTTTTAGTTTGAATATTTTTGGAAGGGAAAAGTTTATATAGAGCCGAGGCTCTAAACAATCAAATTTGAGCCTACCTTAAAATTTCACTAGAAGAGATTGTTTTGATGCCCAAATATCTTCAAATTGATCATCTCGACATCAAGATTCATGGACATGAGAAAAAAATAGATTTCAAGTTTTGGAAATAGTGTATTTTGTAATGCATTTTTGGACAGTCAATTTTCTAGATTTTAAAGTTTTCATAAATCTGTTGCTTTACACTATTTTTTAAGCTTTAAACTTTATAGATAAAGATGAAAATGTATTTTAAGGCTATCACAAAGAATTCCAATGTTGAAACCACATTTCTCAATGCTATTTGAAAGTAGGCTCTAATTTGATTATTTAGAGCCTAGGTTCTATACAAACTAAAGCAGAAAAAGTAGTGGATAATTTTTTTTTCTTAACATAAAGTTTATGGAAAATGTTTATATAAGGTCTCAACCTTACACTATATGGGTAAGGTGCATCTAAAAAACCCATTAAGAATGGTTGTTTCAATGCGGGAAAACCCTCAAATCAATCGTTTCGACCTTGAGATTCATAGACATGAGAAAAAGGGGATTTCTAGTACTAAAATAATTAATCTTTTAACGCATTATCTAGACTTCTACTTTTACGATTTTTAAGTGTTTATAGATCACCATTTTTGAAACTTTAAATTTCATAATTGCGGTAACAATAGATTTTCGTATCAAGGCTTTGTTGCACCAAAACTGCATTTTCGACATAGTTTTCAGATATACCGTACTTCAATAGTTTAAGGTGCCCAAAGTTTGTTGATGTTTACGAAATACTTTAAAAGTAGTGGGTGTTTTTGTTCATGGTTATATTGAGATATTCCTAAGGGAAAAGTTATACACACAGAATTACGAGTAGCAGGATTTGATTTGCTCGATAGTCAGGTGGAATTGAATACGATGTGTTTGTTTCCTTGACTGTTTTCATGGACAATATTGTTGGTGGGAATGTGATTTTCTGTTCGACATCACCCTGTTTAGCTCGTAATGATATTTTAGCTACCATCCCTTCCTTCAGAATTCTACTTTAAATACCTATATTTAATTTATCACCTATAATATCATTAATGGAAAGAAGGATGCAATTTATGTTCTTATGATTTCAAAGTTAAAAAAAAACTAAAAATAAATGGAAAAATATCTCCTTATCCCCTATTTTTTCTATATCTCATAAGATCTCAAATACTAAACAAATACTAAAATAACACCCTATTCAAACCCCATTTCTTTCCCTCTTCGCTTCTCGCCAAGTTTACCGGCCAAGGGGTTTAGCTTGAGCTCGAACACGAGCACACCTTCTTATGTGTGAGTGAGAGATGGAGTTTTAGAGAGAGAGAGAGATGGAGTTTGGGTTTTAGAGAGAGAGAGATGGAGTTTGAGTTTTAAGGAGAGAGATAGAGATACGATGATGTGAGAGAGAGATGGAGGTTTAGAGAGAGAGATAGAGTCATTTCATAAGTTGTTGAGGTTAATAATACATGGTCAAAAGGATTTAGGGGGTTAGAAGATAGAAAAAATACGATCATTTTGTTTATAAATAATATTTTCAATTCTTGAATCTGATGAGATATAAAAATTAAAAATAAAAAATAATAAAATATTTTCTTAAAATAAAATCTCTCACTTTGACGCTCTTCCCTTATTTCTCTCTCCTCTTCAAAGGCGAGCCCCTCAATCACAAAACTACCCTCTCTCTCTCATCCCCGCAACAATTCTCCCCACCATTGCTCTACAATCAAATACATCTCAAAACCCATTTCTCAAACCGACTTTTATCGAGAATCGACAATTGGGATTCACTTCGAGGAGGGCCCAAAGCTTTAGGCAGGTATAACTAGGAACGAATTCCTGCAAAACCCATTTTGGGTTTTGATTTCAGCTGGTTTTGAATTGGGTTTGTTTATTTTGCATGAGAATTGAAATTTGAATCAGTATGCTGGAATTTTGAGAGAACCCTCAGTGTTGCACATTGCCATTCCAACTAAACTGGTTTGTCACTGCGATTTCATTATATCATCCTCAAACTCAAAAAAAAAAAAAATTATCCTGATTGGAAGTTAGCTGCTTGTTTCTAGAGAGTAATATGAAATTACAATTCCAGTTGAAAATTTTAAGAGCAAATGATGTGAATTGAGAAATATCATCTTTTATAATTTTTTAAGAAAATGATTTAATTTTGTTTTAAGTTTATTTAAAACTTTCAAAAATCTTTCTTCTAGATTTAAGCACGTATCTTAATGTGGATAGCAAGATATCAAAAAAGTTGAGATCAAGATCATCAAAAGGTTGAAATAATCCCTAACATCGAAAGATCTTGATCCCCTAACATATGCATTTCCCAACCGTAGAGATCTTCTAGCCGCTCCCGGTACCGTTCTCACTCTTGATCCCAACAACTATTGATTGGACCGCTACCTCTCTCTAAGGTGGGGCTTATTTTGCATAGCACATGAAAGATCCGTGCTCCACACAAGAGAGAGACCACAAAAAAACCATGTTTTGCAATAAATTTGTTGAGGCTTAGTTGCCTGTGTGCGAGTTGCAAATGAATGGTATCCATGGCTTTACAACATCTGACCCACCCAATAGACGGCCCTTATCCACCAAACACTCATCCTTACTCTATTACATCTCGCATGTCTTTTGCAAATCTCACCCACCCCAAACCCATTACATATTGCTCTCTTCGCTTCCTAATTTTTATGACTCTCATTTTTCTGGCTGTCCTCATAGAAAGGTCCCTAGATACTTAAATGGCCTCCCCTTTTAGGAGGTCCCCCAATATGGTCTCCTACGTCACATACTATACCGAGAGGGTCCCTTTCTACATGATTCTTGTGTCTACTTTGTGTCTCCCCTGGGATGACAAATCTCTCTCTCTCTCTCTCTAAATGACATTGACTTTTGCTAGGGTTAGGCCAACAAAAACATCATAATATTGGGAAAATATATATATGTACTTATTATTTTTAGGTTTCATTTCACAATAGACTTAAGGTTTAAAAATATATTTTGGAGCATAAAAAATGTAGATTTTATTTCTTCTAATCCTCTGAGCTAATTTAAACTTGTTTTTTAAGACCAAACAAATCTAAAAAGATAAACTTTTCTAAAAACCATCCTCCCAAACTTCTCTAGAGAAAGAAATGCTTTATGGAGGTGAGAGGTTACCAAGAGGAGAGAAATAGGTATTTGGAGAAACACGGGGAGAGAAACACGGGGAGAGAGAGAGAGTGAGAGACACATGAAGAGAGAGAAATATAGAAGTTTGAAGTATATAAGTGAAGAGAGAGAAATGATTCAGATTGGGTTTAGAAAGAGCATATCTTTTGTACATTTGTTTAGGTTAAAAAATAAGTTTAAAGTGGTCAGGGGATTAAAATATATCTTTTTAAACCTTAGGTTTATAAAAAAATGAAACTTAAAAATAAGGGATATGGTCATATTTTCCTTAGAATATTTGTGTAAACTTGAAAAGTGTATACAAATAGAGCCGTGGCTCTAAACAACCCACCTCAAAAATTTCACTGGAAGAGGTTGTTTTGATGCCCAAATATCCTAAAATTGATCATTTCGACATCAAGATGCATGGACATGAGGAAAACATGGTTTTTAAAAATAGTGCATCTTGTAACGCATATTTGGACTATCAATTTTTAAGATTTTCAAGTGTTTATAGATCTGCTTGATCTACACTATTTTTTAGGCTTTAAATTAAAGATGAAAATATATTTTAAAGATATCACAAAGATTTCCAATATTGAAACCACATTTCTCGACACTACTTGAAGGTGCACTTTACCTCTCAATTGTTTAGAGCTTCGGTCCATACAAACCTCACCCATAGATCAATGGAAAATTGTCCAGTGTGTGGTTTGTTTGATGTTTCTCTAAATAATTTGACAACAATTGTGGCCATTAGCTATCCCACTGTGAAACAAGGAAGCATAACAAAGTTTAGCCTTATGTAAAATCTTAAGTCTAAATTATATGGAATTGGGCTGCATGGGGCATAAGGTATTGCATCTCCAAAGTCCAGGCTTGGAACCCATCTTGATCAATAAAAGTAAAGAAAATAAGAATAAATGTTCATAACTTTATCTCTGAAATATCTCATCACTTATAGAAAGTACTCTCTCACTCTCTCTCTTCAATTATGTGGATTTCAATTTCTGGAATCTTCATTTGCTGAGTTTTCTGTCCAAGTACTTGAAGTGGTGTATCAAATGTTTCCTTTTTTTGGGATCCAAGTTTACCAAGATGGGCTTCGCCCGTTAAGATAAATTTCCTGGTTTTCAATAATCTTAAAATGAGTTATAATTGTTGTTGTTTCTCTTGTTTGTGAAATGCATAAAGAGGTGTTTGATTTCTGGAACTTCTATCTCTGGAAATTAAAAGTTCTAAGTTCCCTTGAACTTTTGTAGTTGATAGCAGGATGTGCTGCAGTCTGGAACTTCCATAAAAAGGTGTTTGATTTCTGGAACTTCTATCTCTGGAAATTAAAAGTTCTAAGTTTCCTTGAACTTTTGTAGTTGATAGCAGGATGTGCTGCAGTCTGGAACTTCCAAAATCCACAAAAAAGTGTTTGACACCACCCATTCCATGCCCCCTAAAAGACTGAAGCTTGGAAATGACTGGACTGTAGTATCACTTTTAAATTTGTTTCCTATATATTTTTACTTTTATTGTTTATAAAATTCATATAAAAAGAATTTTGAAAATTTATGTGTCTCTTTAGTAAAAAACTGATTTGAGCAAATTAAAAATGACTAGAATGCCCTCAAAGTTTCTAGAGAATTTTGGTCATTTCACTTTTTTTAGATTATTTATTTTATATTTTTTGGAGGTGTGTGAGGGCTAGGAAAATGGATGTCCAAAATTTCAGTTCATTATCGTGTGCATAATAAAAAGAATGAAATTTAAATACTTTGACATGCTATCAACCGCTCGATCAAATTCAAAAAGTTCAGGTGATAGCCTTTTAGGTGAACAACAATATGGACTAGCTGGTGATTTTAAAATGTTGGCCTTATATTCATCCATTTTTATTTTGAAGATCAAGATGAAATTTAGTGTGCATGCACTTCATTCGGATGCATGTCTAGAAAATGAAAAAAATAACTCAAACAAAATAAGATGGCCGCTATAGCCTCAAATTTTAGGGGCATTTTGGCCATCTTATATTTTTGAAATATTCTTTTATGCGTTGTTTAGGTGCATAAGGCCTAAATGTTTTATTCAAACCCATGTATAGAGAAAAATAAATTTGAGATAATCATACATGCCCTTGACCATCTATTTTGTGATGACCTAGATCTAGGATGTACATTTTGTTAAATATACCATGGATGAGTTATGATTTAAAAGTCTCCATCATTAAACAAATATCACCATCTCATAATAAAACTTCAATGAATGGATAAAATTGGCTAATTTTTATATCTCTAGGTTTCCAAAATCCCATGTTCAATCAAACATAGGTTTCCAAACTTCCTAGAGTTCCAGGTATGTTATCAAATACAATATTTGAGTTCCGAATGTCAAGATATCCAGCATACAAAAGTTCTCACTTCTCAAGAAACTTCTAGTTTTGAGTTATTGAATAGGCCTTAAGGCAAAATGATTATATTATGGAAAAGTATATGACAAGACTATTTACCTTTGGTACAAGGTGGTCACAATTAATCTTAACCATTGGATGTGAAATTTGTTGGCTGTATTTATTTTATTGACCAAGCTCAAAGTTCAAAAGAAACGTTTTTTAACTTTGTGACACACCCAAGCTATCAGATTTCACATCGGATGGTTATAAGTAATTGTGACCTCCATGTAACAAAAGTAAACAATCTCATTATATACAATCCCTTGTATTATTCTTTCATGCTTTTATGCATAAATAAACAATCTCATTGTATACAATCCCTTCTATTATTCTTTCATGCTTTTATGCATATGCATATCAGTAATGTGAGTTACATGTATTTGGAGTTATATAATAAAGGGAAAATATAGAATGAGACTATTTACCTTTGATATATGGTAGTCACATTAATCTTGACCATTGGATGTAAATTTGGGTGGCTGCAATTATTCCAATGACTAAGCCCAAAGTTTAAAAGAAATTTTCTCAAACCTTGTGCCATATCCAAGCTATCAAATTTCACATCAAATGATTGTAAGGAATTGTGACCACCATGTATACCGGGTTTATGGTCTCATTGTATACAATCCTTATAATAAATGATGGATGTTATGGACCTAAAATTTATAATGAGACTAGCTTCTGTTTAAGAGAATTATGAACCTAAAATTTATAACGAGACTAGCATCTATAAGAGATTAGAGGAGACTAAATTAAATTTGGTTAAATTCAATTGATTACATATGGATTTAAATGAAGAATTATTTGAATATGGGATTAGTGAGACCTTGAAGAATTGTTTGAGTATCACTAGAATGGGATGAGTGAGACCTTAAATAATGATTGAATATGGAAATAGAGAATGATGAAAAATGGAAATGGTTGCATGAGAAATGGGGAATGATGAAAAGTGGAAATAGTTACATGAGGTTCGTAGAGGGTTGGATATTTTTTCTACGAGTTGATGAAATTAGTGGGCATCCATGGATTAATGATGAAATTAGTGGGCATCCATGGATTAGTGTATTGGATGCGGTTTAGCTTTTTGGTGTATTGATTCTTTGCTTTACCACTGCATATTGCATATTACACTAGTTAATACGAAGTATTAGAATGATTTTTTTTATTAAATTCTGTAGACTATCCTGTATGAATTTATTATTTTATTTATTTTTATTTACTTAGCCCATTTGTTCTCAAGATATTGATATGCCTTTTTTAGATTTTGATAGTACGTATTAGAATGATTTTTTTTATTGAGTTTTTAGGTTACCATTTATGTATATGAGTTTATTATTTTATTTATTTTTATTTACTTGGAACGTTCGTTCTCAAGATATTGATATGCTTTTTCTACATTTTGATTGATTGTACAAGAAATTCATTTTTTTTACAATAAATTCATTTTTCGCGTATCCGTTCTCAGGATATTGATTTGCCATTTTTAGCTTTTTATTCCTTGTACAAAAAATTCATTTTCAACTTTTGAGGAATACTTAGACTCCTAGAGTTATGATTCGATGCGCAATAAATTGGTTTTTCGACTTTAAGAACCGGTTATATGCCACTAATAATTAAGGGAATATGGTGGGTTTTTTTTTTTTTTTTACTAGCAATAATAGCATGTCGACTCTCTATGTTCAGCTCTTTGCTGCAGTTTGTTTTTTTTTCTTTTGGCATTCTGGAATTATAGGTAAACTTATGGATTTGATTACTAATGATAAGTATTATGTTGCCTTTGTAGTCTTTAGTAGAGATTGATTTGTAATTTTGTTTTTTCACTTTTCTTTTTAGATACATGGAACATATTGATAGATACATAGAAGAAACAATACAAAATGTGGGTTTAAATATTAATTTTTTGTTGGGTAATATGGAAGAAAGATATTGGGTTTAAATATTAATTTTTTGGTGGGTAATTAAAAAAATGTGGTTTTAAATATTAATTTTTTGCTTGGTAATTCAGTGGGGGAAGCCTACATAATGATACAAAATGTGGGTTTAAATATTAATTTTTATTGGGTAATTCAGTAAATTTTTTGTTGGGTAATTCAATGGGTGATAGATACATGGAACAAACATATTGGGTTTAAATATTAATTTTTTGGTGGGTAATAGATACATGGAAGAAACATATTGGGTTTAAATATTAATTTTTTGGTGGGTAATTAAAAAATGTGGGTTTAAATATTAATTTTTTGGGAGACCTGGGCTTAATAATATTAATTAATATTGGGTTTAAATATTAATTTTTTGGTGGGTAATTAAAAAATGTGGGTTTAAATATTAAGTTTTTGGGAACCCGTTTTGGGTTTAATAATATTAATTTTTTGGTGGTTTAATTATATTAATTAATATTGGGTTTAAATATTAATTTTTTGATGGGTAATTAAAAAATATGGGTTTAAATATTAATTTTTTTGGGAAACCTGTCCTAGGTTTAATAATATTAATTTTTTGGTGGGTTTAATAATATTAATTTTTTGGTGGTTTAATAATATTAATTAATATTGGGTTTAAATATTAATAATATTAATTTTTTGGTGGGTAATTAAAAATGTGCATTTAAATATTAATTTTTTGGGAAACCTGTTCTGGGTTTAATAATATTAATTTTTTTGTGGGTAACTAAAAAATATGGGTTTAAATAATTTTTTTTTTTTCCCAGTAATTCAGTGGGGAAACCTGTTTTTTCAGGTAGATTGGGAGTTAGAGTTAGCTTTCAAAGTAGGTTGGGAATTCAAGTAGATTGGGAGTTCAAGTAGATTGAGAAGTTAGCTTTTTGAAGGTATTAATGGGATAATATTAATGGTGGGAATAAAAACCACACCATGGTGACTAGGATGTGGGGTGCTACCACCACGACCGCCCTTTTCCCGATTTCAGGTATGTGAGAAACAAATAGAATTGGAAACAACCTCTCTTTTGTTTTCTCATGCATTCATTTTCCATGTGTATGAAGCAGCATTCCTTGACACGCCTGAGTGACTCGTACGCGCCCATGGGTGAGGCTGAGCAGGGCCGAGTTCCATTGCAACTCGCCTAACCCTTATTAATTGGGAAAGAAATAGTAAAAATAGAAAAATGTTCATTGATTTTTTGGGAAAAAACCATATTACTTGCGATATTTTGATAATTTTTAAGTTGATTTAGGAACTTTCTGACTTTTTTTCTTTTTTTCTAATTTTTTTCAAAAATACTCAAGATCTAAATCAAACATTTCAATAATCAATTTTTATGGAGTTCTTTTATCTTTATAGATCTCGAACGGCTTTTACTATCTTTTCTGTTTTTTTTTTTTTTTTTTTTTTTTTTTTTTTTTTTTTTGGCTCTTTTTGGGTTGTGTAGGACTTGGCCAAGTCCACTTGGCTCGGCCAAGAGCCGAATCTCTTGGCTGAGTCGAGTTTTTTAATATTGGCATGAAGTTTTACTTGCTACAAACTCTAACTTTTGTTTGCATGTAATTTTTTTCCCCTTTTTAAAAGGTTCTCCAAATCCATTGAAAAAAGTTGTTATCATCACAACCTTGAGATCTACGGATATGAAAAAAAAATATAATTTCAAATCTTACGAATAGTGCATCTTATGTTATCTAGACTGTCCATTTTTAAGGGATCTTCTAAGTGTTTGTAGATCGTTTTGAATTTTATAATTAGATGTGAAATAGATTTTCAAGTTCTGACACCAAAGTAACACTTATAATAAAAATTTAAAGCTCTAAAAATAGTTTGGACAAAGCAGATCTATAAATACTTGGAAATCTTGAACATGAAGCCCCACAAATCTTGAAAATGATGCTCCACATTGCATGATACAAGATGCTCGATTTTTAAAATTTTAAATCCTTTTTGTCCAATTTGGATGCAACCTAAGCATATATAGTTACTGTTAGGCTTAAATTCGGGAAATGCATCACCGTTATTTTTTGGTAGAAATAACTATATGAAAATTTTAGTAAAAGTATTAAATTTTATATTTAAATGTTATTTTTTATTAAAGAAGTTTCTTTTAGAAAGTTATCAAATGGTAAAATAAATTTATTCAAAATTTCAAAAAATTATTGTCATAGAAATAAAGGTAATTATATATATATATATATATATATATATATATATATATATATATATATATATATATATATATATATATATATATATAAATCCAAATTTGGGAACTCATTTGAGAATTATATAGTATTTTATAAAATCAAAGATATATGAAAATGTTTATATAAGGTTGCAACCATAAAAATGTAGAAGTAAGGATGCACCCCAAAAATCCTTCGGAAAAGGTTGTTTTACTATAGGCCCAATTAAATGGCCATTGTAGGAATGAATCACCGACTACAATGAACAAATAATAGACATGGAGTTAACGTTCGAGTTCCTAGGGGTTGCAATTTGGGATTTCATAAATCTAGAACCTTATACTTTGGGGATCAGGATCCACTTTCCTAGTGAGTGAGCTCCATAGATTTTAGGTTAGGATCTAGTTCCGAGAACTTCGGGATCGCGATATTAAAATTATAGGAGCGGGGATCTAATTTGTTCAATGTTAAGGAACGTGTTCCGAGAGACAATGAGAGCGAGATCCGTCAAGTAGAGGGAGTGAAATCCGTTGTTTATGGGATCGAGATTCGTTGTGAATGGAAGCGAGATCCCTGAAGTAGAGGGAGTGAGATCCCTGAAGTATCGGGAGCGAGCTCCGTTGTGAGTAGGATCAAGAATCCTAAAAATTGGAGCAAGATCCCAAAAAGATGGGAATGAGTTCCAAGCGAGATTCCAGCTCCGGAACGCCGGAGTGAGATTCCGGAGCGGGAGCGCTTACTATGGGTCTAACTATTGGATAAATCAATTTGATTGAATTTTACAAAATAAAACAATATGGAGATAACAAGTAAAAGTATGTTATATATTACAAAAAAAAAGTATGCGATTTGTAGAAGGTGTCAACTGTATACAATTAAAGTAAGGGTCACCTCAAAAGTAAGCCGAAAGATGCAGTTTCAAGACTGCAAAGCTTTATGATTACATAAAAAGTTTAGTCTCCCCTAACTATGAAATTTAAAGATCTAAAAATGATGTAAATTCAATAGATCTCTAAGAATTAAATTTTTTGAAAATATACAGTCTAGATAGTATGTTACAAAATGTGCTATTTTTATGACTCGAAAACTTTTTCTTTTTCTCTATATCAAATTTGTTTGGTTGGTCTAACTAGTCAAAACTGGCTAGTTGGACTTATTAAATTTATTAGTTTTCAACTAAATCAAGTTTTTACATTAGACCAGACCAGCCAAAGTCCCTACTAAACCCCAACTTTTTTGGATCGGCTGGTGTGTTCTGATCTTCATTACTGTAGAAGATATCATGGAGCTCTGTGACGGTCTACCATCAAATCATGTTCATTATTGACCAAACTATTCAAGGTTTTCTTTGTGAAACCAAAAAACCTCGGGCTAGAAGTTGGTCTACTCCACCCCTTCGACTGGCAACCCTTCCAGGAAAACCCATTAGTAAATTTTCTTGCTGAAAATCCACAAAAAAAGTCCCTTAGACCTGAGTAGTGGAATGCAGTGAACATATATAACTGGAGGTGTGGTGCAGTTTGGTACAAGGGAATCTCGATACCTTTGATAGTAACTTTTAAGAATAATTATTCCAAAATTTGGCGTCATATTTATATGTTCAAATTCTTTGCTACCCTACAAATCTGGACTGGATCCCAACTGGTTAATGCCCTTGTTGATATTTGGAAAATGAATCTGAACATCCTATTCATGAATCATTTATCTGTCCATGCAAGTTTTTTGAGTTAAACCAATTTGCCTGAAATATTGTGTACTTCTATAACTTCAAATGAGTTATGTTATTATATCTAATTTGAGGAATTCGTTAGAGAGATTGCAAACTTATACATACACACAAAGGAGGGAGGGATTCTTGTGTGAAAAGGTTTATATCAATATGAAAAGTTGTATTTGACATCGTTCAAAAAATGATTCACATCTTAACATTGCCAAATACATCTGTTGGACTTATTCTGATCCACATAGAGATCAAAAAGAAGAAACTATGGTACTTTTATTATCAATAAAAGTTCGTGATCCACATTAATGTTCAGAAAGCTATGGCTCCTTTCAATTTATGAATGTATATGTTGTATTGTGATTTGTACTTTGTCGGGGATAATTAACTGTCTTAGTGAATTATGATGTTGGATATAGTGATTATCCAAAATCACCCACATTAAAAAATACCATATTATGTGGGGATTGATATTGATATTGATAAATTTCCTAAAGGAAAGAAATCCAAAAAGATTAGGACTCTTAGGATATATCTTTTGTTTCGATATATGTAATATCGATATGAAGTTTCTTATTTGATGTTGTCTCCTAACTTTATATGTGGGATAAAAGAGCGGAGAATTTGTGTGCACTACTTTGGTCACTATATGTGAAAGGTGGCTTTCTCTCGAGAGAAAGGCAAGGCCTCTTCTGCATCGGCAATGCCTCCCTTAGAGGAAGAGAGTTTCCTATGAAGATAATCTGCATCGACAAGACATCCCTTATAGAGAAGAGAGCTTTCTATGGAAATAAACACCATGGATATACCCTCTATAGATTGGGAGGCTGGTTTTTTGTAGAGAAGCCTTTTTAGTGAGAGAGAGGTTGGTTTCTTGTAGAGAAGCCCTTTTAGTGAGAGAGAGGTTGGTTTCTTGTAGAGAAGCCTTTTTAGTGAGAGAGAGGTTAGTTTTTTTGTAGAGAAGTGGTTTTCATGAAAATTTTGGATGGTTTCCCCTTTTAGTGAGAGAAAGTCTTGGTTGCTCTCAAGGGTCTCTTCCTGGACAACGGTTTAGCTGTGGGCTGGACAATGGTTTAGCTGTGAAATAGAGATGGGTCTCTTCCTGAACAACAGTTTAGTTGTAGAATGGAGATGGGTCTCTACCTAAAAAAAATATTATGTAAGCATAAAACAAATTCTAAAAAGCAACAAATTTTTTTTTGTTTTGGGTTGGTGGGGTATCGGGCCCGACACTGATGCTATATCTTGGAATCGGCTTCGTCCCAGCTGATTCTCCATTCGAATTAGCAATCTCTAGGTTGTCAAACACTCGTTTACATCTCATAATTTGAAGGTAACCGTTTACTTTCTTTTTGTTTTACACTAACCGGCCCTTAATTTTCCTTTTCTATTTTAAACTCCAATATATCAGCCACCCTTTGGCTCATTATATGAGGCTTGGGCTGTTTGCTCCGTAATATGCACAAGGTCTTGGCATTTCTTTTGGCTGGTTTGGATGCACGCATAACTTCAACTTTATAAAGGGTCCTAGGTCTAGGCCAGTCTCTAGGACCAGGGCCAGGGTTCGTTGCGAGGCTTACTTTTTCTTTTTTGGCATGTTTACAGGGTAGAGATGAAACCTTGACGCCATGTTGTGGCTCACACTCTAACATGTTTTTTGAACATGTAATGTAGTCCTACAAATTATTAATACATTTATCTAAGAAAACATTATTCATGAGTCAGCAGGCTCACCAACGTCCATGATGTAAAAAACCCATACATAAGGCTAAAAAGAATTTAGACTCTGCAGATTTTTTTTTTATTTAAAAAAGGTCACGCTTTTAATATCTAAGTTTTTTATTATTTTTATATTAACTAAAGGGAAAAGTTTATATAGAGCCGAGGCTCTAAACAATCCAATTAGAGCCCACCTTAAAACTTTAATTAGAAGAGGTTGTTTTGATGCTCAAATATCCTCAAATTGATCATCTCGACATCAAGATGCATAGACATGAGAAAAAAATGGATTTCAAGTTTTGGAAATAGTGCATCATGTAACGTATTGTTGGATTGTCAAGTTTCAAAATTTTCTAGTGTTCATAGATCTGCTCTATCTACACTATTTTTGAAGCTTTAAATTTTATAATTAAAGATGAAAATATATTTTAAGACTATAATAAATATTTCCAATATTAAAAAGAAAAAGTTCATATAAGGATGCTATCTTTTTTTTTCTGACAAATATTCTATACTTTATTTATAAAATCTACTCAAAAGAAATTACATCAAATAAGATAGCTAGAGCGGACAAAAATGCCCCCCCTTTAACCAGAAAGTCAGCCAAGGAATTTACCTCGCGAAAGAGGTGACAAGAAGAAATTGAAAGTGGAGCCACCAGATCCATAATTTGCAACCAGTTAGAAGATAACGTGGCAGTGGATGAGAAGATGCTCTGCAGATTCCTCATCCGCTTTACACATCAAACCAATGTTTTAAAAAACGGCGAGTCGAACCGGACTCGCCCTGTTCGACTCGGAAACATGCGTGCCCGTGCCGGTTCCAACCGAAAACCAGGAACCGCCCTGTTCTAGAGTGGAACCGCCGGTTCCCATCCGGTCCAGCCCGGTTCTAGAGTGGAACCTCCGGTTACCATCCGGTTCAGCTCGATTCTAGAGTGGAACCACTGATTCCCATCCGGTTCAACCCGGTTGTAGAGTGGAACAGCCGGTCCCCATCCGGTTTAGCCCGGTTCTACAGTGGAACTGCCGGTTCCCATCCGATTTAGCCCGGTTCTAGAGTGGAACGTCCGGTTCCCATCCGGTTCAGCTCGATTCTAGAGTGGAACCACCGATTCCATCCGGTTCAGCCCGGTTCTAGAGTGGAACTGATCCCCATCCGGTTCAGCCCGGTTCTATAGTGGAACCGTCGGTTCCCATCCGATTTAGCCTGGTTCACACATGACACGCGCGTGTGAGCGTGCCCCACGCACACTCACACGCGCACATGGGTGTCCGAGCGCATGTGCGAGCGTGCCCCACACACACTCACACCCGCACACGGGTGTCCGAGCGTACGTACGAGCGTGCCCCACACACACTCACACATGCACACGTGTGTTTGAACGCACGTGCGAGCTTGCCCCACACACACTCACACATGCACACGTGTGTTTGAGCGCACGTGCGAGCTTGCCCCACACGCACACTCACACGCACACACGTGTGTCCGAGCGCACGTGCGAGCGTACCCCACGCACACTCACACCCACACGTGTGTCCACACACACATGCGAGGTTGCCCTAATATTTGTATACACATTTTACAATTCATATTACATAGTTATTTATATTCCAAATTTGAATACTCATATTTCGATGTGGGATAATTCCCAAACATCATTAAATGAAAACGAAATGTAAATATAATTTATTAATCAGCAGTTTATAATCACATGTAGTTAGATGGCTTGATAGTTATGACTTTGAATTTTTTACTTGAAGTCTCAAGGTCGAATCCCCTTGGGCATGTGTTGCATTTTTGTTGTGTACATAGTGGTTGGTATAAATATTTTTGTTGTTTTCGAATCTCCTTGGGCATGTGTTGCATTTTTATTGTATATATAGTGGTTGGTATAAATATAAATATTTTTGTTGTGTATATAGTGGTTGGTATAAATATAATATTTTTGTAAATAATATAAAAAGCGTAAAAAAATGAAAAATAACTTTTTTTTTTTTTTTATATAACCGTTAATTTTTGTTGTATATAGTGGTATAATTATTTTTGTAAATAATATGAAAGGTATAAAAAAAATAAAAATAAAAAGTTTATTCTATTTGACATCTCCATCTTTCTACTAACAATATCTTTTACTAAATTTATTATAGAAACCTAAAAAAATAAATTTTTGAAAAATTGAAGTGTTATTTCTAAAATTTGTACGCATTTTATTAATTTTTACATTGATAACCAAATCTTTTATTTTATTTATGAATTTTTACATTATAAATCATGTAATGTACTATTTTTCTTACAGTTGTCAATAATACATTTTAAATTAGATAATATTATAAAATATTTTTAATTTGTTATTATTTATCTAATAAAATAATTATAAAATATAAACTAATAATTATAATTTCAGTATATAATATTATAGTTAGTGAGGTTGTAATAAGTTTGGATTATAGTTAGTTAGGCTGTAATAGTTTGGGCTTTTTTAGCGGGTTAGGGTTTTTCGTCAAAATGAGATTTTAATGGTCATTCTTTCATTGATTAGTCTACTCTTTATAATAGTCCATATATAATTATATATTTTATCCATGATAATTCTATGATTTTTCTTTTATGTGATGCAAATTTAATAGTTAAAATAAATATATACAGGGAAAAAACATCTCAATATTTACAAATTGATAAAAAAAATGAAATTTAATAATGTAGTACCCTCATTTTTTATTGGATTCCTAAAACACAACATTTATAATGAATTTTAATAATTTTTTCGGATTTTTTTTGAAGCTTTAATCAGACCGATTCAGCCGATTCCCGATCCGGATCGTCGATTCGCCGATTCGGATCGGTTTTTGAGGTGCCCGATCCTGGTCACTGATCCGTTTTTTAAACCATTGCATCAAACATATGTTAGGTAAAATTTTACCCATCTTAATTAAGTTATCCACTGTAAAAATCTTATTTTGGATAGCTAACCATAAAACACCCGCACCTTTGGCTGCCACAGGTAAAGACCATCTCCATCGATCGTGAAAAAAGAGCCGATCATAAGACTTGATTGAAAATACCCCATCGTACTCAACTTCTCAAATCACTTCATCTATTGCCTTTTGGGAAACATAAATCGAATCCAAGATACCCATCAAAGCGTTCCATTGAAGATAAATATCTTCACTCAGCTTATTATATGAGAAATTAATACTCCAAGTAACACGATTACCTCTCACTTCAACCATATTAGAAACCTTAGCATTAGGTTGCAAAACCTTTGCAAAAAGTTCCGGATAAGTAAGCTTCATAAGGGAATCACCTATCCACTTATGATGCCAGAAAGAGATATCACCACAACCAACATTCCAACGAAAATAACTCGTAATCATCGGCCTACATCTGTAAATAGAAGTCTACAGAGAAGGCATTTTTATATTTCTACCCCCTCCTAACCACATTCCCTACCTATTCAAGCCATATTTCAAAGACAACTTGAAATCAAAGCTAATCTGTATACTGAAAACTTTTCCACCACCACTTACAAAGCAATGCCTCATTCGTATATTTTATTTTTTTAATGTCAATACCACCTTCACTCTTAACGGTACAAACACGATCCCACCTAAGCAAGTGATACTTCCTTTCTTCCCCAAAATACCAACATAGAAAATTACACATTATTCTTTATCACTGAGGCTGACATTTGAATAAGAGACATCAAGTAGATTGGTAAATTAGCTAAACAAGAACTTAGCAATGTAACCCTACCACCCATAGACAGGTATTTCGGTTTCCAAAGATCCAACTTCACTTGGAATCTCTCTAACACCTTATCCCAAACCGCTATAGAGTGCCTACAATTTGAGGCATTCGCAAAGTAAAAGGGAAAGTGCCCACCAAGCAACCCAAAAGATTTGCCAAATATTGAATCAAGGTCGGAGAATAGTTAATACCTATGATTGAGGTCTTATGGAAATTGGCCTTCAAACCCAAAGCCACCTCACAACAATCTAAAAATTGAGCAATGTTTTTCACTTGCGTCTCATCTGCTTCATAAAAAATAAGTGTATCATTCGCATATTGCAATGAGAAACTCTTTGACTCATCTCCGTCACTTTAAAATCAAAGAAATTCCCATAACCTTCCACTTTATGAATCATCAGGCTAAAACATTCTGCATAAATAGAAAAAAAGAATGGTAACATGGGGTCCCCTTGGCGAAGATTGCTGGAAGCCTTAAATAAACCAATAGGGCTTCCCTTAAAAAGTATTGAGAAATGAGTAAAGGATAAACATCCAAAGATCCAATTCCTCCATCTAGCACCAAAACCCATATTCTTAAGAATTTCCATAAGCACCCCCCATTTAACTCTGTCATAAGTTTTTTCCATATCAAGTTTAATAATGACTCCCGGAATTTGATTTTTCACTCTAGAATGAATACACTATTGAACCACTAAAATACTATCAGTGATTTATCGATTCTAAATGAAAGCAGATTGAGTGGTAGAGATAAGAAAATGTAAGAGTGACTTTAATCTTTCAGCCAAGACTTTTGCCACAATCTTATAAAGACTGTTCAGAAGACTGATGGGCCTAATATCTGATAACTCTGCTATCACTGATTTTTTAGGGATAAGAGCTATATAAGTGGTATTAACCCATTTGAATATCTCACTACTAGTCATAAAAGCTCTGACCATCTCTAATAATTCAGACTTAATCAAGTTCCAAAATCTATGGAAAAAAGAAAGAGGAAAACCATCTGGGCCTCGAGCCTTATCACCAAATAGAGCAAAAATGACCCCTTTTAATTCTTCCATAGAGATGTTACGCTCCAAATTAGAACTCATCTCTACTGTAAAATATTTAAAAGGCACCCTTTTTAGTTTTGGAGTGAACTTCACCTCCGTCAAAAAAGCCTTCTTAAAATGGTTAATAACAACGCCTTCCATTGCCACATTATCATCTGCCTCAATATCAGGAATAGTTAAACCAGAAATATCATTTTACCTTCTTCTCGCACTCGTAATAGAATGAAAGAACTTAGTATTCAAATTACTCTCATTTAACCATTTTATCCTTGATCTTTGCTTCCAATATAACTCCTCAGCTTTACGAAGATCATGAAGAGATTTCAACTTCGAACTCGTTTCACCCATCAACTCCTCGGTTAACACACCTATATACTGAATGTGCTGGTCCAAAGTTTCAATTTCATATAAGACCTCATCGATTTTGGACTGAACATTGAAGTTATTCTTTTTCTTTCAGACGATGATCTTATGTTTAATATTGATTAGCTTTTTGTGCAATTGAAAATCCAAGAAACCAATAGAAATTATGTTCTGCCAGGTGGTTTTAATGACTTCTACCACTTCCTTCTCTTCCAACCACCCAATATCTAGCCTAAAAGGCTTCGGCCCACCTATCTCCATGCTAGTGTATAATAAAATGGGGATATGGTCAAAAGACAAACGTGGAAGAGCTCTAATAGAGACAAGAGGAAAGACATTCACCCAATTTGCAGACACAGAAAATCTGTCCAATTTCGACATTGAAAGACTAAATGGCACTATTATTTGACAAGGTAAATTTAGCCCCAACAATCGATAGATCAAAGAAAGAATTACTTTCTATAAATCTATTAAACAAACTCATCTAAGAATTAAAAGAAGATCCTGCAGAAAATTCATCTGGTCACCTGTTAAGATTAAAATCCCCCTCGATGCACAGAGGGAAATGAAATTGTTGAATCACTCCATCCATATCATTGACAAAACTTTCCTTAAGAGCAAGGTCATTAGGACCATAAACATTCATAATTCCCCAAGAGAAGATAGGATCATGAAAGCCAAGAAGTAACAATCTATCTTGAATAACAGTCTCAAAATTTTGTAGAACAAGAGGGTCCACAATACCCACAAGCCACCAGATGCTCCAACATCATCAATACCACAAAAAGAAACAACCTTTGAGCCCTAGACCTCCCTAGCCCCAGAAACACTAGGACTAGGAAGTTTGGTATCTTGAAGAATTAAAAACCAAGGCTTAAACTTAGAAACCAAAAATAAAACATCCCTCTTACGTCTAGGGTCACCAAGACCCCTAACATTCCTTGAGAGAGCCCAGCCCATCAAGACTTGCTTTGAAATAGAGCTCCTTTAGCATCAATGGTTGATTGAACGCAGTAGAATCCGACAAGTCCGAAAAGTCTGAAACAAGAGAAGCAGAGGAGACCTTTGAGAGATCAATGATTTCTGGTTCCTTACCCAAAGACACTTTCGGTTTTGCAGTTCTCTTAATGATGCCACGGGCCTCCAGCCGAGCCGAAGACCTCGACCCCAAAGAATAAAACTTCTTATGCTTAGATGCCTTGCTGACGATTGGGGTTTTCTCAGACCTCCCCACAATGCTCTGAGCAATATCGGCCTCTGAATCCGCAGACCTTCTGGCCTTCTTAATCTGTTTCACCTCATCAAAGAACACCCTAATGAGGATTGTGAAATCCATACCCATATCAGATATCATAGCTGCAACCACTGGTTTAAAAAACGAATCGGTGCCCCGAATCGAGTACCTTAAAAACCCATCTGGATCGATGAACGGCGATCCGGATCAAGAATCAGCTAAATCGGTTAGATTTAGCCTTAAAAAAAATCTAAAAAAATTATCAAAATTCATTATAAATGTTGTTTTTTAATAATCCAATAAAAAAGGGGGGTGCTACATTATAAACTTTCATTGTTTTCATCAATATGCGAATATTGAGATGCTCTTTCCCTATATGAACTTAGGTTAACTATTAAATTTACATCACACAAAAGAAAAATAGTAGAATTATTATGGATGAAGTATATAAGTATACTGGACTATAATAAAGAATGGATTAAATCGATGAAAAAATGGCCACCAAAATCTCGAATCGGCGGAAAACCCTACTCCACTAAAAAAAGGCCAAATTATTACAACCTAACTGTAGTATTATATAGTGAAATTGAAATTGTTGGTTTACATTTTATATTTTATATTTTATTTTATTATACAAATAGTAACAAATCTAAAATATCTTATAATATCATTTAATTTAAAATGTATTATTGACATCTGAAAGAAAAAATAGTATATCACATAATTTATAATATAAATAAATTAAAAAATAAAAAATAAAAGATTTGGTTATCAATTTAGAAATAAATTCTAAAGTGATATGATGTAGTGTTATTTTTCTCTCTTAAAATATCCTCTAAACTAATATTTTTTAATATTCAATAAACTATAATTAGTATTATTATTATTTTTTTAATATCCTATGAGCTAGTACTAATTTTTAATCCCAGTAAACTACTTAATTAATCATTAATTATATAATGAAATAATCTCGTAATATAATAGCCTAATAGAATTTTTATGTTTTATTTGGGTAGGTACATTTGGATTTTTTTGGTTGAAGATAGGAGTGATGAGCACCCAATTATTATTATTAATAATTTTTTCATTTTTTATCATATAATGTAATTACCACCACCGAGTTGACTCATTGTTTTTAAATCCCTAATTATAACTATTAATTATAATATAGTATTATAATATTAAATCAAATTAATTTAAAAACATTAGTAAAAAACCTCCATATAATTTAAAAATAATTTAGTGTATATAAAAATAATTATATTGACAAAAAATTAACATAATTATATTTAAGTTATTCACAGAATAATTATATTAATTTTTGTAAATTATTATTTAACATTTTATTTTTGTAATTATATGTAATTAAATATTATATGTAATTTATATTTGTATATCATAATAAATCAATAAATATATAATTAATATTAAAAAATATTAAATCTTAAAAATAAATAAAAAGAATTATAGACTATTTCATTTTGTCAGAACTTTTATTTTTTTTATCAATGTAACTTTTTTTTCAAAATAACTTTTATTTTTTTTGCTAAAGTAACTTTTTATTTTTTAACAAAAGTTAAGTTTTTGTTAAAATAAGTTTTATTTTTTTGTCAATATAAATTTTTTATTTTTTGTCAAGATAAATTTTTTTTATTTCGATAACTTCTTTTTTTAATATTTTGATAACTTTTTTTTTTTAACAAAAAATGTACTACAGTAGAGAGGGGTTTCAGTTCGAAACCCCTATCAAGAAAATTGAAAGAGCTACCCATCATACCACTACAGTGCATTTGACTACTTTCATATAACAAAAAAAATATATATATATTGCTTTAGCTTCTCAAGACCGCCTAGTTAAGCATCCTACATCGAAGCCTATGGAAAAGTATTGTAGTTATAAATTGTTCACGGGTAGGGCGTTACATTGAGCGCATGTGGAAGGCAGGCGTTCCATGGACGTTGTTGCATGTGTGTTCATACGTGTATGTGCGTGCGCGTTCACGTGTCTACGCTCGACTCGGCTAGTTTGCTCGTGTTAATGAACTGGTCCATGACGTGAAAGTCGTTCGACTTGTCAGATTTGTTTCTAAACACGGGTGATGTGCGGTTTTACGCTAGAATCGACATGGGGTGACCGATTCCCGTTTCGAATCCGCAGAGTCCGTGATGACTCAACCATTTTTTAATCACTAGCTGCAACTTTCGGTTCTTCAATGTCAAAATCAACAGAATCAGACTCAAAAAACTCGGTTCTCCAGTGTCGAATCGGCCGAGTCCGTGATGACTCGGCCATTTTCTAATCACTGACTGCAACTTTCGATTTTTCAGTGTCAACATCAACAGAATCAGACTAAAAAACCTTGGTTCTTTAGTGTCAACATCAACAAAATCAGACTCAAAAATCTAAACTTCTTATACAAAGTCATCAGTTATAGATGGTCCCCCCAAAAGCAGCAGAGGGGACGCCTCCAAATGGGGAATAACTCTCGAAGGTCCCCCCAAAATCCGCAGAGGGGATGCCTCCAAATGGGGAAGAACTCTCAAAGGGTCTACATGGTCCCCCCAAAAGCCGCAGAGGAGACGCCTCCAAATGGGGAATAACCCTCAAAGGGACTACAACATTATGTTATAGATGGTCCCCCCAAAAGCCGTAGAGGGGACGCCCTCAAATGGGGAATAACTCTCAAAGGGTCTACATGGTCCCCCCAAAAGCCGCAGAGGGGACACCTCCAAATGGGGAATAACTCTCAAATGGTCTACAACATCAGTACACCTCCAAATGGGGAATAGCGCTCAAAGGGTCTACAGCATCAGAAAAAGCCAACCCGGTATTCGGGTCAAAAGAACTATCATCTTCCTGATCCCCCTCAATTTGCGCAGGCAACTTCTAGTCCCCAAAAGCCAAAGCCAGATCCTCTTCGTCAGAAACAACCACCTTCACAGCAAGAGGGTCAATGACAAGCGAATTAAACCTCACTCTAGCCTTGGGAGGTTGACCCTTAATAGCAGCACACTGATAAAGCAAGGGATACATGGTTTTCTTTTGCCTAAAAACCTACACGACAACCCAGACTTTGAGAACCAGATCCAGCAGTACTCATTTCTTTGCCAAGAAGAGAAAAATGAGACTCCAACAAAAAAACATTTTTTCCTCCACCGGCTTCCAACAAGACTCCTTGTTAAATTTGGAAAAATGTAGTTGCTGAACATCCACTGCAAAAATCTCGCTATCACTTTCCAAAGGCAGGTCATCATGGAGATTTACCTTGGGACTCGGGGAAAGTGCCATGTGCAAAGAAGTGCTACCATCCATGGTATCCCCACTCATCCCATCTAGCAAAACAACACCGTCGTTTAAACCTTTAGATTTACAACTAACAACCCATGAAATTGGTGAACCCACGAGACCACCTAAATTTGTAAACCCAGCTTTTATAATATCAAAATTTGAATTTTGTGTGGGAACCGCCTTACCCTTAACATCAGCTGGTTCCTCCCCAAGAAGCGGTCCATCAAGCATCTTAGAAATGGTACCAGCTATCGCGATAGGTGGACTCGAGGCAGGTACCACTCCCGAAGTATTAACACTCATAGTCTCAATGCATGACAACTCCCTAGAATAATCAGCAGTAAAATCTCGATAAAATCCAACCGGCACCCATTTCCTTTTCAAATTTGAAATAGGCAAATTCAAAATCTTGCCGCTCTTCTTCTTCTTTTTGAAGCGCTGCCTCTAGCGTTGATTCTGGCAACGGCCATCGAGATTCCCAACAATTTGCAGATTTTAAGTAGTTTCTTTGTGCTGAGCATCTCTACCATTACAACTTAATCAGGACTTCACAACTTTCGCCACTAACCTTGTCTTCAATCCCTCCACTACGATATCTGAAGGCCAAACCTCTTTTCCAGTGTAAGACCGAACCAACCCATCATCAGCCACCACTTTAATAACAAAAGTATCCTTCCCCACCTGGAGCTGAACAGATAGTGGTAGAGGCTGACCCAATGCCATTTAAACCTTAACCCTGACAGAGCGTCGGTCAGCCCTTACAAAGGACGTCCAATCCAAGTCGCAACATTCACCACAACTATTAGCAATACTTTTGATAACAGACAGTTTCCACACATTAAAAGGAATACCCCAAAGTCTCACCCATGTACAAACTTTCTGAGCAAAGGACGAATGATCAGAGGTTTCCACATATCCAAAAAAAGAAGTTTACCTCGGACTCTGGGAAATATAACACGGAAAGCTTGACAAACATCCACCTCAGAATGAAGCCTGAAAACATTTTATTCTCACAAATGATCTTTACCTCTGGAACATAGTTGAGAGACCACCCTCTTTTGGCCCAATTTCGAATACCAAAAATGTCATTGGAAGGAGGCGAGAAAGAACCCACCACAGAGTTTTTGATCAACAAAAGGCCCTCATTTCACACCTCTTGATCAACCGTAACTAAAGAATGAGTCATCTCTAACACCATGCTATAGATCCTCTACGATTTTCTCACCAACGTAATCCCTCTCTGGATTTCTTTCAAATTCTCTATCGTTCAATACTATATTTTCTACTAGAATTGTTTACTTCAAGAGAGAGTGCGAGATTACAACTAAAGCCTTAAAAGTGCTTCCTATTGATCATGCCTTTGACCACTTCAAAAGAAATGTCACCCAAAACCCTAATCCACAACCAAACATAGATACAATCAAGTAAAGAAGCTGATCGACGGAAAAGACACACTTACATTGTTCGGATAGGCCTGTTCAAATTCCTTCTCCAATCTGTTTTGAACAACATTGTTGTGCTCTATCTATTGCATCCCAAAACAACCCAATTTTCAGCAGCCTAAAGTTAGAGAACGAGATAGAGAGAAAGAGAGAGAGAGCGAGCATACTCAAATTATAAAAAAAAACCCAAATTTCAGCAACGTAAGGCTAGACAGAGAGCATCATACTCAAATTCTCAGCAATCTTTCCTCATAAAAAATCCCCCTCTCTCTTCAAAACCCAAAAGACAAAGCTTGTATACAGAAAAAGCCTCCCTAGAGCAATGATCTTGAACCCATTTCTAGCAAAACCTAGAGAGAGAAACCCATAATGTAATATATATATATATATATATATATATATATATATATATATATATATATATATATATATATAAATAAAAGGATGCTACCTTATAATGTAGAACTATCGATGCCCCTAAAAAATTCATTGGAAAAGGTCGTTTTAGTGTTGGAAAACCCTTTGATTGGTCATCTCGACATCGAAGATTTGAAGTATCAGAAATAGTATCAAAAATAGTGCATTTTATAATATATTATCTACACCGTCCATTTTCAAAATTTTCATATGTTTATAGATCTACTTGATTTTAACTATTTTTGAAATTTGAAATTTTATAATTAGATATAAAAATAGATTTTAAGATAATCCTAAAAACGTTTTACATCAAAATTATATACCATGATAAAATTTGAAGGTGCACCATACCTCTACAACTACGGATGCATCCGCATGCAAACTGCACCCATATTAAAATCACATTTCTTGATACTATTTGAAGATGGGCTCTAATTTGATTGTTTAGAGCCTCGGCTCTATGCAAACCTTATCCCTAATCTAAATCATAAATCCCTAAAAATTTAATTAAAAAACATATTTTTAAGATAGCAAAATATAGAGTGAGATCATTTGTCTTTGGTACAAATAGAGACATTAATCTTGACCATTAGATGTGAAATTGAGTGGCTGCTATTATTCCATTGACCAAGGTCAAATTTCAAAAAAAATTTACTTGAACTTTATGACACATCAAGCTATCAAACTTCACATTGGATGGTTGTATGTAATTGTAACTACCTTGTATCAAAAGTAAAAGTAAATGAGAGTTCATGGTATAAAATCCGCTTTTAAGATAGGTTTAGATGGGGCCCGCATATGTACAGTATGAACCCAATCCTTAAGCTAATGAAAATACTCTTTTAAAAAACCTTTGCCACGTCCTTACCTCTCTGCCTTGTAATCACCCTCTCTATCTCCATCGTACGGATCTCTCAATCCCTAATAGAGAGAGATGGCAAAGGGGCCAGACTTGTGCCCTCCTTTAGAGAGAGCGAGAGCGAGAGCGAAGCAAGGAGCAAAGGAGTAATGGAATGCAGTTTTTTTATTTTTTTTTCCCGCGCTTGCTTGCTTTCAAAAAAAAGCGAAATTTTACGCATTTGTCCCTTCCCTTTTGTTACTGAAGTTCGAGTATTCCCGCGCCTATAAATACCCGCTATTTGTTTAAAATTTCAGCAACTAAATGGCCAGTAGCAACAGGAAATCCTTTATTGTAATTTTCTTCTTTTTTCTGCCTTATTCTTCTTCTTTTTTCTTTTTTCTTTTTTTTTTTTTTTTTTTAGTTTTAACAAGAAGATTTTTTTTTCTTCTTTTTTTGTATAATCTTGCATCCAAATCCACGGCAGCTGGTAATTTATTCTTTTTGTTAGTTTTTACAAGGAGATTTTTTTTCTTCTTTTTTTTGCAGTAATCTTTCATTCTTTCTTTCTTCCTTTTTGCAGCATTTGAGGTTAATTTATGTTTTTCTTCCTATCTTTTTTGCACTATTCTTTCAAAGAAAATCTTTCCTGTTTTTTTCTTTTTTTGCAGTAGCAGGAGGAAGAAATTTTTTTCCTTCTTTTTTTCTGTAATCTTTCATTCCCTGATATGAATTTTTTTTTCTTTCTTTTTTTACAAGTAATCTTTCATTCTTTTTCTTTTTTTCAGTATTTTTTTTATTCCTATCTTTTTTTTTTTTTTTTGAAGTATTCTTTCTTTTGAATCTTTCCTGTATTTTTGACATGGTTAAATTTGATGGATTACATATGTTGATTCCAGATGGATTTCGATACGGATTTCGGTGAGGATATGCATGAGAATCAACTGAGGTTGTTGCTCAGTTTGATTCAGACTGGTGAGGGTCCTAGAGGTATGTTGAGGGTCGACGTCTTGTTCCGAGCCTTAGCTGAGGAAATCACAGCACGGCCATGGCTGAATGTTTTCGAGCAGCAACAGCAATCCACTGACCCGCCAGTGACCTTTTTTCATCCGGATGGCTCACTTGGCATTGCGGCTCCCTTACCTTGGGTATCTGACCCGCCATTTCTCTTTATTCATCCGGATGGCTCGGTTACCATTGCGGATCAGTTATCTCGGCTACCGGTCCCAGGGCCGAGGCATGACAGAGGAGGAGGAAGCTTTTGGGTTGCTGTCTTCATTCTTTGGGATTCAATTGGATATTAAGCTGCTCATTATTAGGTATTGGACTAGAAAACTTTTTTATTGAGTTTTTTTAGTGGTAACTTGAATGAGTTTACTATTTTGTTTATTTTTATTTATTTTTAAATGCAGGCTGGCAAGCGGTTCTGGCAGATTGGTGGTTCGCAAGATGTCAATAGGCTATTTTTTGATTTCTGATTCTTCATTTTCAACTGGCAGATTGGTGGTTCGCTGGGCTAATTTTTGATTTTTGCTTCTTCATTTTCAACTGGCAGATTGGTGGTTCGCAAGTGTTTTCTTGATTTTTGATTCATTGTAAAGAATATCATTTTCAGATTGGTGCTGTGTACTCTTCAGTAGAGATATACTAATTAATTTGATTCTACGTGTAATAGATTGGTGCTTTGTAGTCTTTAGTAGAGATAGACTAATAAATTTGATTCAATATGTAATGGATTGGTGTTTGTAGTCTTTAGTAGATATAGACTTTTATGTTTTGTTGAATCTGAAGCTGTTAAGGTAGGTGCTCCATGCATTATGTCGTTTTATGCACATTCTGCTTATCGTCCTCAGTGATGATTGGTTGTAATATTCCTGTGCTTGAGGTGAAGACTGTAAAGGACTATAAGTATTCATTAGCTGCAGCCATGTTCCACTGTGCCTTGAGCTTGAGGTCTCTCAAAATTGCCCAAAGGAAAGCACAATCTTTCTTTTCATCTGCTCAGTTGCAGATGTTCTCGTCTGCCTTGTGAAGGCTTATCTAATGACTTCAACTTGCAAAGAGGAGGGTATAATTGAGGCCCCTAAAGTCGATGCTCGTAGAGGTATCTTTGCATAATAAAATGCAGATGAGATTTTCCTTCCTTGTTCGTTCTTATGTTGCAGACTGAATGTTTCATGTTGCTAGGGTGAGGACTAATAGATTTTCAGATGTGAATTTTGTATTCTATATGTATTGATGATGTCAGAGATGGAAACTGGATATCCGACGCACACCCAAATGCAGTTCACAGGCTTGCATAATGAGCATTTATGGGTAATTCAATTTTTTTTTTGGCATTTCTATCCATTAGCATGAAACCCTGGTTCATTTCTTTGGCGATGTTTGTTTTTTTTTAGTTTACTTCTATGGTGGACTATGGCACTTCTCCACTTTATCTGAAAACCTTCTCCACTTTAAATAAGCTTCCATCTCCAAACTTGATCTTTGCGATAGACTTCATTTCTGAACCCTGTCTAACTTCTATTAGAAAATGATTTGATCATAGCCCATGAGCTTTTTTCTCTTCTGCTATGGAGTAATACTACCTTGATTTTAACACTAAGTTATTTAAATCTGTGTGCCTTACATCTGTTCTTTCCCTGGATTGTGTCCTGTGGAACTGCCCGTGCTTTAATGCTTAATGTTACTTTAATGTGATTTCTGGCTTAATTAAGTTGATGATACATATAAAAAGTGAATGGTCATCTTATTATTTGGTCTAAGGTGTTTTGGTGATATGATCTTAAAATGTACATGATATTTGACTTTTGTTACTAATGCGGCACTTCTTCCGGATGGAGTCTGTGTGTGGAATTGAGTATGAATGAGCTACAGATCCTACCCTGTGAATCACATCTTGCATTTATTCGTCAAATATCCTATTTTAGCATCTTTATATTTTAGTTTTTGTATTTTCTGCTGGGGAAAACACTACAATGGGTAAATTAGTTCTCTCCTTGGTGTAATTATATAACTTACCCACCACCTTATAGTAGGTTCTGCCTTTTCATTGTTGTTTCTTGATCTCTTATCTAGTTGTAATGTTTACAACTTATCCGACTATTCTGTCAGTGTCATTCATCATATGCTTCCATTTGGTCCTTATTACATTGTTTTTGTTGGCTTTATATTTGGATCTTAAGTAATTGTGTCATTGTATTGTTCTTACTTTACTGGATTACTAAGTTGAGTATGAAGATTAAGGCGATTGAAATATCTGGGACATAATGTGCGGGATGGCTTCTATTTACTAAATCACAGCTTGAGGAATTGCACTTAATGCCAGGCCTAAGACCTCCACTACTCTGATCTCTTGGCATGGAGTGAATTCCTATTGTGTATTGGGTGCGCCTAATGTTGATAATTGGAACTACCCTTGGAATCAGCTTGATACCATTGTATTCAAGTATAAGGATGGTGGTCGTGTTGATGACAATAAATTAGGCATGAATAACATGATTGCAATGTCTTTAGAGTGCTATTGGGATTTGGCAATGGATATATTTATGGCCTGTTAGGATGACCCACAATTTGTGAATAACGTGACTTTATATGTGGGGTCTACTCGATGGGGCTTTGGGTGCATGGCGATAGCTACTGCATATTGGCCCTTCTTATTTTGAGAACACCATTTTCTATGGATAAGGGTGAAACTGTGAAAAGATGATTACCCTTCCCGTAGAAGAGTTGTTTGGTGTGGCACGTTATTTACCACATGTTTGCATTACTCCACTTGATTCTGAAGAACTCAAAATGTGAAACTAATCAGCTAGAAGATATTAATATTTTATTTTCTTTTTCTTCTGCAATAGTTGATAGGTGGGTGTCTTGTTGTTTAGGAAAATTTATCATCATAACATAAGATATGAAGTATTTAATTTACTCATATTGTTTGATTTAATTTCAAAATAACCACTAAAACACACACAATCATGGGGCGGAATAGTTGCAAATGTGTAAAATGTTAAATAATGCATTTCTCATGGATATTTGATAACTTTCCCTTTTGTTTATTGTAGTTTTTGAAAGCATCTTTTCTATGTATTGATGAGGTATGTGATGAGTCCAAATTTATTGTGGTTCCTTGAGGTATTTCTGCTGAAGAGGTTCCTAGTTCTGTGTAGAACTTTCGTTTGATATGTGATTGTGTTGTTTTAAGAACTTGGAACCTCATACTCGTTTTACAATAGAACGTTGGAAGATTGTAATGTGTGGCCATTCCAGATTAGGATGATGAGCATATTCCTGAAGAAATTATCAGTGCCAAGCCTGATCCAGGGTAATGTTTGCTTTGTTGAAGACTCTCCATTGAGAGGGCTATTCTAGGTGTTTGACTCTCAAAATATGTTGTCACCTTTGAATCATTTGATTCTATAGTTGCCTTATTGTGATTCTTTATCGCTATTGGGTAGTTTAAACTAATGTGTAGTCAGCCATCGATATGTATGGTTAAGAACTGGCCTGGGTTTCATTACTTAGGTTATTGACTACTGCAAGACTGCATCCCATGTTCGGCCCCCACTTCTAAACTGCCCCAGGGAATGAGGCTCTTAGCTCAGTGGTTAAGGCAGTGTAACCTCCACTTACTGACACCCCAACTCCTCCCCCCTTCACACACACACACAAAAAAGAGAAGAAAAAAAGAATGAAAATCTCATGTTTTATGTGGGTTGAGCTTGATTGATTAGGTGTTGATGTTTGAAACTCTATGTCACAAGTTTGATTCCTACAACTGAACAACCCAAAAATCGAAGTGTTGAGATGCATGCATACACAAGTAGATGATTTTAGCTAAGGATATACAGTTACTTCACAAATTTCCTCGGCTTGCACAAGAAGTCTGATCCCCTATGTTGCCCTGGTTTCTTCAATGTAGTGTTTGCTACATTATTTGATTTCTTTTGGCTATTTCTGTTTTCTTTGAGCTCAATAAGATTTCCATCCTTCGGGTTTAAAAATGTCTTTGATAATTAACTATTCCCTATAGGAACATATTGCAGTCCACGTCATTACTTAGTGTTGGGGTCAATGGGTTAATAATGTCTAATGGCATGATAGTGATGAGTGTACTGACTTCCTTGATGATCAGGTACTACTGCTATTAAATATTAGTATTGTTGGCTACTTATTAGGCACCTACATGATGATGTATTGTAGTATATATGTTATTTGCCAATGACATAGTTATGATTGATGAGAGTAGAGGCGGCGTCAACTCAAAGTTAGAACTTTTTAGGGATGCTCAAGAATCTCATGGTTTTAAAATTAGCCGGACAAAGACAAAGTATATAGGATGCAAGTTCAGTAATAATAGGAGTAGAAATGAGGAAGCATTTAAGAAATATCTAAAAGATTTTTCAATATCTTGGTTCTATAATTCAGGAGAATGGAGAGATTGTGGAAGATTTCACACATAGAATTCGACTTGGGTGGGCGAAGTGGAGATATGCATCTAGATTCTGGAGTTTTTATATGATTGCTGTATATCAATGAAATCGAAAGGGAAGTTTATAAGACGGTTGAATGACCAACGATACTGTATGAGACAAAATGTTGGGTGGTCAAGAAACAATATATCCATGGGATGAATGTAACTGAGATGTGGATGTTGAGATAGATTGGTGGCAAGACAAGAAAGGATACAATTCAAAATGAATACATCCAAGAGAATTTAGGGGTGGCTCCAATAGGTGATAAGATTAGGGAAAGTAGACTTAGGTGAGCTGGCCATGTAGAACGTAGACCTAATACGGCACCGGTTAGGAGGGACTATTTGGTTCAATTGGAAGGCTTTAAATGGGAAAGGGGAACGCCCTAAAGGACATGGATGGAAGTAATAAGAAGAAATATGCTGACTTATGGTTTGATTGAGTGTATTGGCCCAGGATAGAGCAAAATGGCTGAACGATATTTGTATAGTTGGCCCCAAATAATTGGGATAGGGCTCGAGTGATGATGATGATTATTATTGGCTACTTACTAGGAAATCAAGTATGGGATAATCTAACCTTTACAATCCTTTAAAATACAAAGTTAATATTAGAATGGGTTGCGAAGGATGGATTTACCAATATTTGATTTTTTTTTTTTTTTTTATTTTAATTTTTTTCTTTTGTAAAGTGTAGCTTGGTCATCATGTAATGGTGCTTGCACAATTACTACTAGAAGACAAAGGGTACTCTTGTTGTGAGTAAAAGTTACTAATTTTTTTTAAAAAGTAGTAAATACACTAGCTAAAAATGGCAAGCCACAAATTCGGTGCTCTGTACATTGCAAAATAAGGTTAACTAAAAGGCACCAGGTATTTCAGAAGTGCGGACGTATTGACCCCTGAAAAATACTAAAACTTCAACCAAGAATAGAAATGCAACTGAGATTAAAAAGTTGCCAAAATGGTTCCATCACCCTTTGAGCTAACACCTTCTTTGGCAAGGAAATCAGCTTTGGAGTTGGTCTCCCACCATGTATGATGAAAGGAGGTGGGAGTATGCCTACATAGATCAAAGAATTGGTCAACAATGCGATCAAATCGTCATGGGCAAGGGGAAGCCCGTGATATCACATTTTTGGAGGCACCCTCTATAAATATTAGAGTTTCCGCATTCCCAATTAAAATTTTTTGAGGCCCTAAAGTGGGGCCAAGGATTAGGTCATCGCGGGATTATTGTGCCTGATGAATCCCAAATAGGAGGAAATAATATGTTGGAAAGAAACCCCCATAACCCACTGGACCAAGTTTGCTGAGTTGAGTAACCATCAGAAGTATGCTTGATGCGATGATGGGTATTTTGTCATCTTGATAAGGACATAATTGATATTTCACTAAAATATTGGTATATTTATTGATAAAATTCCATTATATCTGCTCTCAAAATGCCATATTTCTGTGAAAGTTTCAAACCTACCCTTACCTAATGTTTGAGGAATTTATAAATAGTGCCCTTTAACCAAACGTTAGTGGTTTTTAGCACCCATAACAACTCATAAAGCCTTCACATTTGTTGTTTGGGGATTGTCAACTATAGTATGTGTATGGTGCAACTCAATTCATAATAACTTGTTCCTAATTATTTACGCCTACGTTTGAAGAACACCAGATGCAAATCGACTGCCTGCAAATATTTCTCATCGCATTCTTTTGTTTAGTTTCTCTATCAATTATATGTTAGATGTTTAGACAATCTAAATGCCATGGAAGGATTTGTGGGAGTGGGAGAAGGGATGCTTTTTCTCTAGGTGATAGCTAAGAAATCTTTGTGTTGAGATTGGAGTTACTTCCGGACTTTGATGTTTCTTCAAATAAGACAACGAAACTGAAGACTATTGGATCTTATTCTCTTGAGAATGAACTGCTTTAGAGAATCATATGGCGTGCTTGCAATAGAATATGCACTTCACTTCATGACATCTTTAGTTCTAAATATTCTCAACTGTTATTATTTATGTTTTATTTTGCTTTACTCAGCATTTTACTATATGATTTATGACAATTTGGATTATTTTTTCAGTTTTTCTTAAAAAATATAAGATGGAAAATTTGGACTTTAAAATGTAATCGAGTAAAAGTGAGACTACTTTGTTTTCTTAGAACAAATTAAAAGCACTTGGTTTTTCTTGGTGTCGTTCCTTGAGAAGGTTTGAGGATGAATCCATGCGTATGAAGCCATAAACTATATAAATGGGCATTTTGTTCTGAGAAAATTGCACGTCATATGATCCTAGATTTTAACTTTGCGATTGCTGAAAGGAGAGGCCGTTGGCATCTCCCCTGATTGGGACTGGAACAGTCTTTTGGCTCATACGTTACTGGATACAGATGCAGTTAAGGTTTCCCACTTCTATTGAGGTGTATATTACCAACTATGTTTCTTTTGGTTAAAAATGTGCTGAAGGTATTTGAAAATGCTTGTGATGGGCTTATTGATTGTCGAAAGCTCAGTAAAATGTAAAGTATTTTAGTAAAATGTTACGTATTTCAGAATGTGGTTTAAGAATGTGTCACTCTCATATAAAAAGGTTGATCTTGAATTTGAATAGGGTTTATTTCCCAGACAAAAACCTTTTTATTGTTTGTTTGTTTGTTTTTTTGCTTTGGTCTTTTGGTCGAAGCGAGATGCTTACGTTACCTGAAGTAAAATATTATAAAGTCGTTGAAACTACTGGGCTAAACTACTTGTTTTTTTTGCTTTGGTCTTTTGTCAAAAGAATTATTTTTGAGAAAAGGTGATCCAAACTGTATTTGGCAACATCGCTCTTGTTTATTTTACTTTTTCTTGGATAGTTGGATACAAATTTATTAATCCTTTGTGATGGATGGTTAGCTGTTTATTGGAATTTCTTGATTCTTCAAATTTGTCCTTTTTTTTCCCTTTGGGTAAGTAAAGAAAAAGACCATTACAAGGAGGTCACAGTGACTATTGGCCGTTGGATTTCAAATTGGACGGTTGCGGGTCTACCATTCACTGGGCTCAAAGTCCAAATAAAACATTTCCAAGACCCATGACAATACCCCATGCTATCACATCCCACATTTGATAGCTTAGAATTGATTGTGACCTCTTTGTACTATAGGTAAATGATCTGATAGTATAAAATCCCCTTTCTTTTGTCATTGGTGGGTCTTCATTGTTTACAAACTTATCCCTTCATTTTAGTTGAAAACCAACTTAGATAATCTCCGTTTATTTCCTGCAGATTCTATTTATTGGGTTCTCGTATGGTGGTTTATTGGAGCTTTTGACGAGTGAATATTTTAATGAGATCAGCTTGGTGAATAGGAATATTTGGTTACAAACCATCTGTTCTATTTAGTGGTTTAAAAAGCAGATGGGTGCCTTGGATTGGGCACCTCAAAAACCCATTCGAATTGATGAATTGACGTTTCGGATAGGGAATCGATCGAATTGGTCCGATTTGGCCTAAAAAAAAATCTAAAAAAATTATTATAAAATCATTATTAATGTTGTTTTTTAGGAATCCAATAAGAAATGGGGGCATTACATTAAGAACTTTCATTTTTTTCATCAATATGCAAATATTGAGATGTTCTTTCCCTATATGAATAAATTTAAAATTTGTCTTATAATATCATCTAATTTTTTTTAAAAAATTATTTACAGCTATAATAAAAATAATACATTATATAATTTATAATGTAAATAAATAAACAAAAAAAATACAAGATTTGGTTATCAATGTATAATTATTAATAATAAACAAAGGTGGGACCCTTACAAATAAATAAATCTACAAAAGTATAGAATTTAGAAACGTAAATTTATAATTATATTCTAATAAAATTAGAAAAATATATAATTATCATACTTGCAATGTAGGATAATTGACAAAGCAACTTTAAAATAGATTTAAAGTGGTTTGAGCTAGTGTTATTTTTTTTAATTTTAAAATATCTTATAAACTAGTAATTTTTTTAATGGTCAATAAACTGGTATTAATATTATTTTTTTTTGTTCTAATGTTATGTGAGTTAGTACTATTTTTTTCTTTTTAATCTCTATTAACCAATAACTTAATGCCTTGTTTATAGCAAAAAGCTTGATATAATTTTAACAATAGACGTTAATACAATAGAGTGAATAGGCAAAGAACATTTGCCCCACATCGAAACGATGAAGGAGCACTTCACCTATAAAACACTTGGCACAAGTCACCCCGTCAAACACATGGCACAAGGTGTGTAACTTGAGTTTTCAAGGGCATGGTGCAAAGCTATACTAGGCATGACCACCTGGCATAAAAGGACGAGGACATGCAAGAAAATGTCAGCGTTGTCAGTTTTGTTCACGTGTACCGATACCAAAAAAATCAGGTGTGCAAAATTATTTACGTGTAACGATGCCAAAAAAGCCGCAGCTCAATATTACCGATACCCGATCTGGAGCGTATCACCAATACCTGATCCGGAGTGCCCGATTCCAGATTGAATCGGGGATTTTTCAAATACTGGCTCTAATGGATACACTAGCTGGAAGGCAGCTAAAATTGGTACAAAAGTCAAGGCATACTTGAGGACTTTTACTTCGGTTGTTCACCTTCTGACCTGGCAACTGTCATTCAGGTTGAAGCTATTAGGACATTTCCTCACTTTTCTCAATTTTGTTTGAACTTCCCAATAAAAAATTGTGTTAATGCCCTTAACATGTTATTGCATTTCTTTCTATTATCTGGAAGGTTTGGACTTTGGATGTGGTACTTCTGAGTGAATTTTTAGAGAGAGCTCATGATCGGATGGTGTCACCAGAACTTAAGGGAGGTAGAAAACGTCTATACTTTATGGTCATGAGTTTAAAATTGGAGTTTAAAAGAAATGATGATTTTTTTAATTATTTATTTTTTCTAGGGTGATGAAGCTCACTTATGTAGACACTTTGTATACTTATGCCCAACCTTTCAGCTAACAAGTTCCTTGTTCCTTAATTTTAGCTTAATATAACCTGCTTTTAGTACGAGCATAATCACAATTGTTTTGTGCTATATTCCATGGTAACTACTCAATTCCCTTATGGTCATCAATACTGTATTTTATGCATGCTATCATCTTATATTCTTGCTTTCAAAGTTTCTGGTACTGTGCCTTGTTTGGCAAATTACTCCAAGGGGATCATTCACCGTTAGGTCACTCTATGCTGCGATCAGCAAGGACAGTCATTTTCATATTTTCAGAAGGTTCTGCCAAGGTTTGGGCCTGTAAAATTCCACATCGTGTCAAGGCATTCTCGTAGTTGTTGGATAGAGATGGTGCTTTTGTCTATTCATCAATTGAGTAAACGAGGTACGATAATCATTAACATGTGCATTTTGTGTTGGCAGGATGCTGAAACCAATAACCACTTGTTTCTTCACTGCCTCTTCAATTTTGATATTTGGGGTTGGATGTTGAATAAGATTCGTGCAGTTGGGCCATGCTAGTGTCAATGGTGTAGATGCTAATTGAGTCTCATGCCTTTTTCTAAGTATGGTTTGTCACCTTGGAAGATTATAGTAGCGACAATAACTTAGCAGCTTTGGAAAGAGAGAACGGAATTTTTGAAGATAGAGCTAGAGATATATCGCAGATGAGGCAGGCTGTCATGAGATTAATCATCCAGTTGGTGCAGATGACTAAGGAGTTTAAGGATATTCCCAAAGGACATTTTCAACCACATTGGGTCAAATTGAACTTTGATTACGGCATTAGAAATAATGGAGCAATTGTGGGGTATGGTGGTTTGCTGAGAGATAATAGAGGGCAAGTAATTTGGATCACTCAGGGATGGTTACCACCATGTCAGGCGAATGAGGCTGAGCTCATGGCACTTAAATATTGTATGTTAAAAGCTTGAGCAATAACATCGAAAAGTCGAAAAGTGGTCCTTGAAAGTGATTATTCTGATGTGATTAAATGGTGTAAGGATCCATCCATCATTTCGTGGGCGTGGAATGCAGTAATAGAGGAGATGCTGTTAATACTGGGCGGAGAGAGATTATATTCTTGCATTTTAACAGGGAGAGGTTTTTGATGTTGATGCTCTTGCAAAAGCCTCTATTTTGTTCTAATTCTCGTCTTTTTTTTTTTTCTCTCTTTATTTTCTTTTGGTGCATTTGGGCCCATTCTAATTTTCATGGAGTTAACCTTCAAATATATATATATATATATATATATATATATATATATATATATATAAGGAAATGATGGGATTAGTCCACTTGCTCATATGAACATATGAGCCCAACAGTTCAGATTGACTCTAGATCGATCTGATGTTCCGATAGTGCTTGACTTTTTTTTTTTTTTTTTCTACAGATCTAAATTATTTGAAATTTTAGGTGTATGTTATTCTCATCAAAGTGTACATAATAAAAATATAAAAAGAATTATCCGTGAAAAACAAAATGACCAAAATACTTATTGAAACTTTTTGGGGGTATTTTGGTTAATTTATTTAATGTAAAATATTTTTTTGATATTTTTCGAAGATTCACTTATTTTTGATGAACACACACTTAAATTTTCAACTGATTTGGATTTATAGAAAAAAAAAACTAAAATTCAAATACTACCAAATATCTGTGATCGTCAGATCGGCTCAGATTCAATCTAAAACGTTGGGCTCATGTGTTCATATAAGCTAGTGGGCTAATCTCATCTTTTTCCATATATATATACATATATATATACCCTTATCAATAGATCAAACAGGAATATCTTCGAACTATCAAAATGTACCAATATACTTTGATTTTATTCATAAACCAAAATTAAAGAAAATTAATAATGTCAAAAGTCAGTTACAAAACAAAGAAAAATTTCTTTGTACTTTAAAACAAGAAATTAAATATAAACATATAGAAGAACAAATACAAGATCCTTTGATTCAACAAAAAATTCAATCAATTCAACAACAAATAGAAACCTCAATTTGTAGTGAGCATCCCAATGATTTTTGGGAAAGGAAAAAGCACAGTATTAGTCTACCATATGAACAAGGATTTGATGAAAATCAAATACCTACAAAAGCTAGACCAATACAAATGAACACTACTTTATTAGATATGTGTAGAACAAAAATTAATGACCTTCAAACAAAAAAGTTAATACGACCAAGCTTATCACTTTGGAGCTGTGCAGCTTTCTACGTCAATAAAAATGCTGAAAAAGAACGAGGAGTTCCTCGATTAGTTAATATAATACCATTTGAAGGTGAATTCCCGCCTTTGGCAACCCTTTCACCTTCCAATTCTCCTATTCACCAAATTACCTACCCCGATGCTAATACTTCTACTCCTGCTTATTCTCAAGCACAGTTTAAATCAAATCAGAGGCCTAATTTGCCTAGGTCTTTATACATTGAAAGAGCCTACCTTATGGATTTCACCATTGATGACCACCATACAAATATGGACCCCATCAAACTCACACCGTTATATTTGATAAATCATTTGAATCCAACCAATGGAGTCAAAACCAGAGAATATTATGAAGCAATTCTCATGGAAACAGGACCCATATCTGTTGTCCATTACTACCAACAGAATACTAGAGTCATTGCTTACTCCAAAATTCAGATTAAGAAATTACTCTCTTATGATGAGTGTGGTTGCAATCCTGCTCAAGGAAAGAAATTACATAATTTCGAGTTTTCATACAAATATTACAAATATGCCGAATATATAGAAGCTTGGCATAAAATATTTTATTATCAAAATCCAAACGATACTCATAGCTGGTACATCCAGTTTAGATTACCTATTTTTGAACGATTCCCTAACTGGTTTAAAAATTGGTTTTTAGTTTGAGGATCAACCACTACAATTTTTCCTCCTGCTTTCCAAAAAGTGCAGGAACAATTTGTGCAGTTCAATAATAGTGATAATAATATTGACAATCACCTCTACTTTGTGGCTTTATACCAACTCCCATGGATTATGAAATGGGAATATACCATCTCTGTTAATAATACAGCCGACCATACCTACATTCCCAGACTAGGCAAAACCATCTCAGTCAAATGGTGGGATATCTTTAATATGGATCCTACAACTATAGTTCCCAAAAGAATACCTCCACAAAAACTCATATATAATCCAAGTTCAAGTGACCATAATACAGCCAATACTTCATTTGACTTTCCCACATATCTACGAAACATGCTCCAATCCAACCCGAATGCTTCCAAAGAAATGTTAGAACAACAAATGAAGGAGATCTTTGCAGAAGCAGGAAGAAACCGATTTCATCAGATGAAACCGTACAATCTTCACTATTGCACACCAATAAATATTTCCAACTCAACGAAACAGATCCAAAAGAAGAAACAGACCCAAAAGAAGAAGATCCAAATGAGTTCAGCCAAAGACCTTGATACTCCACAACTCCACAGTACCAAGTCGCCACTATTCAAGAATGATGCCTTTCACTATGCTACTGACATATAAGACAAATAGTTGATGCCTTTCACTGTAGCCACCGACATAAGAAGACAAAAGCCACTATGCAAAGATGCCGCCACCGACACAAGAAGACAAAAGCCACTGTTCAAAGATGACATTTTACTGTAACCACTAACACAAGGAAACAAAAAAGCTACTGTACATGATGCCGCTTTAAGCATCTCCTTTTCCCCTTTTTGTCTTTTCTTTTACTTTACGTCTTCTCATCTCCCTTTTTGTCTTATCACATCATCTCACCCCTTTGCTTCATCACGAAGCAAACTCCTCTATATAAGAGAGGGCTCCCTCTCATTCAAACTTTAGGTCGCAAGTCTCAGTCTCTCCAAGCCTCTTCTCTCCGCTCTACTCCTCTTCTCTGCTCTCTCTGCTTTCTCTCCCTGCTCTCTCTCTGCTCTCTCTCTCTGAAGATACTCTGCAAACAGCTATCCTGACCTCATAGCTCATGACTACCAGGTCACAATAGTTCACTTTGAATTCCAGGTTCTATCTTTCCTCCTTTTTTATTATACCTAGCATGTGTGATTGTAATCTTCACTCTCTTTTTTCCTATTGCCCTCTACACTGGAAACTATTTTCCAGTTATTGCATATGTAAACAGTAAGTGTAGTTTTTACAGTTTATTTACATATAGTCATTTGTACCAGTTTGTATACAGTCTGTGTTTGCATCTCTTTTCAATGTACTTATACAAATACGAATGAAATATTAATGTTATGCAGTTTAAAATAGTGTTTAATGTGAAAATAGGAGATTTCAACCACACACAATGGATAGTAATAGATATATCAATTCTACCATTCATCTGCATAATTCTATTTTGTCTCAACTTTTACAAAATCCTACAAGAATTAATCAAATACAATGGTATGCTATTTGCTTACTTGTTATAACATAGTCGGGTCAAATAATTGAATACTGTAACTTTAAATACTGTAGATTTGGGCGCGTTTTGGTATCAGAGCTAAGATACAAGAAACTGTTAAGAGTAAAAGTTACATTATTACTGTAGAAACCTACTTAAATTTGCATCTAAGAAAGTTGGTCCTAGAGTTAAGGCAAGAGACGAAAGGACAATTCTATGCAAAGTACCCGCCAAGGCCAGGAAGAGCCGCTTAGGGGAACACGCTGGACCCTTGGTCATCCAGATTGTCATTATCCGCAACCTACAGATGACAAATTTAATTAGGAATCTTAAAGGTAATACTGCAACTCAACCTCAAACATTAAGGGTGAAAAATAAAGAACAGATTATTATAAATGATATTGAAGATCATATCCAAAATTGGAATATTCTCAAGGTACCAATAAAAGATATTTATCAAAAAATATCATTTAAATTCAAATTAGGTTATGCTATAAAAACAGTAGAAGAAAGTCTATCAGTAACACAAAATCAAGAAGACTTTCAACTACTCTAAAAAAAGGTTATTGAAAAACATAAAGAAAATAATTATAAATATTTACACATTGGGTTAATCCAAATAGCCATTAAACCTTTAACCCGACTAGGGTTAAACACTTCTGTGCTTGTATGCCTAAGAGATACAAGACACAATAACTTTGCAGATTCACTACTAGGTATGGTAGAATCCAGCCTATGTAGTGGACCAATATATTTTAATTGTTTTCCGAATTTTTTTGTTTCTTTAACAGATCCAAACATTTTAGATATATTATCTATAAATTTGAAAACTCATGGATTTAATATAATACATGGTTCTCAGAATTTAGCAATAGTATATAGAATCTATTATAAAGTAATGAATACTCTTTGCCCCAATATTATGCAAGTTGATAAAAAAGATCAAACTAGATTATTTCAAACAAATATAGAAAAATCACATACAATTGTACCAAAAACAATTACTTGGTCAGATATTATTTTACCTCAGTCTTGGGCATTACAACATGCAAACCAACCCCAAGAAGCACCTAGAAATAATATTCCAAACCAAATAATTGAACATCCAGATGGAAATATTGAAATAAAATTCCAACAATCTAGAGTCAAGAATGATCTAGATATTAATAGGAAAAGAAATAAAAAACCATTAATACCTGCTAAAAAATCCTGTCATACTACTCCTGATGTCATTATACTTCCTTCTACTTCACAACCTACACCATCTTCAGATTTTCAACTACAAGGAGTAAGAAGAACGACTGATCATGTAGTTCTTCCCACATATACTCCTGAACCCAACATAGAGGAATTTTAAATACTTACATTACAAATAGAGGATGATACAGAAGAAGTGATAAATACTAATAATACATATAATGATGAATATATAGCAGCATATTTAGCTGCTAAATTAGAAAGAAAAAAGAAGAAAATTAATATTTATTATCTTAAAAAAGATTATCTTTCTTCAGAAAACCAAAATATTAAAAAATGGTATCTGCAAACTTTTCAACCTAGATTAATAGAATTATTTCATAAAAAATATAATAAATTTCTCAAAAAAGAAAAAAAACCTAAAGGATTTTTTACATGGTTAAGGGAAATATGTACGCAATATAAAGTAAATATTCCTTCATTCGATAATCTTCAAACTTTAGAAGAAAAAACATATATTAGCACAGATGGTACTACTACTGCTAGTACACACCCTCCTGAAAAAAGTATAATACTCAAAGGAGTAACCCCATCAAGTAAATGAGAACCACCTCAATCTTTATATGATATAATTGCCACACTATATAAAGTCTTACCCAAAAAAATCGGTAAGAAATAAGAACTTATTCCCCATATTGTAGAATAAAACAATTATACCAATCTATATACGCAGTCTTTAGGAAAACAAACAGAACGAATAGAAAGACTAGTATCGAAGGAGGTGACTCCTTCTTTTCCTAAAGCAATCATGTTTAAACCACCTCCAGAACTTAATAAAAATAAATTTCATATTGGTGACAATAATATATATATATATATATATATATATATATATATATATATATATATATATGTCAATTAAGTTTGCATTATTTTTCATTGTTTAGCACTGTTGTTTGCATTTAAATGAGCACTTTCCACCATTTTAGCAAAAAATCGTTTTCCTCGTCATTTGATTAATACAGGTTTAGCTTCAACTATATAAAACCGCATTTTATGGATTATCCAATTACGTGAAGTGGTAGCTCGAATTTAGGCTATAACAAAAAGAAAGAACACATTTCACACTCATACTGGATTGGTTTGGAATTTTGTATACAACTTGGGGCACTTAAAATAATTTTGAAAAAGCTGTAAAAATAGCAAAACTACGGGATCGTTGTATAGATTTTTTACGTATAATTTGGTTGTTTTTGGTAGGGCTGGCAAGGTTCTGATGCGTGGCCCAGTCCGGCCCTAAAAAAAATAGCCCAGTCCGGCCCTAAAAAAAATAGCAGCTGGGCCACAAAATGTGGCCCAAGGGCCTGGCTAGGGCCAAGGCTGGCCTGGCCATCTTTTCTTTTTCTTGTATGTCTTTTTTTATTTGTTTTTGGCTCTACTCCGCTAGACCTTAAGAGGACAAGTGCCAGGCCAAGGTTAAGGTTGGGTTGGGTCGGAGCTGGCCTGTTGCCACCTTTAGTTTTTGGCAAGGATTGGTTTTATTTTGGTCGTAATCCTTATTTTTATATTTTTTTTGGATTTTTTTTAAATGTCCCCAACTGTAAATCATTATTTTTTCTAGACTTGTTTAAAAATTTTAAGGTTGCTTTTGGTTTTATTTAAATTTTATTAAATTTATTTTATTTTTGGATGAGGTTTCTATAAGGCTTAGGCTTTATAAAAACAAAGTAAAACGTCATCTGAAATCTTCATTCGGAAAGCACTTTCCGCAACACAAATCTCTATGACGACTCTAAAATCAATTTTCAATATTGACAAAAATCAATTTCCAACACCGACAATGAAATTCGAACTAAAAAAATGCTTGTGGATCAATGAACACTTATTTTTAAGGTGCAATGAACGGTCTAGATGATTTGTTACAATATACACTATTTTTAGAGCTTGGAATTTTTTTTTTCCTTCACAATCATAATGTTGAAGCCAAGATAATCAGCCTAAAGGTTTTTCTAATGCTTGAATTACAATTTTCGTTAAGTTATGATGTAAGGCTTTACTTATTTTGATGGGTTGCAACCCTATCAAACTGTTTTCTCTTATTTTTCATGTTTTTTCATTTTTTTTATTTTTTTTCTTCTTCTAAGGCTTCTGGCGAGGGTGAGTTCCTAAACACTCTGCTTTAACGTAAAGGAAATGACCCAGGAGCTCATCTTCGGATGGTAAATGACAAATTTTATTTTCTACCAGGAATCCAACATTTTTCACAAAGAAGACGGGATTATTAATTAAGCGAATCTCCCAATTTTTTAGGGGATTAATTGATATAAAAGTAATGTTTTTGATAAAATTGAGCAAATAAATGTTCTCTATTACATACTAAGTGCATCTCGCACTCCTTTATTATTATTATTATTATTATTTATTTTAAATTCTTTCCACGCCGTAGCTTGTTTTGTTTTTTTTTTTTTTAATTTAATTCTGTCCGCCCCATAGGTTTTCAAAACGTAACGTATTACGCCTTTGCCCTTTTGTTACTGAAGTTGAGTACGCACGAGTAAGCTTTCTATCTTTTTTCTATAATATAGAAGTTCTATACTCTCCCTTATCCAACCGTTCATTCTGAATGGAGGGTTAAGATTGCCCCAATCACAATGTCACATCTCTACATTATTTTATTTTTAATTTTTTTCTATAACTTATTTTAACACCAAATCTTATATGTCCATTCTTCTATTAAAATCGCACTAGCGAAAAATGTAAAAACGATAGTTTTAATAAAATAAAGTGACCAAAATACCCCTGAAAGCTTCAAGGGGTATTTTGATTATTATATTTTATTGAAAAATTATTTTTAATATTTTTTATAGGTGACCCCCAATGAGAACATAGCATGTATCAAATTTTATATTAATGCAAATTTTATAAAAAAAATTAAAAATAAAATATTTTGAAACGTCGGATCTATGATCAAACGGTGAGTGGCTCTCTTGATCAAAATTGGACGGTTGGATGGTAAAAGGAGGATAGAACTTCTATGCTGTAGGGGAAGCATAGAAACCTTTCCCCCGATTAAAACCCCCAACCAAATCCATATTTGCGTAACCCTTATTAATTGGGGAAGAAATATTAAAAATAGAAAAAATTTAATTTTTGTTTTTGGAAATAGCACCATATTACTTGCATTAGTTTTTTGGATTTAAGTTGATTTGGGAACTTTCTGATTTTTTTTTTAATTTAAAAAATATTTAAGATCTAAATCAAACTTTTCGAGTTCTTTTATCTTTATGGGCCTTTAACGGTCACCACACTGTCTTTTATGTTTTTATGTTTTTTTTCTTATTTTTAACTATTTTTATTTATTTTTTACATTTTTTTTTTGCCACTTTTTGGGTTGTGGAAGACTCGGCTGAGTCCACTTGGCTCCGCCAAGAGCTGAATCCCCTGTTGAGTCGAGTTTTTGAATATAGGCATGAAGTATTGCTTGCTACAAAGTACAAATTCTATCTTTTGTTTGCGTATAATTTTTTTTCCTTTTTAAAAGGTTCTCCAAATCCATCGAAAAAAGTTATTTTGATGATAGAGAACCCTCCAATTGATCATGTTGACCTCAAGCTATACGGATATGGAAAAAAAATATAATTGCATGTCTTAAGAATGATGCATCTTGTAACATATTATCTAGACTGTTCATTCTTAAGAGATCTTCAAGTGTTTGTAGATCTGATCGATCTGCACCATTTTTTTAGTTTTGAATTTTATTATTAGATATGAAATAGGCTTTCAGTTTGTCGTTGAAATTTATCTATACATTTCGAAGTTGAAATGATTCCATGTTAGTAAGCTGTAGTTTTAATATTTTTGGAATATGTAGAAATAGTAGTGGATTTTTTTTTTCTTAACACAAACTTTATTGATGCTTACTAAATACTTTAAAAGTCGTGATATTTTTGTTCATGGTTAAAGGAAAAACTATCCACACAGAATTATCATAAAACAATGGATGTTTCTATGGAAGAAGTGATCTTCCTGTTGGCTTACTTATGAAGCACAAAGAGATCCAATCGCCACTAAAGATTTTAATGGCTTTCGCTAAGATGGGAACCAAGAATATGTGGAGGCAACACCAAAATGGCACAAAGATGTGAAGGAAATTGATTATCTGAATAGCTTACTGTTGAAATAATGAATCAGTGGGTACACTTCTTTCATGAGAAGTGGAAGAAGGGACTTTGCAAGTAATGGCACCATTCTCCCTGAAGTAGGTAATAACTTGACTGCTTCTCTGGTTGAGAGTGCTTTGGATGCATATAGAAACCTTCTGGAAATGTAGTACAATAAATTGCCACTGAGGAACCTCATCGTTACTTACCATTGCCTGCAAATCCAAATGGGGTCCCATGCAATGCAAGACGAGTGGCTGGTCCAGCTCTTATTATGTCCCTTTTATCTGATTTGAAGCTGCTTTGGGTGGAAAGAGAGAAATCCACACATCATATTCAAAAACATTTTCTCTCAACTTGTTGATTTATCTACCTGTAAGGAGCCAGTTGTTCGATCGCTTTTGGGCATTTCAGATCATGCAGAGCTTTTGGACATGGAGTTTCAGCTAGGATTGAAGAGATTTTCAGTTTTTGTGGGCGTTATTGAAATGATATGCCATTTGATAAAGGATTCTTTATACTGCGAACTTTAAAACAACGAAAATTGTGGGGCTTGTTGATATCAGAGTTGTTTGTATCTACTGTTCCCAATGCTTTATGGATCAAAATGTTTTTGAAATGACGACTTGCTTGAAAGACCAAGATAGAAGTTTTGGTTCGTTCGCAAATTATGAGAAGTTTGGTTTGCTGGGTGTTGGGATCCATGAGTGTGTTGAGGTTCTTTCTACAGCTTAGTAGCGTTCCGAGCTTTGTTCTTTCAAAACACAGAGTTGGTTTATGTTGTGGCTATGTGTTGAGCGCGAAAGCTCTAAACCCAATCGATTGATTTTTGGAAAATAAAGTGTGAGAAATAAAGCATCAAACGCATACTACAAGTGCACAAAGATTTATGTGGTTTATCCCAGAAGGGCTACATCAATGGGCATGACAAATTGAAATTTACTGTACCAGTGAAAGTTGCATAAATTTTTTTGAACAAACCTCGACAAAAGCATAGTCGAATAAACCCTTTTAAACCGCTCTCCTTTCTTTCTCTTTACTTCTGACATACGATGTAAACGACTAGGAATCAAGAATCAAATTCAGTAAAAAAATCCAACCCGTGCGACGTAAAACAATTGGGAAGCCAACCTCAATCAAATGTCAAAATCATGAGATGTAAAAGAGTCGAGATAGGAAGACGTCTAACCTATATGATAGAAAAAAGACCGGATACCCAATATTTCAGTTCAACGTCAAACCTATGCAATGTAAAAGAGTCAGGGCAGGTATAAAGATCCACCCATTGTTGCATTACGTCACAAAGCTTAGAGGGCTCTGTGGTTGCATAAGCTTAAAAAGTTAACTAAATGAAATATGTTTGTTTGTTTGTTTGTCTTCTTTTTTTTTTTTTTTAAATTTCTCCCTTTATTTTTCCTACATGACAATAACTTTTCTAAAAATTTAATTCCTTTGGTTAAAATTGTAGCCTGAAGCCCTGCATTTGTTTTAAAATTTTTATCTTGGTTTTCAAAAAATTTTAAAATATTTTTAAAAAATGAAGGAATTTCGAAAGGGGCTTGTACATAATGTTTCCGCCGCTACCAAATCCTTAATACTGTGTTGTAGGCCTTAGGAAAAACAACCCATAGATTCTAAAAGCTTCAGCTTGAACCTATAGATCCTAAGGATTTAGAATCAAAGGTCAATAGAAGTTTAACTTGCTAGAAAATCATCCTCATCATTTTTTTTTTAATTCAAAACTCTGTTCCATTGAAAACCAAACCCAAAGAAAAAGGTCTAAAGCCGAGGATGACTATATCGATGGTCAAGGTAGCATTGGGGTAATCTTAGTATGGAGAAGTCACCAGCTTAAAGATATCATAGTTTATGTTAATTATCACTTTGGATCCCGATTTTGCAAAGACCTCTCAACACCATTGTCTCAAAGATAGCGTAATGCTAGTTCAATTTCTTACAGATAAAAAAATATCCGTCGGTGTCCACCTTCCTAATAGGGTATTGATCATTCAAAATGATGACACCATAAATTTTCTGTCCATCGTGGGTTGTTTGTTTACTTATTTGTCATTCACTCGGTGTCCTAGGTGAATGTTAAAGAAGGACAACTGTAGACACCCCTTCAAAATTCTGGCTAAGGGAATTCTTAGAAACTCTGATTTTGAGTCTTAAGGACCACACAAACCTTAACGAGTCATAGTCAACTTAGACCCAATTTAATTGTCTCATACTATCCAAAACTATTCGAAGCTATAGTAGACTCTGAGAGCCTTCTGATGATCCAATAATCACTCAAATCGGACTCACCATTAACAAGTTAGAGCCTCAGGAATATCTAGGAAAATGACCAAAATGCCCCAGTGCACAACACGCCACGTGTCACACACATGCCACATGCCACATGCCACGCGGTGCATCTGGCCGTGCAACTTGCCAAGAGTCGGAAAACCCGATGGGCCTAAGGCGGTGATTTGTTCACCCAATTCTTTGTTGATAAGTATTTTTTAGGCGGTTTAAAATTGAATATTTCAGAAAATTTGAAATATACCTTATCCTTGGTTGAATTTGAACCCTTCGATTAAATCAACTATTTTCAAGCCTAACCCTAGTCAAAACTTATAAATATCCCATAAAAAATCCCAAGAAACACACCAAAAATATCCCAAAAATTAGTTAGAAAAATCTCGATAAATTATTGGGAAATTCTCAACAAATTCTAGAAATTAGGAAAAATCCTAGATAAATCCTAAAAATTCATAAAAAATTAGAAAAATCCCCAAAAATATCTGACAATCCCAAAAAATTTGTAATAAAACTTAGGAGACCACAAATTCCTTAGAAAAATATAGGAAACGATCTACTATCCTTAGAAATAATTAGAGAAATTCACACGTAGGCTCCCTAACCCTTTTTTAAGCCTTAGAATAATTAGATCTAGGTAAGATAACCCAAGATTTAGCAAAAATCGGTTAACAAAAACATTAAAAATGGAGATGGTGGCACGAGAGGAGCGGCCCCTGAATCGAATCCAAAACTCTGCCTAAGGCAAGCAGTCTCCTTTATTCTCTTTAATTTATTATTTTCTTTAGTTTTAGTTCATTTTTTTTGTAACTTTTTATTCTTAGAAAATTTACTTAGTAATTAGAAGCTTTTTAAGGTCTTATATGTGGATTGAGAGATGGCGTTGTCGGCAGACTCAAATGAGAACCATATCTATAAATATCTGCAATGCCTTTGAGCCTATAATTTGAGCGACCCTATTCTCTTTATTGATTTTTAAAATTAATTGGTTTCAAAAGATATTTGGATTGATCTCGCTCAGAGATTGACGTAAATTTGAGCGTAAACATGGCACCAGACTTGGTTGTGGGATAAACTGCTGAAATTTAACTTCCCAGAGATCTTTGCTAGAGTGGCTGATCCTATGCCTAAGATTAATGAGTTATACTCCTGCAACAACCAATTCATCTCTTGGGACATTCGATGTTTATAGGGTGCAAGATTTTGTGTTATCGCAATTTGAAGCTTTGTTAATGGCATTGGAGTCTCACATTTCTCTCATAAATTTGATGATGAGGGTGTGTGAGAAGCCACCCATAATGGGGTGTTCTCTGATAGATCTACGTATGCGATTCTCTTTAACGACATGATAAGGTGGTAGCAATCGTCTCCATGAAATGTTTGCATTTTTGTGGGTGCTCTTTTATGGCAAGACTTTAACTCTTTATAATTTGAAGGAGAGAGCAATGAATGTTTGTTTTGCCTTGGTGATGAGGAAACAAGTGATCCTTTGTTTTTGGAGTGCGTATTAGCTTTGGATGTTGCATTACTCTGGCCATGCACCAGACTGATATTTTCGGACAAATGGAGCTAGTTGGCTTCCAAAGATTGGATGTATGCTCTGGAGAATATTTCGTGCATCTTTACTGTGGGAGGTATGAATGGAACATAATAGAAGGACTTTTAAAAGGGAAATGTTTCATTGTGGACTATATAAAAGCTGAGATGATACATAACATTTGGAGTTGGTCCTCCTCTACTAAAGAAGGTTGTCGGATTGCCAAAGCAGATATTAATATCAATCTTCACAATCTTTATATGCTTAATTTTGTGCCAAAAGCTTTTTGGACCCCTCTTAGGGCTGGCTGTTTGAAATTGAATTTTGATGTAAGCTCTTTGGGTAACTCGGCTTTAGAAGGAATAGGGTGTAGTGAGAGATGTGGTGGTATTCTCTTATAGAGGACCTTGTGGCTTTGCAACCGCAAATGAAGATGAGATTAGAGCCTTTTTGGAAGGTTTGAGGTCCATTGTTGGCAGGCATATTGGTGGCTAGTATCCGATAGAAGGAGATTCCTTAAATGTTATTAATTAGTGCAATTTGGTTTCTAAATGGACTTGTACCTTTTTTTGGAGGTAACTGATGGATTTGGCTTTTGGATTGAATATCTTATTTTCACACACACACATATATGGCAGGCATATTGGCAGGGCGTGGTGCTATGGAGCGGTCATTAGTGGTTACTAATCCTTTAGATTGATTTTGGCCTTTTATGCCTTTTTTTTGGGGGTAATTCAATTAGGAAGACAACGCCCTACCTGGTTTTTTTTTAAAGTAGATTAGGAGTCAGATTTTTGAATGTGTTAGTGGGGTGGTATTAGCGGTAGGAATAGAAACCATAATGCATCGATTAGGTGTGGGGAAGCTACCACCATGACCCAACCCCTTTCCTATGTTTTTGCTATGCTTTGATTATAACCTTCAACATATCCAATAAAACAATGTAATATTCATCAATAAAAAATAAAATTTTTTTCTCTCGATGAAAAGTTATCAGAGTACCTTTGAAAATTTTGGAGGGATTTTGGACATTATTTTCACAAGAAATAACTTTTTTTTGGCTAGTTGTGCCCTAATAAGAAGAGGGGACGCCATAAATTTCACTAAAAATTATTTTAGCATGAGAATGTGAGATGAATGATGCAAGCCGTCCACCTTGATCGAACGAATGAGAAGTGGGTCTCACGAAATTTATATTTATATATGGGTGACATCTTGCCCCTCGTAAAAACCTACAAATTTATATTGGAAAGATACCATTTATTTTAAACTAAGAAGGTCACAATTATTCTTGTTTGTTAGATTTCAAATCGGGTGATTGTAAGTGTGTCGTTTACGAGATCTAAAGTCCAAAATTTATGTGTTCAAACTTTACATCACATTCCAAGCCATCGAATTTGACATCCAATAGCTCATAGCAATTGAGATTTTCAATACAAAAAGAAAAATAGTCTTATAGCAACAGTCTCATTTATATTGTGGGATCGTTATTGGAAACTTAGATAAACTCTTAAAAATTTGGAACATTGTATAAAACCCCCCAAAATGAACTTCTTAAGCACTTTACCCCCAACCTAACTTTTCATAACAACTTTTTCCCCAAAACTATCTTTCCTAGCAAATAACCCCCAACTCAAAAAGCAACAAAAAGTAGACTAAAATGCCTCTCCCTTACCCGCACGTAACCCTAACCCATTTTTTATATTTTTTTCTTTCTACTCCCAGGACCCACTTTTGCCTATCTATCTCTCTCCACATCGGCTCAGGCTCCCTCTCTCCCCAAAACTAGGCTCGAGCTTTCTCTCTCTCGGTCTCTCTCCCCCAAACCAGGCCCGAGCTCCTCTCTCTCTCCCGCAGGCCTGAGCTTTTCCCTCTCTCTCTTGATCTCTCTACCCAAATCCAAGGCTCGATCTCTCACCCTATCTCTCGCTCTATCTCTACGAAGGACCCATGATCTCTCACTGACTTTGTGAACCATCTCGGGCTAGGATTTGTCAACCCAGCCCAAGCTCGATTTGTAGCTTGATCTCTTAGCCCCAAATCAACCGCATCAAATGTATGAAAGAGTATTTTATTTATTTATTATAAAAATAAAAAATAAATCGTTGTCACATTCCCCAAATCATTCCCATATTCTCTTTTTCAATAATGTTTATATATGTATCTTTTTTTCTCTTTGATCCCACATGAAATTTTACCTCATTGGACTTTATTTAGGCAAATTATTGATGATATATATTGTTGTCTTATTCCTTTCTTTGTTAGATAGCATGCATTATAGATTTAAATCAGAGAGAAGAAATTGAATCCCTATGTATCTGTTTCTCACTCTTGATTATCCACTCTGTTTAAACTATTTAAAAGAATAGATGATTGGTTTGATTGTGGTATCCTTTAGGACTTGGATATTACTAGTAGCTGTAAATTTTTATTCCCTATTATAAATTTATTCTTTATTGGGCAGTGCAAGCTAAAAATTTGGACAGTGCTAGCTACACCCTGTCGAAGACGTTAAAGACTTATTTGGATATGGCTTCTGGCCACTTTGATCAAGTTGCCGAGATAGTGATAATCATAATACAGAAACATTAGGGTCCAGCCTCTTGATTTACTGTCTCAAACTACAATTATAGATCACAATGTACAACTAAGCCATGGTAATGCCTTAGCTCAAGAGAAGGAACTCATTTATAATTTGCTGCAACCATAGATCACAGTGTACAACTAAGCTATAGCAATGCCTTAGCTCAGGAGAAGGAACTCATTTATAATTTGCTGCAACTTGAAAGCCTAAAAAACGAGGAAGATATAGGCTGGTAGATAGATCAATATAATCTAGAAGTTATAAAATGGAATGCACCAGAAAAGGGCAGAAGCCAGCTTGCTATAACTATCATTTTAGTAGAGTTCAAGTATATTCCATACTCACTCCAACACCTATTAAGGTTTTTCCCCTTTCCAAATAGTACTTCTGGTGCTGCTTAGCTCGCACTGCCCAAATGTTTAACTATGTTCAGCTAAATTTTTATTTCCTATTATAAATTTATTCTCTATGGGTTTGTTTTACTGTAAATTTTGGGTATGAATGATCCATCCTATTTATTTTGTTCAAATTTAGTTTGTCAATAAAAAACAAAAATTATGCCTAGCCCTTGTTAATTTTAGTAGTAGCTCTTGTGTTTGTAGGTTATATACCCCCCAACAATATGCCTACCTCTTATTAAAATTTAATTGTAGCTCTTTGAAAAAAATTCTAGCAGCCTGCCAATTTTTCACAAGTTCAAGGCTAATATATGGAGTGTAAATTATTACGATTTTTGTGCAGGGCAAAAGAAAATGGGTGATAGCATATTGATTTATTATATTTTTGATGGAGAACTCCGATCAAGTATCGATGGGACTTTAGATTATATTGGTCGTGATGCATGTATATTTATGATTGACAGTAGAACTAGGTTACATGACATACGAAAATACATAGCAGAGCGGCACGGTTTTCGCACGAGTCGCAGGTGTTAAGTTGAGCGCACACGTTGTGCATGTGCACTACACTTTGTATGGAGGGCAATTTCGTGGCACTTCTTGAGCACGTGTTTAGGGGAATGTGGGGCAAATAGTAGGGTGCATAATTGTGCAAAAGCCACCACAATGCGTGCAAAAAAATGGCTCGGTTTTCCCTCGAATCTCACGCGTTGAGTTGAGCGCGTGCGGTGCGCTTGTGCACGAAACTTCGTACGGAGGGCAATTTGATGGCACTTCTTGCGCACATGTTTATAATACTATGGTAGTTGAAGAGGTAAGACCTCCACAATCCTCTAATGTTTTAGTCACAACTGGACCCAACCTTAGACCCAACATAAAAATAAAAAAATATGTAAATTTAAATATATGTTAAATATTATAATTACAAAAAGATAATTATATTTATTTAACTATTATTAAAATATTATATTATTTAAATACTAACATTATTCAGGTTTGGTCTATATAGACTTAGACCCGGACCCGAATAGTATTTGGGTCCAAATTTATGTAAGTTAAGACCATAAATACTGTTGCCATGTAGGATTGACAATGGGCCGGGTTGAGTAAGGCCAACCTTGGCCGAAGCCCACCCAAAAGAGAGTAGAGGAGGCTTGGGCCTGCCCAAATTCATATCATTTTGGCCCGAGCCTAGCCTGATTTAAACAAATCTACCCCTTTAAAATTATAAAAATAAAATCAATATAATACATGTAAGAATTTATATTTAATATATAAAATATATAGTAAAATTTTTAGGCCAGGCCTAGGGCTCCTAGGCGTGCTTGGATCCAAGCCCAAAATCGTTTCAAATGTACAAGGCCCAATCTATATGTGCCTCATCAAATTGCCTGAGTTCGGCCAAAAATTGGGCCCTACCCAAAAGCAAGCGGGCCACCATGGGCCCATTGGCGGCCTTTATGCAGGTAGAGGAAGAAAATCAAAGAGAAACCCGGAGGGCATGTTTGACACCCTAGACAATTTGGGAGTGAAAGGGAGTCTCCCACGAAGTATGGAGTGGGAGGGAGTCTCCCACGAAGGATGGAAGACTACCCTTCCACTATTTTTTATGGATGGGCGATACTAAAAAAGTGCTGCGTGGAAGGCCTCACTTCCATGCGACTAACTTTTTTTTTTTTTAGACAAATGTTATGAACTTACATTAAAGCAATGCTTCAAGAGTATGAGATTGTAAAGATTGGATCAAATCGTTAGAAACTTGCAAAAAAAGGAAGAGAAGCACCATGTTTAGCTAGCCCATCAACCCATTAACAACTTCATGGTGTGGTCGAAGCTTATCCTCAAATTAGGCTAGATGCACAGGTCTTGAATTTTTAACCAAAGAGTAAATAGGGATCAGGGGATCCTTTGCCCTTTTCTACACCATTTGATAACATTCAAGGAATCCCCTTCAATTATAATATCACCAATGAAAACCATGTCGATGATAATATAAATGCCTTAAAGGAAAGCAGCCAATTCAGCATGATCGGCTGTTGTAGACCCACAAGGACCCGAATAAGAAAAAAAAACCAATCACAAATTGTTGTGAAGTAACCCACCAACATCTGCAGGCCCTGGATTTCCAAATGAGCTACCATCAAAATTAAGTTTGAAGCAAGCTTCTAGAGGTGCAGTCCAAGTTCGAAGGGGATGACTAGAGTGAGAAGAGGAATGAGCCAAAAATTTCATATTCATATAAATATCAGTCCGAAGAGCACCCCGTCCTTCAAGCGTGGACGAAAACCAATTACAAAGAGATTATAAAATAAGATATTTTACCCTTTCAATACTCTGAGACACCCCATCAAAGGTTCTCCTATTACATTTTAACCAAATCTGTCATAAGATTGCACTTCTGAAAATTTTCCAGACCACAACTCATTTTTTTGGTAATCCAATGGTAGAAAGATGGTTAATAATGTTAATGAGATTCAAAAGTATCATGAGGAAAAAACCTAATAAGGAGAAGGCTCAGAGCCATAAGATCAAGGCAAAAGGACAGTGAAAGAAAAGATGAGAGCAATATTCTTCATTATTTTTGCACATCAAGCCAATGTTTGGAAGAATTTTACCCCTCTTTTGCAGATTGTCTACTGTTAAACATTTCCTTTGACATGCGACCTATAGGAAGGCTTGGATTTTAACTGGAACTGGCCATTTCCAAATAGAACCCAAAGTTGTATCAACAATATGGACCCGATCCATAAAAAAAAGCCTATACACTGATTTGACAGAATAAAATCCATCAGTTTCTGATTCGCATATGACCAAGTCTTCGGCATTAGAAGATATGTAAACTTGTTCAAGCTGTTGGAGGAGATTATGAAGCTGCGAAATAACCATGTCCGATAGCCTATTGTAGCGGCATCCAATGTTCCAAACCATACAATTAGAGGGGGAAAGAGAAATCAACTCTGACAGTTTTGCATCAGGTTGAGCAACTCTGACAAAGAGGTCAGGATAAGAAGAGAGAGGTGCATCACCAAGCCTTTCGTTGAACCAAATGAGAGTGTTATCTCCATTGCCAATAAGCCATCTGATGTTGTTGAAAACAATATTTCTGCAACTATAAATATCCTTCCAAATTTGTGAGGTGAATTTGCCTCCTCTACCTTTTTTAATTGAGTGGGTGAGATGATCGAAACTATATTTAGCAATTAGCACATCCTTCCAGAGATGAGAAGAATCTTGAAAGATTCTCTACCACCATATAGAAAGAAGCGCACAGTTTACAAGTTTAAGCGTTTTGATATCCAAACCCCCTAGCTTTGACGGCATACAAATATGGTCCCAGTTCACCAAATGAAACTTTATGTGGTTATCCATATTACCCCAATTGAATCACATATATTTTTCAATAAGCTTGATTACTTCATTAGGTATTTGTAGGACTGACATCAAATAAATAAAAAGATGCGCATAGATGGATTTAACCAAAGTGATGCGTTCACCAAAAGATAAAGTATTGGTCTTCCATAGGTCTAATTTAACTAGATAATTGTGAATAAGAGGGACCCAGGCTGCACGAGTGAGCTTACGATTAAAGATAGAAACCCCTAAATATTTAAGGGGAAATTTCTCAACTCTGCAACCCAAAATTAAAGCAAGATAATTCAAAAGGTTGTTAGAGCAAGAGATGCCTACAATTGCGGTCTTATGAAAATTTACTTTGAGGCTCAAAGCTAGATGGCAACATAGGAGGAATGTGCTCAGATTTTGCAATTCCTCTTCATTGGCATCACAAAAAATCAGGTGTCATCTGCATATTGCCAATGTGAAATAGTATGCCCAGATGATGAAACTTGGAAACCTGTAAGAAGACCTGCATTTACAACATTCTTAAACATCAAACTGAAACCCTCTGCTACTAAGGTAAAAAGAAAAGGAGATAGAGGGTCACATTGTCTAATGCCCCTAGAAGCATGGAAGAACCCTTTAGGAGATCCGTTAATAAGAATCGAGAAGTGGGTCGAAAAAATGCACCCCATAATCCAAGAAATTCATCAACACCGAAACTCATTCTTCTTATAATCTTACTTAGCACTTGCCATTCAACTATGTCAAAAGCCTTCTCTATATCCAATTTAATAACCACTCTGGGCTGCTCAGAAAGATTTCTAGAGTGAATGCATTCCTGGGCAATAAGAATGTTATCCGTGATCATGCGATCTCTAATGAAGGTTGATTGTTCATCAGAGATCACAAAAGGGAGAACCAACTTAAGTATCTATGCTAAAACTTTTACAATAATTTTATAAAGATTGGACAAAAGACTAATCGGTCGAATATCGCCAATATCATCAATGATATCTTTTTTTGGAATTAAATAAATATAAGTAGAATTAATGCCCTTGAGAACACTCGCAGTGGATATAAATTTTTTAACCATTCATCATCGTGTAGCAGATCCCAAAAACGCTATAAGAATATAAGAAGGAAACCATCAGGGCCAGGGGCTTTATCCCCATGATAGCAAAAACAGTCAGTCTAACTTCTTCCAAAGTAATATCCCTTTCCAGATTAGAAACCAAGAAATGTGGCATAGATTTAAAAAGAATACCATCTAAGATAACCCAAGGTTAAAATCACTAGAAAAAATAGACTCAAAATGTTGAACAATGGCCTCATCGCGAGCAGAAAAATCGCCTTCCGATACACCCGGTTGAGAAATAGTAGAAATATCAAATTGTCTTCTACGCGTGTTCGCGATAGCATGAAAAAAATTGGTATTTCTGTCATCCTCCTTGAGTCATTTAACTCTTGATCTCTGTTTCTAATAAATCTCCTCCATCCTAAGAGATCACGTAGCTTATCATTCAAAGAATTTTTATTAACAATCATCTCATCAAATAAAACTTGGTTTTCCTGAATAGAATTTTTAATTATCTCTAAGTCCATCAAAGTGGTATCAATCTTGTATTTAAGTTGATATTGGTTTGCTTTTTTCCAAGAGATGGTTTGTGCTTTAGGCAGATTAGCTTCTTATGAAGACAGAAGCCAAAACTGCCCAAAACATAACATCTACCCGAAGTACGATTGATGATATTCACAACTTCAGGTTCATCGATCCAGTAAACATCAAAATGAAAAGGTCTAGGTCCAAATAAAACTTCCTCAGTATGAAGACAGATAGGGAGGTGATCAGAGGAAAGTTTGGTAAGAGCATTAACCTTGATCAAAGGGAATACTCTTTTCTAAGCATCTGAGACAAGAAAGCTGTCAATCTTGGGCATGATCAGATTAGAGGAACAATTATTGGACCAAGTAAAGTGAGCTCCACTAGTAAGAAGATCTAATAAATCATTCTTCATTATGAAGTCATCAAATAGATGCATATGAGAATTTAATCGGGAATAAGTGGAAATTTCATCTAAGTAGTGAATAAGGTTAAAATCCCTTCCAATGCAAACAAGAAGTCCCAAAGAGGAAATAAAAGATTGCAAATCATCCAAAAAGGCACCTTTAAGGGTAGCAATATGGGGCCCGTACACATTAATAAGCACCCAACGAAAACCCTTGACAGAACATTCAAAAGTAATTGTCAAGAACCTATCAGATTTAAAACATCTAAGCAAAGCAAAGCTGTTGGGTCCCAAAGAACCCACATACCCCTAAAAAATCCAATGGCATCCACACCCTCAAAGCACACAGAACCATTACCCTAGAGACTCTTTACCATAGTTATCAGTCGGAGACTATCAATAAATCGGCTCACCATAAAATCGAAAAGAAATAGTTTTTATTTTAAAAAGTTGGATGAAAAAATCAGATAAAAAATACGGATCGGCAAAAATACTTCATGTAAAGATATCGCCAATATATCGAACTAGGCTCAAAAAACCGGAATAAAAAAATCGGATAATTTTAAAATATTAGAAATTTTGAAATTCTAAAAAGTAAAAATTATGTCAAAGCCATCAATAACTAATCCATCCATAAAAATTTACCATATAAATTTGTTCATTAAATACTTTAACAAACATCACACCTACTTAGTAGGTACAAAAAAAAAAATACACTAATTTTTTTGTCATTAAATGCTTTAACTAGGGTATGGTGACTATGGTCACTCTATAATTATGGTTAAAGTTTACACGCAATTTTTTAATTGGTGTGGATTGTGTTGAGCCGAACCTCTAAACAATCAAAGCACATCGCATCTTCAAATAGTGTCGAGAAATATGATTTCAAAGCTGAAAATCTTTGTGATAGCCTTAAAATATACTTGTATATGTAATTGTAAATTTTAAAGCTTTGAAAACAGTGTGGATCGAGTAGATCTATGGAAACTTGAAAATCTTGAAAATTGACGGTCAAAAAATGCGTTACAAGATGCACTATTTCCAAAACTTGAAATCCATTTTTTTCTTATGTCCATGCATGTTGATGTCGAGATGACTAATTTGAGGATATTTTGGCATCAAACAACATCTTCTAGTGAAATTTTGGAGGTGGGCTTTAGTTTGATTGTTTAGAGCCTGGGCTCTATATAAACTTTTTCCTTTTTTAATTGAAAACGAGGCTCGTTAAATACACATTTGGGCTCGACTTGACTTCTCTGTCTCAAAAGAATGTAGGGGTTCGAGTTCTCTGTTTCAAACGGATATTAGAGAAAAGGGGTTCGAGTTCTCTGTTTGGGTGCTATAAATTTAAGGGATTTTACAAGAGCATCTCTTGCCCTTCTTTTTGCAATCAAAGAATCCATGGCTCTTCGATCGGCTTCACCCCTAGCAGTCATTGCAAATCTATTCATAAAGAGAGAAGAAATTTGAGTCTTTGCAGTAGAGAAATTCATGACTGGTCTAGAATTAAGGGTTATAGAACACAAGTTCCTATCAATTCCCCGCCCTTTCTTATTATAATCACCATTATTTGTGAAAGGAAATTTAGGGTTTGTGCAGTGAGCGCAGGCATAAGCATGTAAACAATCAGGAGAAACACAGGTCGAATGTGAAACTGTGACACACTTTGAACACTTAACGCCATCAAATAATGGTGCCTCCTCAGTGTAAACTTCAAAGCAACTAGGGCAAAACAATTCTAAGTGGGATTTTAGCAAGCAAGAAGTGCAGAGATGGCAAAAGATACCTCTGGAGGAGCAATGAAAGTAGCGCCCATGTCCTTGAACATACAATTGAACATTACATAGCTGAGGTTGCTTGGTATAATCTTTGAAAGATGCTCAATCACGTGAATAGGCGTAGAATCAATCCTAGCACCTGGCTGAATTTCAGGGTTCCAGCCTGAAGAGATACAGGGCGATGAATCTGAAGGTTGTGCAAAGTGTTTCACAAACGTCTCCGATGGGATAGCTTCATTAGCCAAAGGTTCACCAATAGTTTTCACCAAAAGTGGTGGTACGTTCCGTTCAACTATAGCTAGAGGGATCGCAGCAAAGTCAGGGTTATCCGCCACAATTATGGCTCCAGAAGCTACATCAAAAATAGGATTGGTGTAGACAACCTCATCTTCATCAATTGAATCAACGATATCAACAACCACAGCTGACCAATTGGCAGCAGGTGACGATGTCAAAATCAGGACCCTGGAATGCCTCGCTGAAAAACAGAAAAGAAGAATCCTCCGAATGAAAATGGTGAAGAAAAAAAGAAGAGCAGAAAGATGATGACTAAGAGAAAAAAGAGAGCAAATGAAGAAAATCATGTTTCAGAATTGAACAGGCTTGAAAGGGGTAAGGAGTCAAGTGGGAGAGGTTGACGTCACTGGGAGAAAAAAAGGGAAAAAAGAGGATGAAGAGACAGAGGTGGTGGAAACAGACGTGAGAGAAGGGGCAAGATGGACGGTGGAGGTAGTAATGGGACAAGGTACGGCATGGGTAGGGAGTGGCAATAGAGGAGGAGCAAGATTGGCGATGGAAGCAGAATTGGGGAGAGGTGCAGGATGGGTAGGGAGATACGGTGACGGATCAAATGGAGGAAGCTGAGATGAAAACATGGGATAAGAGCCCAAAAAATGGGCTTTGGACAAAGAGGCAGGCTCATAACAAAAAGGCTTAGGAGCGGCACCCAAAAAGGCAGGTAAAGAGGGGCCAGAAACAGAATCAGAGAGTAAAGCTTCTTTCTTTTATTTTTCAAAATAGCTGACGGTTTCAATGAATGAAATCCTAAAAAATCCTTCGTAAAATAACGGCCAGTAGGCTCCCAAATTTTAACTTTTTTGGAGGAAGAGGAAGAAGATCCAAGCGATTCAACCTCAGATCTATTGCCACGTGGCCTTGCAAATCTGGGGTTCAACCAATGAGGACCCTAGTTCGCCAATGGAGGCCAAACCCTAGTATGTCTAATATTGACTCCAAGACGTTGAACATGGGGTCTAGCTTTAGGCTTTCTAAGAACCTCAACCCAGGAGCGATCTTCCTTACCAGTAGAAACTTCAAGAGGGGTCAGAGTCGGAGGGTTGACAGTTTTCAAACCTTCAATGGTGACATCAATGATAAAAAGGTTTGAACCAACAAAAAGGTTGATCAATGAGGGAGTCAAGGAATGGTCACATCTAAGAATATTGACTCTAATAAAAGAGAGATCAGGACACACCATACATTCCCTGTCCACGTCCACAAAAACCCCTCACCAAATTGGCTAGATATTGAATGATTCCCATATTCCAAGCATGGAGAGGGATACCTCCAAAGCGAACCTAACAAGGGGAGTGTAATAATCCTAAAATATCAAAAAAAAAAAAAAAAGAAACTTTTTATAAGTGATGGTCCATATAAGCATGATAGTCTTTAGGGACCATCACCATTTTCAAAGCTTTTAGTTTGAATTTGTTTTGTTTGCTGCTGCCTTGCAACGTTCAGTGGACGTGGGCTTTAAGCATATAAGAGGTAATATAAACGTTACACCTCGTGTATGAGGTGTAACTTAATAAAATATTATTATAAGGTGTCGTAAGAGTTTAAATATGAGAGGAGAGGATTCTCACCCTAGAAAATTTTGAGGTCTCTCTCTCTAGCCCAATTTTTATTGGAAGCTCCCTCTCAAAAATATTTTAGGTAAGTGACATCGTCTTTCTGAAAAATAATCTGTTTTTAATAAATAGTGATATTTCCGTCCAGGATCTTTATTTTATAAGTTTTATGTGTAAGTGACATTATTATCTTGAAAAATAATCTATTCTTTTACAAAATTAAATTAAATAATTATTTCTGCTTATTATCATGAATTTCAGGCGCGATAAATTTTATACGCACGCGACCTCATTATTTTGAAACATAACCTTTTTAATAAAAATTGTGATATTTTATCTATGTTAGAAATTTTGAATGTTGTAAATTATTCGAAATAAATTTATTTATTTTTCTTGTCTATTGTTAGAAAATTTTAGATACTGTAAAATTATTAGAAATAAATGTGATATTTCTGCTTTTAGTAAAATGTGATATTTCTTTCTATTGTAAAATTCATGTGCAAATGACTGCCTTATTATTTAAAAATTGATATTTTTACAATTGATTATAGCATTGTTGTGAAATGTTTATTTATGAATTGATATCCCATAAATTGTGATAATTTCGTATTCTTGAAATTCTATAAGAGTTTTTCCTATACATATTAAACTGGCAATTATGCTAGAATGCCTTTCTAAATTTGAGCCCAAAATATTTGATTGGTTATTTTTGAAATGTTATTGAAAGTGACTGTTATTAATGGTTTCAGTGAAATTCATATTAATGATTTCAGTGATATGTTGAGTACATAATATTACTGCTTTCGAATGTTTAAAGAGATTTAGAAATACTTTAAGTATGCAAGTGGACTCATCCGGTTCGCCGGTGAGGTATAAGTGGACCTATCTGGGACGTCGATAAGGATTAAGTGGACTCATCCGATATGCCGGTGAGGTATAAGTGGACCTGCAGGATTAAGTGGACCTATCGGGGACGCCAATAGAGATTAAGTGGACCCATCAAGACGCTGATGGGGTATATAGGTGACCTACTTGGGACGCCAGTAGGGTAATTTTGTGGAATCTTTGAATTATGCACTGCCGTTAAAATGTTATATGCATTTTAATCATTTGGATTATGTTTAATTGTGCATTTCTGAAAATGCTCGTGTTCGCATTGTTTTTAAATTGACCTCCATTTTGAAAGTTCGTTTATATCTTTCAATCATGATTATTTTTTTAAGATTATGATGATCACTTACTGTGTAGCCAAACTCATCAAACTATGGTAAACATTTTTCAGGATAACTGCGGTTTCATTTTGAGTACTCTTCAAGGGTAACTTTGGAAGATATTGTAATTGTGCCTAAGCTTTCTTTATTACTTTGTAAGAATTCGCCACTGTAAATTTTTCATATCAAGAGATGTATATATGTTTTGACTGTCACATCTCAAAAATATCAGTATTGCAAATTCTTGGGGTGTGACAGGGAGCATGAAGTGAGATTAGCGTGATCCCGCGGTTTTCAAGAATCCACTGATAAGAGTTATTCCGGACACACCAGGTGTTGTGAACAAAGAGGACTTTACGTCATCAGTAAAGGAAAGGAAAAAAAACGATCATGTTACTCCCGAAAGAAAGGACTACAGGGGAGTAAGGAAGATTCCAGGCTCTCTTAGCCCAATCCCTAAGACCCCAGATATCAATAGTGGGTGGGAGAAATGAACCAATAACAAAAAGAACAGTAGCTTTAAGAGATTCAGAGAGAAATGAGGGATACACAGAAAGGCTTGGGGGATAAAGATCCATCTAGAGTCAAGGAGCTTCACAGATCATCCATAGATAACCATCTTCCTCATCCACCCATACATTTAGTCATTTTGCTTGAGACGTTTATCTATTTGAGAGATAGATATACACATGTAGTGATCTTTAGATGGGGGTACAAGCAGTACAATACTTTTTAGGTAAATCAAAACTTTACCTCCTTAATCATTTTGAAAATATTCGTCTCAACCCTCTTCTATGGCAACAAAAAATCTCTTTCTGCTACAACAATCCCCAAATCGTTTACAACTTCATTTTGTAAATTCCACCATTTCGAGCCAAAAAAGGGCAGCCCAGAAATGTGCCCTATATCTAATAAACCCTAACCCGTCTCTTTTCTCTCACATTTGCCTCTTATCCACAAAATCACAAAGCAATCCCAAATCAGATAACCAAAATCTTAACCTTAAAAGTGACAGAGAAAGAAGGGCCCCAAAATCAAGGGAGGAGAAGAGAGTGAGGTTGCTTGGCTCTCTTTCTCAAGAATCCACACTCTCGGCCCTGCCTCTCGATGACAGATCTTGGATGGCCCTTCCCTGCGAAAACTTCTATGTAGCGAAATCAAACACGGAAGTGGGATGTTCAGCTCCGACGTCCAAAATCTCCCAGAAAACTAGGTCAAAAAAGGAAGGTGCCATTTATAAAGAGCGTCAAGCTTAAAACTATCTAAAACAAAGACACCTCTAAATCCCGCTACAAGATGCATTTCATCTCAGTGCCCAGAAATCCCATGATGCCTGAAAATCTATTTCTACCCCAAACTATGAAACTTAAAACTTCATAATTATTCTATAAATACCTAAAAATCTTTAAAATATAAAGTAACGTCTAGAAAGCATGCTACATTACGCTAGTGTCTCAAAACCTGGATTGGTGGGTTAGATCATTCATCTACAGATTTATGTCAGATCATTGTATCAACGATCTGAATTAGGTTTGGATAAGTCTCAATTAGAGATCTAGAAAAATTTTAAAAAATAAATACAATAAAATTAAAACAGTGACTTATGAAATGGAGATTTAAAAAGGGCTTAAAAAAACATTAGATAAGCTTAAAAATAATAATTACATAAAAGAAATTTTAGGGAGGAACCAGGCCGGGACCCCTACCATCTCGAAATCAATTCAGTCCCAACTGATTCCTATCCAGATCGCCAGTCTGGATAAAAAATCGCTCAGTTTCAAAGCACTGCAATATGCAAATATTTTTAATACTTGAAGTACTTTTTTCTTTTATTTAAAAAATACATGAACACTAATATGTGTCTAATTGTGGGGCGTGATTTCCCAAAGGCATAACAAAGGTGGATACTCAAGCCGTTCTAGGTTGAATAGTTTACATGCAAAAACTTGGTAAATGCTCCTAGTTAGAGTTTTACCTAGGGAGCAAATGTACATTTTATTACTTCAGGAGCATTTGGTTTTTTCTCCACATTTAATTAAGTCAATTCGACTCCAAGACTGGCTTTTGTCTACAAAGCTCTATGCATTGTTCGTTTTGTAGCTCAACTTTCAAGTACATAATTTTACAAACTTCAAAACAACCTCTCTCTCTCTCTCTCTCTCTCTCTCTGAACAACAAGAAGTGAATCAAGTAGCAGGTTGTACACCATCCCATGCACTGTCGTCGTCATATAATCCTCCATTAGATCGATGAGTGGGATGATTGTTTTGAAAGTAGGATAGACCAGCCCATGTGCCCCGAATGAACAAGATGCTTACAAACACTATACTTCCAAGTGTGCACACAACCTGGACAAATTACATCAAGTGAGAGAAGGCAAAACGGATGATCAAAAAATTACTGCAATTGCAAGCGGGTGAGCGAAAACGAAGCTGCTATTACCTCAAGGAGTGCCTTCAAAACCCAGAGAAAGGCTATTATGAGGACACCATTGACTGAAAAACCCACCTGTTATTAGACACAGGAAACAAATAAACACAAATCCAGAAGATCCATGAGTTGCAAACAAAGTGGTAATAGGACGGAAAACATGGTATTTCTTTTTTTTATTTTTTTATGGATTTGGGTATAAATAAATTCTGATAACAAATACTTTGTATTTGATATTTTACCTACTAGACATGGAACAAATTCTACAGTCAAATAATTTTACAATATGCATTGACCAATATAACTCGCATACATGAAGGAAAATACGATATTGGGTTAGTGCATTTCTTGTATCGGTTTCATATCAGGTTTAAATCATGCTTTGGGGGTACATTATTTGTGACCCAACCAATAAATTTTAGTTGAGGAAAGTATACCATACCGCATGTAGCATACAAACAGCACGCTAGATGTAGTCCCAACCATCAAATCAACAGCAGTTGGTTGAGATGGACCATTGCTCCACTCAACTCCAACAAGATGGAGAAATGTTGAAATGGCTCATGTCAGCTATCTCTTGCTGATAAGGGTCAGCTGAGGTCACATATAGGACATATCTAGTTTGTACACAAGGAGTGGGGTATTTTACCTCTTAATATTTATACATATTTTGAATGTTTAAGAAATAGTCTCAGCACAGAAAATAACAAGTGAATACCTACTAACATTTCTACTTTCGCGGGGTCAAAAAGATATTGGCATTTCCTGGAAACTATTTTATTTGAAAGCATTTACAAAGATCTCTGTGAATAAAATATTTGGAGAGGTAGAAACCACCATTGAGATGAGTCCAAACTCTCTCCCATCATCCAACTCGTTGGACAGTTATGACCCAAGATGTGCATTTTCCATTGAACTTGTGTGCATTTTCAGTATTTGAAATTGATATGGTAGCCAACAACACAGAGTTAATGATTGATCCACAACATGTCAGATCCAATTACAGAGTTAATGATTGATCCACAACACGTTAGATCCAATTATTACTTTCCTTTTTCCATATTAAAGATATTCTGTCTCCACCTTGGATAGTTTGGGATCATAGGTTAGCCTTGCTGCAAAACTATTCTTAAGGAGCAAATTATTTCTACAGAAAAGAAAAATCTTCCATTATACGAATTTGTGAGGATTTCATGCTCAAAGGTGACATTCTTGTTTCTATGAATAGAAGCTCCCCATTGTGTCATGGATGGCAAAAGAGAATATTTCATTGAAGCCAAAGCAGTGTAAGGATGATGCAAATAGCCATACAAATTACATTACAAGATAAACCTATAAAGTATAATTAATGAGTTCAAATTTGTAACTTTATTCATGTTTTAACTTTGCTTTATTCATGTTTTTAACTTTTCTGCAATTAAGTTTTCTCTCTTACAATAAATTGTAAGATTGTTACAGGTCAGCAGAATTTATATAAGAGCATATACGAACTATACACGGATGATAAGAAAAATCAACATGAATAGGGCAATGACATGGCACATCCAAAACAATAAATAAAAAAGGACCAAATCCCTTTAGCCAGAGATGAATAATATATCCTTAGAAATTAATAAAATATCAAAGAAGACGCAAACAAGAATCTCATTAAAAAAACAGGCACAAACATGAAACAAAAAACTAATCCCAATCAGGGGACAATGTATATGGTGAGGAACATGATCACTAGATCATCAAATAATTTCAATATAGAGGAATGCAAAAGCAACTAAATAGAAAACCTGACTTACTAAATAGAAAACCTGACTAAGCATTAATTTCTTATGGCGGAAAGAGAGAAGGGGGAAAAGGTAGGAGGATGAGAATGGCAATGAGGAAAAGTAAGTAGACCATGACACTGGAAGTTGATATACTTGATTGATGGAACATTAATGATGCTGTACAATATTTCTATTTGTAGCCGCTTTATCAATTTCCCTCAATATCTGAAGTGCAAAAGATCTTGGACGAATAGTTAGATTGAATGGTCGAGATTCCAATTTATCTTATCACTTGATGCTTGTCATGTGATTTGGTTTTCTAAGAACTAAATCTTTTTCCAACTTAGAATCAAGAGAAACATATTATTATCTTATGAAGTATCGATTCACTTGATTGATGCTCAAAATTCAAACCACATTTCCCTTTTTCCTATTGTTTATTTAGATTTTCTTTTTTTTTCTCTGGTTTCACTTTTTGGTTGAACAAACTTAGTTCCAGCGGTCAATGGTCTAGTCAAAGTGGACCAGCGGGTCACCTTAGTTTCTTCTTTTTTGGATAGTTAAGGAGAAAAGAGGTTTTATAACTGACTGCAATGCTCACTTTTCTGGTTCAACAATTGATTGTGTCCTGGTAACCCTAGGTTGAAGTATGGGGAGAACACTTGGTCATGTCAGTGAGACTAGGAATCATCTCTGCCAAAAGTCAAATGACACGTGAACTTTAGTTAGAGCAGATATTAATTCTTGGGGAACAAATACAAAAAGGCAAAACATGGAGTCCACAACAAAATTCTCTAGAATTGGTTTCTTATTGAAATGCTCGAGGGATTGTGAAGTACATAGCCACTGTTATAATCTAAAGTAATAAGAGTAATTAGTACAAGTGCCTACCCATTCATCTTCAAGTTTGCAGATCATGACTAAATACCAAAAAATATTGAGCTAGATGACAAGTATCAGAGAAAAGTATGATACCTAAAGGGATCAAACTGGAATTAGTAATTCAAAATATCAAAAAGCCAGACTTTCTATATAGCCTAGTCTCAGTGCATTAAAACACTGTTTTGATGATGTGTATTTAAGGCGCAGAATTTGCCCCAGTTTAAGTAAAAGATTCCAAGTACATGTTACATATTTATATCATATACGAGTGAATCAGTTTTACAGGTACTTAAGCTTCCCCAGTGAACATATCTAACAAAAAAATTGATGTAGGACCAAGGGGGCTTGGCTCCAACACGAAGGTGACACGCGATGGGCATAGAAACAAATGGTATGGGTAATTCTCATAAGTTTAGGATTTAGGAGTTCTAAAGGGATTAAATACCTACAAAGACCAGGACAGCAGAGTTTTGGCTCTTATGAACTTTCTCAGCAGGGATAGAATTGGACAATATGAGGTCTAAATGAAGTAAGAACCAGAGTTAGGCAAGTTTTAAGATAGGTTTTAGGGTTTCTAAAGGGGTTAAGACGTTCTGGAACTTAGAAGGTCCAGAAAGATATGAGGATGGTGTGAGATGGATTACAACTTCAAAACTAAATTAATATAACTAAGTTTCTCAGCATGCTTTTGACCATGATTTGGAGCGTGAAACATCCGAATAACAGAAAACCTATAGATATAGTGGTCATAGATCTCGGAGAGATCGTGGAATTGAGATTTGAAATCGCTCCAAATGGACATCTGGGTGACAAATTAATCCTTTGGAAAGCAGTCTTTTCAATCTCCTCCAGTTGGAGAAATCTCATGCTTTGAAATGATCTTGAATGGTTCCTGCCTTGAATCTATTGTCTTCAATCTATTCTTCATCGCTCTCAACACTTCAGAGTGCATCTCATGTGATAAATATGCCAACCCTTTTGAGAATGTTCAAGAAAATGATCTATGTTTGTCAAACAATGACTTGGGACTAAAAAGTTCAATTTTACTTGTTTTTTCAGTCTTGTTGTCTATGCACATAAGCCATGTTCCATCTTTCTTGGAAGAAAGGTGCACATATGCTCCACATGACCTTGTGCTCTCATCAGAAAACCCCTTAGCCAGTGAGTCTTCAACTTGCAGGTGAAGCTTAGCATGATCTGTGGGACTCATGTGATAGGCAGGGAGGCTCAGAAATGTAGCTTTAGGAACGATATTTGGGGTATGTTGTATGCCTCTGATTGGTGGCAACTACTTGGGGGGTTTATCTAAGACCAAATTGGGAGGCAGGTCTCTGGTAGATTATCAATTTGAGATTTGCAGAGCTAGAAACAGACGCCTGAGTGGAAATTATGCCTTCAGAAAGTGGTCAAGTTGAAATTGTACCTTCGGAAAGCGGTCTTCGTGATATTATCTTTATATATAGGTCTTAGTATGAAACAATCCTTCCAGGCTGTATTATAGTTCAGATCCACAGTAGTTTAGAATGTTCAACCAGAGTTCTCATAACAGAGCTTAGATGCACAATATATTACTGATATTCTCAATAAGAAGACTCCGTGAACCAATATCACATTATTCTTGTCTTCAAAATTCACTTTTTTGGAATACCATTCTCACCAACGAATGATATCTTAGGCGAAACTTTGTTATATATTTTTATCGATTACATTAAACCTATGAGTGCTACATTTTTGACATTTTTTTTTCCTGTGAAAGGGACAGTACTCATCATGAATAAAGCAATTCTTGGTTTTTTAAGTGTATCACAGAAATAACAGATGCTAGATCACAGACACCTGATACCCCTGAACTACTACGGTGATTTGATACAATTGAGTCAATATCAAAGTTAGCAAATTGGCTATTAAAATACGGTTCTGTAAAAGATGCGTCTTCTTGGAAAACGTTTAATTGGCTATTTAAATACGATTCTGTCAAAAAAAGATCATGATATAGTTCTTATAAAGAAAACGAAGATAAATATATCCAGAAAAAGAAGGCTATGGTAGCAGGAGGATCCAGAAAAAGAACTTTATGGTAGTTGAAGGATGTTTTTCTGAAGACAAACAAACTTCCCCAATGCTGTCCATGGAGAAAGCTTCTCAATTTTGCACAAGGAAAACTTGTTTTGAGATTGGAAATTGATCACGCGTATATGTATTGGCATAACCATGCATCCAATAAGCAACAAATTTTCATCCTAATAGATAGTTGAATCAATTGGCCAACTCAAAAGCGTGTCTTCACACTAGTTAAATTGCATAGTTAAATCCATCCAAAATAAAAAAATTGGTCGATTTCGACAAAGTAGGTGTTCATTGTGAATTGATGTTTAGTTGAAATTTCATGTGAGACACATTCACATGCACATACATTATCTTCTCTTTTTCTCACTCCATCTTCTTATGTAAACCGGACTATTTTAGATTTTCACCTACCAATCATTTAGGCGCCATTTTTCTATCCCTTTTTTTGGTTCCAAATCAAACCAACCCCCTTTTTTTTTTTTGTCACCATGTTATTGCTGATTTTCCCTTATGCATATTTCTAACTAAGGTCAACATATATTGAATATAAAAAGAGAAAAAAAATACATAACAAATTTAAATCCACAGTAATGCAAAAAAAAGGTTAGTATATTCTAATAATTGTAGCAATCACAATCATTCTGTGCACAAATCCCACAAATCCACAAGATCCCAAAAACTAACATAAAAACAGAAAGCCCTTTCCAAATATCATTATCTCATATATCATCATCTCCTTTAACAGCATATTGAAAAATCTACAGGTAATTTGCAACTAAAATTTTGTTGTAGATTTTCCTTTGAGAGTTTTTGTTGCGGGAAATCAAATTCCCAAATCCTGTACTCGCATTTTCTTCTCCAAAAAGAGTTTTCGTAGCCAGAAGCATCCATCTGAATACACCTCCAAAGAGCCCAGGCTTTGGTACACTAATAGGTATTACTCTATTATCGGCCAGGTATTTTTGCTGGTTACTCTCTCTAGATCATTTCGATCACAAATTCAATGGTGCATGATTATTTTTATTTATTTATTTATTTTTTTATTAATCATTGAATAGTTTCAGGGCTTGGTAAAGAAATATACAAATCTAAGCTCGATACAGATGTACAACTGCCCTAAATGTCAGAAAACGATAAAAAGATACAACACGATGACTAAAGCTTCCTGAATTAACCACGATTCCGTTGAGAAATGAAGCATCTCAGTGTGTACTGTGTAGTGCTTTACAAAAGGGTAAAAATGAGATCTTTTTATCTACAATTTTTCCAACCAAAAAGTGTTGATGAATATTTACCTAACAAAACAATATCATTTAAATGTTAGAAACAGTCCATCAAAACCATGTCATATAATTATTTCCAGGAAGTCAATTAAGCATAAAGATTGCCCAAAAAAAATCCACACCATCAGCATGAGGTATATGTTATTTAAAAGATCTTCAATACTATCATGGGTATCTAGAAATTTCCAAGTAGACTTGTAATTTCATATTACTATCAAGAAACAAGAAGATAAATTCTAATCAGGATGTTTTTTTTTTTTTTTTGTTGAGTTTGAGGATGATATAATGAAATCGCAGTGACTAACCAGTTTAGTTGGAATGGCTATGGGCAACACTGAGCGCACAGCCTTTCGAGCTCTTTTCGAGATCTTCCGAAACACATTTTGAATAAACCGAACCAGAAGATCCAAGCTCCTATCATCCTCCTCTTCCTCCTGTTCTTCCATTTCCTCTTCTTCCTCATAGTGCCCAACTGGTTCTCTCACAATTCCAGCTTCCTGATTCAAATTTCAATGGAATTCAATCCTTTCTCTGCAAATAAAAGAAAACCCAATTCAAAACCAGCTGAAAACAAAACCCAAAATGGGTTTGCGAGAATTCGTTCCTAGTTATACCTGCCTAAAGCTTGGGGCCCTCCTCGAAGCATGCATGGTGAATCCCAATTGTGGATTCTGGATAAAAGTGGGGTTTGACACAAAGGTTTTGAGATGTAATTGATTGTAGAAAAATGGTGGGGAGATTTGTTGCGGGGGATGAGAGGGAGAGGGTAGTTTTGTGGAGAGAGAGGATATAACGGCTGAGGGCAGAGAGGGGCTCGTCATTGAGGAAGAACAGAGAGAAACCAAAAAAGAAATGCAAAGTGAGAGAAACGATCGTATACGAGAATCAACTTCAGGAGCAGCGAGAAGAAGAGAGACACCCACTCCACCAGCAGCGAGAAGAGAGATAATATAAGTTTCGGCCAGCCCCATCAGATTTTTTAAGGCGGAACACTTAAAAATCACTTCAACAATTTGTAAGGGATAATCGCACAAAACCCCCCAACATGATATTTCTAACCACTTTACCCCGACCTAAGTTTTGCTAATAAATTTTTCCCTCAAACTATCTTGTACCAAATAACCCCCCAACACAAAGAGATATTTTTTTAACGAAAATATACTTCCCGTACATAACAAATCATTTTCAGAACCTAATAAAAGGAAAAGCCAGATCGCGGTTGCTAACAGTCGGACCGCCCTCTCCAATGACATAAACACCAGATCGTAGCTCACAAATGCCAAATCGCTCATTAATCTAGGATCAATTGCCTGACCGCACTTTTAAAATACTGGATTGCCCCTCCAGTAGCAAATCCCTAGACCGCGACATCCAAACGCCGGACCACAAAGATCGTTGTCGGACCGGGTCTTACAAACACTGGATCGCACCCTCCATTGACATATTCGCCAGACTGCCCCTTCGTAACGCCGGACCGGGCCAATTTCAGTAACTTCAGTGCTGGACTGCGCCTTCCAAACGCCGAACTGTACCATTTACAGTGACTTCAGTGCCGGACTGCCCCTTTTAAACACCAGACCAGACCAATTCCAGTGACTTCAATACCAGACTGTCCCTTCCAAATGCCAGATTGTACCATTTACAGTGACTTCAGTGCCGGACTGCCCGTTCCATACCCCGGACCCACGAGTTGCAGTGACCTCAGTGCCAACTGCCTCCTGGAACTGCTGGACTAGCCGCTTATGGGGAGTGCTCATGCCAACAACAACCTCTATCACCATCCCATAGTGTTATATTGTCATGAGAAGATATGAAGCAACTGCATTCTAATACTGCAGATCAAGTTTAGCTACTGGCAACTTTCTTACAATTGGGACTCCAAATGGAAGAAAAAAAATAGTGTCCATATCAATGGAGTGTTCAATGGCATTGATTATGGGCATCTCTCTCGGTCTCGCTCTCTCTTTCCTCATCTCCACCGTCTCCCTCCTAAGTCTCGCTTTTCTCATGTCCACCATCTCCCTCCTCAGTCTCGATTTCCTCATCTCCACTATCTCCCTCCTCGCTCTCGCTTTCATCATCTCCACTATCTCTCTCCTTGTTTTCGCTTCCACCCTCGCCCTCCACCATCTCCTTGGCATCTGTATCCATATGAGTGTTTTACAATAGCAAATCATGGGTTGCATGTACATAACGTTTGAATTCCCCTGCTAATAGTTTACCACCAAGCGCAGCTTATAGCGTCCCTATACAGGTTAATCGTTACAAGTAGACAATAAAAAACAAAATAGATAATTACAATGAATATATATTAAGTCGATAAAAACTAAAATACATAATTTATATAATATACCAATCTCCTATGGTCATCATGACCTGCAAGAAGGGGACACATTTGACTGTGGCTGCGAGGGGGGGCACATGAGAGTATTTCTAACATCATGGCCTGCGAAGGGGGAGAAATTTGCTACTGCATGGGGGGGCACATGGGCGTATTTCTATATCTATGGGTGAACATGGTGTACCATGCCATATATTCATAACATTCCACCATATTTATCCATGTCTGCCTTGACAACATTGCGTTCTCATTGTTGTTAGTCGCTTATCTCGCTACTCAAGTCGTCAATCCAACTTGTGGGGTGTAAACTGACCATTTCCCTCCTATCCCACTTGGGTGGCCCAACATGAATCACTTGCATCTTCCCAAATTATCGCAGTATACGATCAGGCATATAGTACTCTGCAATATGGAAACTTATCAGATATGATCGGCACAACGCCTTTTCTTTACTGAGTATATCTAATCAGATGTACTACTCATATGGTTGCCAAGTTACCTATAATAAAACATAATAAAAAAATCACTTATTTGTATTTGCCTTAGATATATTTACCTACAATTATACAAGCACACAAGCAAACCACCAACCATGTAAGAATTTGCATTTGATAGATTACCTACAATTACATAATTAAGCATTTGTTACTTGATCATATCGATTACCCTTGAACTGTGACGTAACCCAACAGTTTGATGATGCTTCCATGAACCACTTGCATGCATATTCAGAAAGTGATCTAATTTCCATCATCTTATCAAAATATTATTGCTGCCTATATGCTTTACACGCTCTGATAAAGGTATTTATGATTACCTTCTTAACATCATTAGGTATGTGTTTTTCTTCTTTCTTGAATTCTCCACTAAATGACGCTCACAGAAGGCACGATGGACATTCTCAAAAACTTGACATACAGTATTAATTAGACCAGGGTGTCTATCTAACAAAAAAATGATTTCACGATCCGTTCCAATAGCAATTTTTAGAGATTTCATAAACCATAAACAGTTCTCAGTACTTTCGACATCTACAATTGCGAATGCAACGGGAAATATTTGTCCTTCCCTATCGAGTGAGTTGACAGCAAGTAGAGTCTCAAGGTATCTTGCCTTCAGTGATGTTCCATCGAGAATTAGAAGTGGACGACATCCATTTTTAAGCCATGTATTGACCCATAAAAGCTTAAGAACAATAAAAAAAATCTACCACCTGACAATACTTATCATGTCGCAGAACTCCTAGGATTCGTCTCTATCATACGATTTACATATGCTGGTAACTGGTTGTATGTCTTCCCTTGCGAACCATGTATGTATTTGATGGCCGTTTCTTTTCCTCACCAAGCCTTCCAATAGGGTAATTCTAACCCATAATCTCGAAACAAATCACTCATGATTTCTTTAGCCTTGTAATGCGCAGTGTCACTTAATTTATCCTTAATTAAGGATGCAATAAATTTCTGTGATGCTCTTCTATGTACATCATTACTTGTCCCAATAGTGCATAAGTGGTTCTCTTTTCCATGTTTTGATTCTAAAAACATTCGTTCTATCAAGCTTCCTAGCATATATCTCTCATTTGTATCCACCACCCTTGCATTTTGCCCTTATACGATACCCCTCAAATGATTTGCTGTAGCATCCTTGCTAAGAGCTTCACGAAAATCTTCTAAAGATTCAAACGGTTGCCCTATCCTAGAAAGGGCATCCTACCATGTGCTAAGCAACCTTGGTACATTGCTTTGTTCGGAGCCAGGCTCTAGGTCCGGGTCTAATAACTTCAGGTTTGGTCTGGTCTGGCCAGGTCCCATAAATTTTCTCAGGTCGACCTGACCTGGTGACCAATTTGGAGTTGATTTGAGTTGATGGTTAATGGCCAATTTTGGACATTGCCCGTTATATATCCAATGGGTTAGACAATTGTCCGTTTATATATCTGCTTTCCCATTCAACAAGACTCTTTTTTTTTTTACAAAAATATCACAACCATCAAATCGTCAGATATGTGTTAATAACAAAAAAAATATTTTTCAGAAATAATGCCGCCTAATTTCTATGTATGTATCCTGGTTCCCCTAAATTCCCCTTATGTATATATATTTTAATATTTTAGGCATTTTTATGTTTTTTAGGTCACATCTAAATCCTCACCCCATAATCTTTATTTTAAGTTATTTTTAATACTTTCTAAATTACCAATGTGGATTTATCAGGATCACCGATCCAACTATTCCACAAGGATCAGTGGGTGGGTGAAACATCGCTCTAGTGATTGCAGTTTCAAAACACTGGTTTGACACGGCCGCTTAGAAATATATTTTCCATCTCAAATTCTGTTTTAAATTTCTGATAAATATGACGAATTTCTAAAAAAGAAATGAGCCTCCCAACTTAAACTAGATGGCTGAATGGCATGTCTATTTTCATGCTAGCATATACAACTACTATTGCACTTGAATCCTACATGAATATTTTCCCAGCTAGGTAGCAAGACTGGATCACTACTATTGCACGTGAATCCTACATGCATATTTTTCCAATTAGGTAGCAAGACTGGATCAGATCTGCTGGTTCGACCATCGAATAGTACCTTGATTCGTTTGGTTCAAAATAGAAACGAAGTCAAGTTAGAAGCCAAGTCCAAGCCAATATATTTTATTAATTTCGGTTGGTTGGGTAAACCGATTTTGGCTTTGGAATTAAAGTTTATATTTTAAATTTTTGAACTATTGTGTTTTTTCTTTTTATTTTTCAAATAAAATCCAACCAGTTCGACTAACAACTATACTAAATTTAATTAAGCTAACCCTTTACTAGTTTGATGAACAGTCTGGTCTTTATAATCTTGCTTCCCTTCATTATCTAGGGGACTCGACACTTAGATAAGCGGGGTGGCTAACTCAGAGTTAAGTAAAACAGCACGGGGTAATTGTAGTTAGGGGACTCTACACTTAGATAACTAGGGTGGCTAACTCGGAGTTAAGGAAAACGACACGGGTTAGTGTAGTTCTGTTTTATAATTACTAATGAACATTGTAAATGGCATTTAACTTTGAAGAATCAAGGAAAAAATTACAACCAAACAAAAAAATAAAAAAGAAAAGAAAAAGAAGAAGGGTACAAAAAAAAAAGGAAATAGGAAGAAGATAAAAGAGAAATATAAGCATATCACTTTGAAAAATGGTTATAGGAGAAACTTTTGGAAACTGCGCAAGTAGGGTGGATACTGCGCATCTCCTCTCTCACTCAAAATATCTACTGGAATTTTCTTAGTCTAAAATTTTGAAAACACATGATAATTATTAGATGATTATTTTTAAAATAAGCCGACCCAAATAGTTGAAAAACAACTTTGATGATGATGATGATTATTTTTAAAATAAAAAAATTATTTTTAAAATTTTGTGAAACTTGAATCTAGGAAATAAAAAATTAGACGGTCTTTATTCATCGTTGAGACATAAATTTTTCTAGTACATAAAGAATTTATTTTGGAAATTTTTTTTTTTACCAAGATTGTTCTATGGATTGTAAAAGATTACAACTCAAATTTTGAGATTCAAAATGTATAGAGGAAATATATAATAGCTTTTAGGAAAAAAACCAGGGCTCAATTGGTAGCGCTTGACGATTTGCAACGTTACGTCCTAAGCTCAATTCCTATCATGGTAGGGCCCTCTCCACAAACCGGAGGAAAACATTTAGCATTAGGAGGAAATGGGCGTGTACTGTGTTATAAATTCACTGGCCAGTACCTAGATCTCCCGTCCTTCAAACGGGTGGTCAACAATACTCATTTTTACTAGGGGTAGCAATTGGTCGGGTCACATCGGGTCCAAGTCCAGAGCTTACCCAAAAAAATCTATGTATTTAATTATATTTAAATATATTTCATATATTAGGATCTGAAAAATATTACAAAACTTAGACCTCGACTGGAATGGTGTTCAGGTCTAAGATTTAGACCCAAACCCGACCTGCTAGATCCAATTTTTTAACCCATAACAGAACCTTGATCGGGTCAAACCCTCGGGGCCCGCATTGAATCCGGGTCCATTGCCACCCCTAATTTTTACCATAATGACGCATTCATTTTTACCTTTTCCTTATGTGTTTTATTTTTATAAATATTTTTTGATTGCTTGGATGAGATTACATTTATGCAGAAATTGGGCTCCACCAGCTTTATGATGCATTAGCCCGTGGATTATAAATTTTTCCCACTACAATGGTTTTGTGAAAAAATAAAGAAACTTTTTTCAAATTTTACTTTAAATTTTTTTCTTGAAATTATTTAACGAACAATAACAGACTTATGCTTATGCGTAGCAGCTTTTCTAACAGAAATAACAACCCCCAAAGCTGCTATAAAGCAGCTTTTGCAACAGAAATAACAACTCCCAAAGCAGCTTTTGCAACAGAAATAACCACCACCATACTGTTGGGGCCGTTTAACTTACTAGTTAGGGTGTAAGTGTTATAACGGCCATAGAACCCTTATAACACCAGTTTTTTTACCAATTGTAGAATTTAAAGATGCACATGTATAAGCCACAATGGCGAGTTGGCCATAGAAAAATTACAACAGGAGTTATAGAAATTTAGTGAGTATATGAACATCAGTACTTCCAGTGTTCTTTTCGTGTAGTCAAACCTAATTAATTGAAAAAAAGCTTTGATGATGATGACGACGATGACTTCCGATGCTCTTTAGCTTCAATACAAACAAAACTCATTCACTTCATAACCCAAGCAATTCACCCCTTTTACATTTTTCTTTGTTCTTTCTGGTTAATAGAACCACATTACATGACACTTGAGAGATCCCTTCTAAGGTCTCTACATATACATTGGATTAGTCAATCAAATCATCTCTTCTGATAAAACTCGAAGAATGAACCAAAGGATCAGGAGGTTTCAGACCACACATCTATCACAGAATCAGTTTAAATGGATGGGGATAATCTTTGCCACCCCAAACATAAGACAAACAGTAAGGTTAAAGACTATGCATTCTATTCCACTCCTTTTGAGAACTGAGAATACCGAGTAGTGGTTAAGGAAGCCAACAAAACCAACCCAAAGAGATGATGAAACCAATCAAATAACCAAAGAAAGAAAAGAAGGAAAAAGCCCAATCAACTACCTCGTAATCTTGCTATTTGGCTCTATGTCAAAAGGAACTTCAGTGCCAAAACCCATCTGCACAATGCTATGTAGGTCATCATCCCAAACACCTGGTATCTGCGTTCCCGTGCTTTAATTAAGAAAAAGTGGCACAGGTATATAGCTCATGAAAATTATAGAAAAAAAAAACTAATACTATGAATCAATGGAATTCGGAAAACCATGGTCCAATTTGGTCATTATCATCCAGTGAAATGGAACTAAGAAAAGCACCTTGTGGGCCCTGCTCTCTCCATCACCATCCAGCATGATCCATTGGACTATGATTCTCCATGTTGAATTGGATTTTAGCACACCCTCCAAAGAGTATACGAGTCTTTTTGGAAGTGAGGCCAAGATGACTAGAGATGGAGAAACCTAGAGCATCACTATTTATGCAGAGTTTACAAATCTGAGCGTGCTTACTGTGTTTTCTATACTGCGAGCTGCCGTTCCTGCATGTGATGTTCCTTGTCTAGATGAATTGACAAAAGGGTCAGACAAGCAATGGCCTGGACTGAAATCAAGAAGCAATGGGACACCACCTTGTGAATTAAGAATCTGCAAATACAAAGAAAGCCATGTTCAGAATAGCCTGTAATCTCTCTCTCTCTCTCACACACACACACACACACACGCACACACACACAAACACAAAAACAATTACACACAAACCGAGGCATAAACTTGCTAGATTTTTCTATTACTAGAATACTTCAGGATCAAATATATAGATAGCATTTTTAGTATTTAGTCACATGCTTACATCTTTCGAGAGGATCCTTTGGATATCAGACTCCACCTGTAGGTTATTCATGGCAAGCTTCATAGACAGTAGCTGCACGAGATGATTCAGTTAGATACAAGTCTATTCGGCTATTTCATTAACGGAAAATGCCCATAAAAAAAATAACTGATAATCCAATGGAGATGGAGGAAAACCATTTCATCAAAAAAAAAAAAGAGGAAAACCATAGTCTATTAGGTCATGACCATCCAATGAAATGGACGGTAATGGAGAGAATGTTGGACCCCACCAGAACAGGACGTTACCCCACTGGTGGGTACTACTCTCTCCATAACTGTCCATCTCCATCATTTCATTGGACAGTGATGATCCCAGTGAATGGTACTATTATAAGCCTTCTCTTACATCTTCTGAAAGAATTCTTTCAATATTGGAGTCCATCTGTGGATTGACAGTGGCAAGCTTCATCGACAGGAACTGCAATAATAGGCATTCCGAGGCTAATACAATATTAAATCAATAAATATTTTAAAAAATACAGAATACAGAAAGGAATACTATCATGTATGAGAAATAGTTGTTTTTTCAGGTCAGCCCATGAGAACATTTTCATCATTTTTAGAAAATCTAGCATTAATAGATTCATTTGAACATGTGTGGGGGAAGTTTGGTCCTTCTTTAAAGGAAAATGTTTATATAAGGGTGAGGTTCTAAACAATCAAATTAAGGCACACCTCAAAAATTCACTAGAAAAGATTGTTTCGATGCTCAAAAATCCTCAAATCAATCATCTCGATCTCAAGATGTATGGACATGAGAAAAAATGGATTTCAATTATTGGAAATAGTGCATCATGTAATGCATTTTCTGGACTGTTAATTTTCAAGATTTTCAAGTGTTCATAGCTCTGCTCGATCTACAGTATTTGTAAAGCTTTAAATTTTATAATTAGATATAAAAAAATAAGTTTTTAGGCCATCACAAAGATTTCTAGCACTAAAACGACGTCTCTCGACATTATTTCAAGGTGCGCCTTACTTCAGTTGTTTATGGGTGAGGCCTTATACAAACCACATCCTTCTTTAAAATAGGAAAATGGATATGAATTGTAGCATATATTCTCACAAAGAAAATGCTTTGCTTACCAATTCTAATTCATCAGGAAGTTACGAAGGGGTTGAGAGAGAGAGAGAGAGACAAAGATCTCAGAGACTGTAATTTAGAGGACTGATCATCCATTAAGTTCATGAGGTTTAGACTGGTATCCAAAAAATGATTTTTCTACTATGAATTCAGAAATAAGAACATATTTCCTCCAGTTTCTAAATGACAGAACCATACCTCAACCTGCTTTTGCAGTGACTGCACATAATTGATTATCTCATCAAGCATTAATGCTTTCCCAGTAACCTGTATAACCATTATAAAAGAAAATGTGAAATGGAGATCAGATGCAAAGCTGAAACACCACGCTAAATTAGAGAAGTTCAAGACGAAAACGAGCATCCATCTCTTACCTTACTGCATCCTGGAACAAGATCTTGCAAAAACTTCATACGCTCACTTATCCTTTCCCTTCTCACCTATATTTCATGAGATTTAGCTTTCTAATTGGACCATGGAGGAATTGTATCAATAAAAAGATACATATAAAACACTGAGATAAAGAAAAACAGAAACAATTCCCAACCCCAAACCCCCGCCACAACGATCAAAAGGAAGGAAAAAGAACCTCAGAAGCGGAAAAGAAATGAATGAGAAGGTTACTCTTTGTAGTAAGAAATTTTCAAAAATAACCGAATCCTAACTCCCCACCGACCACCACAAAAGTATTAAACTGAAAGAAAGGGAAACAAAGAAGAGAGATGACTAAGAAAACCACTTTTTCTAGTAAGAGATAGCAAACAAGAAACAATTCCCAACCCCCACCCACTAAAAAAACAAAAGAAAGAAAAGAAGAGAGATGTAGGAGAAGAGTACTCTTTCTGCAAGACTGTGGCTATTAGTGGCCTGGCCTCTTCTGGCTCTAACATGGATGTAACCCTCCTTTGGAGCATCACCATTTTGTGGTTGCTCCATACCTTGTTTCGAACTAGGCTTAGCTGTGTTTGCGCCTGGCTTTTGAACAATCTTAGACTTCATTTCATCATCCCCTTTTGAAGATTTAACATCTCTCTTCTCATCTTCTTTGATAGTCTATGCCATAAAAATCATTCATTAATTTAGACTTCTAGTCTTTCTAATCATGGTCTGAGGTAGAAAACAAGTTGAGATAGAATAGAAACCAGATGTATCAAACAACAAAAGCAAAAACTGATCATGAAAGGGATAAAAGAACTCTAGTTAGTAATGGATAAATTATTGGGAATAATAGATAGAATTACAATTACACCTGCACACTGTTGAATTGGGAAGAAGATTCAATTGGGGGATTTTCAGCCGTTCGTTTCCTTTTCTTTCCATCAAGTCTACCAATTGAAACTCCAGAGTTCCCAACATTTCTATGATGATCCTTTGATGGTTGCTCTGTAGGAGAAGTAGCCTGAACAATCGAGGTATCTAGAAAAGGATCAAAAGGACTAGCTATCTCAGAGAACCGGCTATCTTGAGAAGGAAATGTACCCTGATGTGGAGAAAGCATAGACCCTTCAAAACCCATTTCTTCTCTCTCTAGAGCATGAAGATCGCAGCCAGTGGTCAAGGAAGAACAGCTCATACTACCAGAAGAACATGCTCCATCCATAAAAGGAGCTGGTTTACATAGAGAAACTGAACTAGTAGTGCTACTCTTCATGAACTTATCACAATGCAAATTTGGACAAGATGCAGGGTTCCAGTAATCCAGAAGGTTTTCATTTTTTTCTCCAAACCCAAAGTCATCCCCTCCAACAGTACCCATGCTTAGAAAATGATAACCCAATTCTCTCTTCCCCTAAAGTTACTACTGAAGCCGAATTATCTAAGGCATTGACCTTAATTAAGCCCAAGATATTATCTAAATGGAGAAAAAGCAATAAGCCCTAACTAAAGCAAGGAGCATTTGACTGGAATAACAACTGGTAATTTCTTGTAGGACACAAGAAGGAACAAAGGACGCTTAGCAGCTTTATGCTCTCTAGAGTTCCAAGAAGGTGAAAGTGGGAAAAGTATTTATAGAAAACAGCATCCTAGAGAGAGAAAGAAAAGGTAAGCCCACAAACCAGTCAGAGATAAAATCCACCATCCACCAAAGATATAACTTTACCTCTCCACCATTAGATTGATCCACTGCTAATGCCCCACAAACAGGAAAAGTAAGTGTTCAGAGCATAAAGGGAGACAGGAAGCAAAGAATGGCATTAACTAACACAACACATTAGACAGGTAAAGGAATGTTAGAGAGAGTAGTAGAAAGCAGATGCCCCCAGTGATTCCTCTTTCCAGTGGTGTATATCATATACTAAGTTGCTAACCAGCTCTAATTCAAAGAATCTGACCTGGTATTCTTATTTTTGTTAATAACTCTACAGTAAGATTTATATTAAAAAGCTAGTATTCTTGTAATCCTGGATATTAAAAGCCCTTAAATGCCACAACAAACGCCCTCTGCAAATTCCTGAAATTGGGTTCTGAGAAGAACCCTAAAAGACCAAACAATGGAATATCCTGAGATTGGGAGTCTGAAAGAAATCCCAAAGCACTAAATTAAGGAATTTCCTGGAAATTGGGTATCAAAAGAAAAAGACCCCAAAACATGAAATCTTTGCTAAAATTGGTATATCAAATAGAACCCTGAGACATAAAACTCTGAAATTTGCTGAAGTTGGCATATAAAACCCTTATAAAACCATTCCCTGAAATTGGGTATCCATAAAACCCCTAAAACTTCACTGTTGGAGCTCAGGAGACAAAAACCTGCAGTTTCTTATTTATTTTTCAAGCTGAATCTCAGCCAAACCCATAAAGGATCAGTCATTGATAAGACTTTCCAGAAATGAATACTAGGAGAATTTCTTGATCCTCAATGCCATAGCCTCAAAAAAAAAAAACTTACAACAGTTTTCATCAGAGACCCAAATGAGGGCTTCAGTATACCAGAGGCTTTTACAAGGAGGAAGTAAAAAAGAGATCCTTTGAAGATTGAACTTCACAATGAGAACAAGTAAAATTCAGAAAATTACCAGAATTTGATGTTTTACTCAGACCCATTACATCAAATTCAGGTTTAAAATCTTAAGGACTTAATAAGGGAATGGAAATGGGTATGATCTATTGAGGTTTGAAGATTCCATAACCAGAAACCAGAGCTTGTTTTCAGAGACCCATAAATGACGTACCGTCAAAGAATCCCAAAAGGCATCAAATTCATCTTAATTATTACAAAATGGAAATTGGTGGGTGTTTTTACAGGCTTACCTGTCAAACTGTGGAGACTTTCTGAATGATTAACCACTACCAACTGCTCTCTGTAAAAAAAATAAAAAAATAAAATAATGATTAATAAATAGGAAATGCTGTCAAACCTAATCCTTTTTCAGCTTTTTGTCTATACTCTTTTTCTCTCTCTTAGTTGCAGGTTCTTCTCTTCAGGACCAAGCTTGAGTCTTTTACTGACAGTGCTGTCCATTCAACAGCTATCAGTTGTTGAACTATTATGGGCCTATTTTCTCAACATCTGTTTCCCATTTATGAATATTTTATTCTCTCTCTCTTAATTTCAACTTTAGAGATCTCAAGCCTATCTCTTCATCTCAACCCATGTTTCCCTCTGTCTCTATTCTCAATCCCATCTCTCTCGCTTCAACCCCATTAATCCGTTCTCTCTTTCTCCTCTTTATTTTGGTTTGTAACCCATCTCTCTTTCTCTCTCTAGATGCATAATATGGCATCCCATCATTTCCACTTCTTAGTGTTTGTACGATTCTATGAACTGATTCTCTGAACATTGTTGAAGCAAAAAAATCAAATAGAATGCGACTTATCATACCCCAAACTATCAGTTCCAGCAAAAAAACAAAATAACGGTCATCAGCGAAATGATCTTGCAAAAATCAGTAAACAGATGTTAACGTAAGTCTGGACCTGTTTTTAATAGCGTTATAACGAAATAGCACAAAAAATGTGATGTGAAGTTCGTACTCAGAAGGACGAGAACCCCGAGTTTTTCAATTTTGTTGTTTGCCTCTAGTCCGATTTTTTAAACATCAAAAGTTTTGGTAACATTTCAAAGTGGTATGATGTTTTCAAAGTCGGATCATATTTTTCATAAAAAAAGAAAAAAGAGTTAATGGTCAACATCAGACCTTATTTTCAACAGTAAGGTGCCTGATGTTTTTAACATGGGACAATTTTTTAAAAAAAGAAAAATGATCTTTACTCCCAGCTTAAAACTTCTATCCTTATTAGCCCTTTGGGTTCAACAAAATCTTTTATACCTCTTCAAATTTAAAATTTCGGTACTGTTAGCCCACTAATTGTGCTTTTTTTTATTTTTTTAATAAATTTGATCTTTTCATTTTACAAAATTTTCTCTTCCTTTCTCTTCCATTGCGTACCCTATGTGAATCCCACTCTATATATTTAGACATAAAAAAATAATAATTTTTTTTAATAGTATGACCTATTTTACAATTATATCAATATTGTTTGAACTTGAAAATGATTAATCAAGATATTTGTTACTATTGTTAATGGTTATTATTATTTATTTATCAAAAACTTTATTAAAATACTTACAAGAAATGAAATATTTAACAATTAATATATCATTGATGTTATTATTTTTATTATTAATAATTATAAATTATTATCATCAATAAAATTTATACAGCAAGTGACAAAAAAAAATATGGATAACTAATATATGGGTTTTTCATTTTGTAAAACAAAAAGATCAAATTTGTAAAAAAAACAAATAAAAATATAATTAGGGGGCTAAAGTTTAAAACTTGAAGAAATACAAAGGATTTTGGTTAACCTAAAGGATTAATAAAAATGGAAATTTCGGATAGTGAGTTAAAGGTCATTTTCCCCAAAAAATAAAAATAAAAATAAAAATAAATAAATAAATTGTTAGTTTGAAACTATTGTGGGGAAATGGCTGGAGCCATGGTTAAATATCATATCTAAGTTGCCTTCTAATTTGGCAGAACCCGGTCCAAACCCAGAGCACAACTTATAAACACTCGCGCATTAATGGAAATCTGTAGCCATGGCTCCCGCCATTTCTCCTCAATAGTTGGAGGCAACAAAAGCTTTGTTTGAAAACGCGGTTACATCATACTGTTAATTGTTCTCTTTTTTAAAATGTTACCAAGGGGTCCGAGGTTTCAAAAATCGGACTAGGGCAAACTTGCTAAAAACGGGAAAAAATTTAAAGAAAAAAATGATCTGAGGTTTAAAAAATCAGATTGAAAGCAAACTTGGTAAAAAATAAAAAATTTAAAGTTCCCATCGTTCTGGGTTAATAGCCTATTTTTTTACTATTTAGTTATAACGCTATTAAAACCGGTCCATACGTAAATTTCCCTACCTTTTATATACACACGATGGGTATGTTAGACGTTCCTTGATTCCCAATACGGACGATAGATATGAAGTAAATAGGGATTATAATTAGGAAATGTGTACGTACATTCAGTTGGTATAACCATCCCCGGTTTAGCATATATCGTGTATGCTAAACTATCGTTTCATCCGTTTTGATTTTCCTCTTAATATGATTTCCGTGAACTTTGAAATGTCACCCTAATATCACGGATTGTCTATAAAGAGACTTTTTATCTTTTGGATATAAAGATGACAATTATTTCCGTTCATTAGATGTCAAATTGGATGGCTTGGGATGAGTTATGAAATTCAAGTATTTTTTTTTTTAAAAGCTGCCTATTCAATAGCACTCTTAATACCATCCATTTAAAATTTAAAAAACAAGAATAATTATGACTTTAATATACAAAAGATAAATGATCTCTTCTTATACAATCCTATAATGCAATGTCATGAAGATCTCTCCTTGGGACTAGGAATCGGTTGGGTTGACCCAACACAGGTCGAGGTCTTGGATCTTGCTTCTGGACACGACAGGTTGGGCTTGGGTCAAGAAGCATGGACCCCATTGTAAAGCATAATAGGTCATTTCCTGTTCCAATATATAAGCCATTTTGTTTTTTTTTACTCATTCTTTGTTAGATAGCCACCCCCTTCCCTTCCCACCGCCTTCAATTTGAATTTTACTCTTTTTTCTCACTCAAATGGGAGACATTCTTACATAGTAACATACGTATTATTTTCGTTTTTTATGTCTTTTAAATTTTTGGATTATCTATAAAGAGAGAGTGGGCTTCAGGGAGTCAAGCGATTATATAATATAAGATTATTCATTTTTGGTATATGGTCACAAACCCACTATCATTCTTACACATTGGATGTGATATTCAATGGATTGAAGTATATCACAACCAGTGTTTGTAAAATCAGCTGAGTTACTCAAGCCCTTGCCAAACTGAGATGTCCCCCATTGGGTGTTCAATAAAGGGATATTAAAAAATTCAAAAAATAAAAAAAAATCTGAAAATTTTCCAATGTATTTTTTATATATGTATTTTCTATCATGTTGGCAAATGTATTTTTGGCCACATATATTTGTTTTTACATTTTTCCATCTTTTTTGGATTATTTTGAAAATATCAAGTTGATTTTTTAATCTATTTTTTTAAACTATTTACTCAGACCCGACTTGAGTATTAGGCTCAGGCTAAGACTGATTACTCGATTCGAGTCGCACTTTCTAACATTGGTCACAACATTCAAGAAATTTTATTTTAGACTTTGTGACCAGTCACTGACACATTCTAAACCACCTAATATTATATCTAATGGTTAATAATGATTATGATCTCCCTATATCAAAAATAAATAAATGATCTCAATGTATACATTTCTAGAGTTAAACCTTTTGATACATGGGATTGATTAGTTGTAGACTTTTGGGTTTGACAATCAAAATATAAGAGGTTTTATTTTTAAAACCTCCTATAATTTTATCCTACTTATATTGGACCTGGGTCGGGTCACCCTGACCCAACTTAACTTCCCAAGATGGGTATGGGACAGTCCGTGTCTTGTACCCCCTATCAGGCCTGGGTCTAGAACGATTTGTCTTGGACTTGGGTAGATTTTAGTCTAGCTCAAAGTCTAGGAACACCAGGACTCGATCCAACCCCTCTCTCTCTCTCCCGCCGTGAGGGTGTGACTGAGAACCCTTAAGGTCCTGGGGAGCTAGTCATAAGGTTCCCTTCTTCTTACTAGAAGTAACTTCAAATGGTTGCTTTGCATTCAATGTTTTTAGAATTGCTTTCGGTCAGGATCTCGCAATATATATAATAAAAAATAGAAAAAAATAAACAGAAAGGTAAAAAATATATTAAATCAGCAAAAATTAAAAGAAACAATAGAAATTATTGAAAAACTATAGAAGATGAAAAAAAATTGAAAGATGGACAACTGAAAAAATTGATTTGTATCATGAACATTTCAAAAAAAATAAAATAAAATTGGATCAGGCGACAATAAAAGTTCCCAAATCATCTTAAAAACCATTAGAATCATCTAAAAACATATTTTTAAATATTTTCTATTTTTTATATTTTCTATATATTTTTTACAATTTATTTGGCGCCTGCTGAATTGGGCACCCAAATTTTCCTTCATCAGGCAAGACCAAGTAACTCGGTCGAGTCCTGAAATGTTGATGGCAATTATTAGAAAGATCGTCAGATTTTACACCAATATTTCCTAAATATATGCAATTAACTCTCAAAACAGGAAAATGGAAAAACTAAAAATTAAATGAATGAATATAGGATAAGATTTAAATATTTGCATACACCAGATTCTATTCTATAAGAGTGTTAGGTTTCCTGGGACGCGCCCGCTATAGCGAGTTCATCATCCTAAAAGATTCAAAGTTGAGCCCGTCGCATAGGCTACCAAGATCGAGATTCCACAAAGAAAAAGAATTTTGAGCCTTAAAAATAATTAATTTTATGTTTTTTTAGATTATTTATTTGAATTAATAAAAGGGTGTGGTTTGTATAAAGTTGCAACCATAAAAAATCTAATTAAGGCACACCTCCAAATTTAATCATAAATATAGTTTTGGTGTAAAAAAGTCTTAGAATGCCTTGAGAATCTATTTGAATATGAAATTATAAAATCTTAAACTCCAAAAATAGTTCAAATCAACTAGATATATGAACACTTGAAAATCTTGAAAATGGACGGTGTAGATAATATGTTGAAAGATACACTATTTTTTAGGACTCAAAACCTTTTTCCTTTTCATATGCATACATCTCGATATTGAGATGATCAATTAGATAGTTTTCCAATATCAAAATAATCATTTATAACATATTATTGAGGTGCACTTTAATTCTACATGTTAAGGTTGCACCATTATATAAACTTTTTCCTTAATAAAAAAGTTATATGGATAGTAGCAGAAATAGACTTAGTGATTTCGGATCTTTTTTGAGTCCTAAATTCATTGAAGATCTGGATTTGGGACATACTTCGAATCCTAGGTCCTTCAAAACCAGGAGAACACATTTCTCTCATTCTTTGTTTGTTGTTGTATTTACATAGCTTTGCTCCTTTATCTAATGAAAATAATAGTTAACATTAAAAAAAAAAAAAAAAAAGCGGGAACACATGATTGGCTGATCCACCCAATATTTTTCAAATTATAAAAGAGAGATACAAAAAAAAAATCAAGAGGTCGGCCTCTCTATTTAATTATTGATTTGGGAATAATAGTTAATGCAACACTATCATTAAGATCCACTAGAAGTGTCATATCCAAGGGTCAAATTACTGTAGAAAATCATTAAAGTTGACAACTCATACACTATTTAACATCAGTTTGTTTCTTTTTAAGTTCTATTTAACTAAAACACTTCTTAAAAACTATAGTAAACAATAACTAAATTCTGTGTGTTTAGGATGGACAATGTAATCAGGCTGACTTTTTTATCATTTAAGCCCACTTTCATGGTCTGAGAAAATGGCAAAAAAAGACGTATAGTCTATGTAACATGGACACATACACGTGTGTCTATTTATGATATGAATACAAGTGTTTGGGTTCTGTTTATGGACATGGCAGGTCGGGTCTGGGTCTAAAAGCATGGCCCGATTATAAAGCGGGATTTGATATATATATATATATATATATATATATATATATATATATATAGGCCAATTTCTATTTTCTTATTCACTATTTTGTTAGATAGCCACCTCTTCCCCTTCCCACCGCCTCCTATATGAATTTTACTTTTTTATCTCACACAAATGGGAGACATTCTTACATAGTTACATACATATTATTTTTGTTTATATAAGGATGAGTCCGTAAACAATCAAATTAAGGTGTACTTCAAAAAATCAGTAGAAGAAGTTGTTTTGATACTAAAAAACCCTCAAATTCCGATCATCTTGACCTTGCGATACATGAACGTAAAAAAAAAAAATAGACTTCAAGTCTTGAAAATAGTGCATCTTGTAATGCATTATCTAAACCGTCAATTTTCAAGATTTTCAAGTTTTCATAGTTTTGCTTGATATACACCATTATTTAAGCTATGGATTTCATAATTAGATATGAAAATAAATTTTCAATCCATCATAAAGATTTTTTGTGCTGAAATGACGTTTTCGATAATGTTTCAAGATGCGGCTTACTTTGATTGTTTAGGGCCTCAGCCTTATACAAACTGCATCCTTGTTTTTATGTGTTTTAAATCTTGGGTTTCTCAATAAATAGAGAGTGGGGTTTTGAGAGTTAAGGGCTTGTGGCCATTCATTTTTTTATGAAAGGTGGTCACAAACTCACCTTTATTCTTGCACATTGAAATTGCGTCACAACCAGCGTTCACAAAATCGGCAGAATACTTTCTAGTTTCTACTTAGTCGAGTTATTGGGGCTCGGGTCCTTGCCGAGCTCGATTTGTGCTCCAATTGAGTATTCAACTAGGGGATATTAAAAGGAATTTAAAAAGGAAAAAAGTTTATATAAGGTTGCATCCTTAAAATGTAGAATTACATATGCACTTCAAAAATCTATAAGAAAAAGTTGTTTTAATGTTGAAAAAACCTCTAATTGGTCATCTCAACATCGCGATGTATGAATATAGCAAGAAAAAAGATTTGAGTCTCAAATATTGTGCAGCTTGCAATATATTATCTAAACCGTCCATTTTCAAGATTTTTATATTTTTATAGATCTACTTGGGTTTAAGCATTTTTGGGGTTTTAAATTTTATAATTAGATATAAAAATATATTTTGAGATAATCCTAATAATATTTTTCACCAAAATTACATGTTATGATACAATTTGGAAGTGCACCTTAATTGGATTGTTTAAGGTTGCAACCTTATAGAAACCACACCTTTTAAAAAATAATAAAAATTCTAACAAAAATAAATTTATTTGGAAATTTTTTTTTTATACGTTTTCTAGAAAGTGTTTTGGCCATAAATACCTATTTTTACATTTGGAAAAAGTTTATATAGGGCCTAGGCTCTAAACAATCAAATTAGAGCCCACCTCAAAACTTTCACTAGAAGAAGTTGTTTTGATGCCCAAGTATCCTGAAATTGATCATCTTGGCATCAAGATGCATGAACACGATAAAAAAATGAATTTTAAGTTTAGGAAATAGTGCATCTTGTAACGCATTTTTGGACCATCAAGTTTCTATTTTTGAAGCTTTATATTTTATAATTAAAGGTGAAATGTATTTTAAGGCTATCACAAAGATTTCAAGCATTGAAATCACATTTTTCAATATTATTTTAAATGCGCTTTACTTTGATTGTTTAGAGCCTCGGCTCTATACAAACCCCACCCTTTACATTTTTCCCATCTGTTTTGAATTATTTTGAAAATCTAAATTTTTACTACTTTTTTTTGCATCATTTTTTTAAAATATTTTCATAGTTATATACTTTTGGGTATGAGAATCAAAATTTATGAGGTTTTATTTTTTAAAACTCTTATAGTTTTATCTGAATTGGATAGGACTTGGGTCGGGTCAACCCAACCCGCCTTGGATTCTCGGGATGGATATGAGACGGTCCGTGTCTTGCACTCCCTATCGGGTTTGGTTCTAGGACGATTTGTCTTGGACTTGGGTAGGTTTGGGTCTGGCTCAAGGTCCAAGTACACCCACACCCAGACCTGACCCAACCCGACTGTTTCTCTCTCTCTCTCTCTCTCTCTCTCACACACACACAAAAACACCTCTCTTTCTCTCTCACTCTCACATCTCTCTCTCTCTGACACATAAAAACACCTCTCTTTCTCTCTCACTCTCACATCTCTCTCTCTCTGGCACACAAAAACACCTCTCTTTCTCTCTCTCACACATCTCTCTCTCACCTACCCCTCTTTCTCTCTCACTCTCACATCTCTCTCTCACCTACCCCTATCTCTCTTTACCTGCCGTATAAAAAAAAAATTGAATTCAGCAAAACTAAAATGAAGTAATATAAATTATTTTAAAACTATAGAATATGAAAAAAAATTCTATTGAAAAAATTGATTTATACCTTGAAAATTTCAGGAAAAAAAATATAAAATTGGATCATGCAACAATAAAAGTTACCATTCGAATCATCTGAAAACATATTTTTAAACATTTCCTATTTTTTACATTTTTTATATATGTATTTTTTACAATTTTTTGGTGCCTGTTGAGTTGGGCACCCAAATTTGCCTTGTCCAAGAGGCAAGGTCCAGTAACTCGGTTGACTCCTGAAATGTTGATGGCAATTGTTGGAAAGACAATCTCGGATTTTACACTTATATTCACTGAATATATGTAATTAACTCTCAAATATTTAAAAATTCACTAAATTACAAGAAAATGGGAAAAATAAAAATGAAATGAATATGGGATAAGATTTAAATATTTTCATACAACAGATTATAAGAGTGTTAGTAGTCGTGGGATGTGTCCCCTATAGCGAGTCCATCCTCCTAAATGATTCAAAGTTAAGTACGTCACATAGGCTACCATGATCGAGAAACCAAAAAGAAAAAGAATGTTGAGCCTTAAAAATAATTAATTTTATGTTTTCTTTAGACTATTCATTTGAATTAATAAAAAATCTTTATGAATAGTAGCAAAAATAGACTTGCAGTGATTTGGGATGTTTTTGAGTCCTAAATCTATAGAAGATCTGAATTTGGGACATACTTGCTATGTTCCTCAAAAGGGAATAGAAGATATATAATTTCCCTATCTAGCTGTTCAGTTTAGATCAAGTGAGTCATATCCTACCCCTCAATATATTTTATTTTTAGTTTTTTTTTACAGATTGTATTGATATGGGATTTGGTACGTGCCATCATCTCAATGGGACGCACCTAAAAAAATATTATTATTTTTATAAAATATAATGACCAAAATACCTTTTAAAACTTTCAAGAGTATTTTGATCATTTAATTTTATTAAAGATTTTTTTTTTATTTTTGTTTTACATGTGCGAGTTTAAGAGAGGAGTGAACGCCCAAAACTTGGTGTCAAAATATTATGTAGAAAAACGAAATAAGATAGTGCAGAGATGTGACATTGTGATTGAAGCCATCTAACCATTCATTCTGGTCGGTTGGATAGGGGAAGTATGTAAGTATAGTTGAGGAAGCAGAGAAAGCATGCCTCAAAATCCAGGAAAACGCCTTTCTCCATCTCTTTGTTTGTTGTTGTATCATGGAGCTTTACTCCTTATCTAATAAAAATAATAGTTAACGTTCAAAAAAACCTGGGAGAACACATGATTGGCTGATCCACCCAATATTTTTCAAATTATAAAAGAGGGAAACATAAAACAAATCAAGAGGTTCGCCTCACTATTTAGTTATTGGTTTGGGAATAATAGTTATTGCAACGCTATCATTAAGATTCACAAGAAGGGTCATATTAAAGGGTCAAATTACTATAGAAAAATCATTAAAGTTGGTAAATCATATACCGTTTAACATCAGCATGTTTCTTTTTAAGGTTTGTTCCACTAAAGCACTTCTTAAACGCTATAGTAAACAATAACTAAATTCTATTTGTTTAGGATTGACAATGTAATCAGGCTGTGACTTTTTGATCATTTAGGCTCACCTTCATGATATGAGAAAATGGAAAAAAAAACCTCTAGTTTATGTTACATATGTTGAAAATATGGCCTATCAAGCTCTTTTATCCAGAGAATTTATTTTTATAATAATGGTTCAAAAGCCATATTATATAGTATATGTGAAATCTCATGTGGTTTACATGAGGCAATGTCATATACTAAGATCCATTTTAGAGCGCTTATAGGATGTTGCATTGGAGGGAAAACCGAGTGTCACTCGAGGGAAAACCTAGTTTTGTGTTGGGATTCTTTGTAAGAAATGTTCTTTTTTTTATGTATACATGTACAAAATTATTTAATTTCTAAATATCTTTCATCAAATTGTAGGAATGCTTGGATGACATCCTATTGTGTGAGTCATTAGTGCACTAATGACATGTTTAACTCATTATATAGGTTAATAGTTTGGTGACAACTTGTTAATCTTAATTGGTTGCACTTAAGGGAATTAAAGCATGAGTTATACTTGAATCTCAACTTATATAGACCATGAATGTGAGAGTTACAAAATATGGTTCTCTATAAAAAGAGGTTAACCCCTCAAGTAAGAAAGATAGAGAATGATAGAAAATTGATGAAGGAGATCCACTAAGAGGACTCTCAAGGTAGCCTGTCACCGGATAGCTTGGTCTATAGGTTTTAATATAGAATCTTAAATCTCTCGTGTGATTTAAAGACAGATCCGAGTAAGTTATTTATCGATTTTATTTTATTCGTTAATTTTCATTATTGAGACTAACAATGGTATCAGAGCGAGATGGGCTAAATTGATATCAAAATACAACTTGCCGGATTTTTTTTAGCTATATAATGAAGATCTCAATACATAAATGTTTTTGGTGCCAAATAAAAAAAAAAAACAAAAAAAAAAATTGGGGCTACTTTTGGGGTTTTTTTTTGGCACAGTAATTTCCTTATAATACCCCTAAAAATTTATTCGATTCCAATTTATTTCTATCCAAAGTCCTTACAAGAGTTTTTTTTTTATCCATTCTAAAACACCCTTTTATACTTACAAGTTATAACCCCTATCCATAACTTCTGGGAAAGAAAAAGAAAGAAGAAACCTAGTGCTCTTTTCCTCTCTCTCTCTCTAAAGATAAATTTGTCAAGGGATTTTTTTGGGCATAGATCCAATCCCAAATCTTTGTCAAATCTAGAGGCATAGTCTCTTGGCCCATCTTCTCTCTCTTGATACATCAAAAGGGAGAGATTTTCTCCTCCTGTTTCGTTGACAAATAAAAATTCATAAATCTTCTGTCGATTTTGAAGATTCAAGGACGAAGAAAGAGAAGCAAAGGAGGTAAGTTTTTTTTTTTCTTGCTGGTTTGATTCTATCTTTAATCTTCAAACATATATTTTTCAACAGCTTTGTTTCTCTCTCTAGCAGTAACTCTATTGAGCCAAAATGATACGTCTTTTTCTACCCTTTGTTTTACACTTGCTATTTCAACGGAGAAAGGTTTGTTTCTTTCAGTATTTTTTACTCCCTAAGGGTTCGCCCAATTTTTGAATGAGGGAAGAGAAGAAACAAAACAATGGGACTTTTTTTTCTATTTTTTTTGACATCTATGGCAATTATCCGGACAATTAAGCAAAGATCATGGCCCCCAAACTCTGGTAACTGGCATCCATGACCAATGGTGAGTTTTTTTAAAAAAAATTTCTTCTTTTTTTGGCTGTTGTGATGCACTACAAAAGAAAGGGCTAAACACTTGAACTTTAATCAGCCTTTCAATTTTTTTTCCCCCCCTTTAGACACTGTGTATTCTCCTCTCCTGTTCATATATCTGATTTTCATTGATGTTTGTTATCCTGAGAATAGAGTCATCTTCTCTGGCATTATTATAGTTTATGAATCTTTTCTATTTTACTGTGGTTTAATCCATATTGTTATTATCATTTTTTTCCCCAAATCCAGAGGGAGAAAATAATCTACTGGAACCCCATATGTTGCTGTTTGTTTGCTATTTGGGTAGTATTTGATGAGAAGGGTTGGAAGGATTATTGATTGAGCTGGATTCACATGGAGGCTTCTTCCATTCACCGGTTGTTGTATATTTTTTTCTTGAGCTGTATCTTTGATAGTCCATACTATCACCCGGTGAGATCGCAACTATAAACTAGATTTTATTTATTTTTAGTCTGTATTTTTTTATCATGATGGATCTCAAACTAGAATTGAAGATAGAATAACTCAATGGGTTGAGTTATAATACATGGAAAAGAAGATTAGCCTTGATCTTAGAGCATGAAAACTTAGATCATATTATTTCAACTATATTTCCTACTGAGCCCACTGATGTCAGCAATAAGGCAGTAAGATCAGCTTATGCTAATTAGGGAAAAGAAAATAAGAGGTGTAGGATCATAATTTTAAAGAATATGGATGATGAATTATTAAGTTTTGATGAATTTAAAAATACCAAAGATATTTATGATGAATTGGAGATACAATTTAGGGTGACTTCTATGAGTAATTTAAGAGTATTGACTCAAGAGTACTATTATTTGAAGATAAAAGAAAATGACTTTGTGGTTGAACATGTTAGGAAAATGATTTTGTTGGGCAAACAACTTATGAGTGCTCGTTATGCTTTGAATGATCAACAACAAGTTTTAACTATATTGAATAGTTTGCTTAATTCTTGGGAATCTGTTGTAACTACTTTATCTTTAAACCGCAAGGATCTTACGCTTCAAAATCTTGTTATTGAATTGAAATCTAAAGGAGATCGTAGATCTTCAAGGAGAGCTGATGCACTTCGCATTGCTCAATCTCAAAACCCTTGAAATGGAGAATCCTCTAACAAAAAAAAACCTTACTAACCTTGGAACAATAATAAAAGGCAGAATGTTGAAAATAAAAACTAGAAGTCTTTGCACAATGGACCCAAGGGGGCATATTTCATTTATGGGACGATGAGACACTTTAAATCCCAATGCCCAAACAAAAGGGCACCCAAGACACCCAACTAAGGTCGGACTACTTGTTTGTAGTAATTGATTGTTTAATAGCTAATGTGTCTATTGATGATTGTTGGGTGGACTCTGGAGCCACTAAGCACATATCCAGGTCTAGAGAGGGCTTTGTAGAACTTAAAGAGCTTAAAGTTGGGGAACATGTCATCTCTATGGCAATGATTCTAAGTCTGATGTATTGGGTATTGGCACTTATAAATTAGTCATCCCAAATGGTAACTTCTTGCTCCTTTCTGAAACTCTTTATGCTCTTTCGATGCATTGTAACTTGATCTCAGTCGGGAGGCTTGATGCCAAATGATATGAAGTTCATTTCATGGATGAGAAAGTTTCTATTGGGATTAATAGGAAAATCATTGTATGGGGGAAAGCTCGAGGGGATATGTATTTGCTTGATAAAATAAATGAAATTTCATCTTTTTCTGCTTTTTTGAGGGTGCGTGATGATGAAACTTGTTTGTTGTGGCATATGGGTGTGGGTCATATTAATAGAAATAGAATTTCTAGATTTGTTAATGATGACTTGATTCCTAAAAATAACGAATTTAAATTTTAAAAATTGTGAACCAGGTTTATTTGGTAAAATGAGTAGAAAACCCTTTGGTAAGGCAACTAGATCTTATGATTTATTGTCTATTATTCATTCTGATATATGTTGGTCACTTAATGTAAAAACACATAGGAGCATGGAATATTTTATTTCATTCATTAATGATTATTCGAGATTTGGTTATATTTATCTAATTAGTAGAAAATCTGATGCACTTGAAATGTTTAAAGAATTTAAATTAGAAGCTGAAAACCAATTAGATAAAAGAATTAAAATCCTTAGAACGGACCGAAGAAGGGAATATTGTTGTAATTTGTTTGATATTTTTTGTAAAGAAAATGGGATAATACACTATAAGACCATGCCTCACACACTCCAACAAAATGGTGTTGCTGAAGGCGTAACTGAAGTTTTATGGAAATGGTGCAATCGATGATGAGTCATGCTAACTTGTCCTTAATTTTTTGGGGCGAAGCATTGCCTACTGCTATGTATATTTTAAACTGGATTCCCTCAAAATCTGTAGAGAAAACACCTTACGAGTTATGGACTGAACGTAACCCTCGATTGAAACATTTAAAAAGTTGGAGTTGTGATGCTCATGTACTTATCCCAATCCATTAGAGATCTAAGTTGTAGGCTAAAACTAGAAAATGCTCATTCCTAGGGTACTCTGATACTTCTAAGGGTCATAGGTTTTATGACCATGAGACCAAATCTTTGGTTGAATATAGAGATGCACAATTCTTAAAAGAACATATGAAAATAGACAAACTTTCTCTTATAGATATACATGAATTGGACAATAACAAAGGAGTAAATGAAAACATAGAACATTATGAACCTAATGTAGAAAACCTTGATAACTACATAGATAATGGGAGTGATAAATTTGAACTTACTAATGTAGATGACAGTGAACCTAGGAGAAGTTCTAGAAACAGAAGAGCACCATATCAGAATTTTATTTGCATGGACACTCTTGACCAATACTATAATTTTGCTTGTCAATATATTCCTGAACCTTCTAATTATAAATAAGCTATTAATTCTTGAATTCGATTTTTGGAATATAATGCTATGAATGAAGAAATGGATTCTATAACTAAAAACCATGTATGGAAGTTGGTAGTTTGCCTAGTGGGAGAAAACCCATTGGTTGCAAATAAATATTAAAAAGAAAACTCAAGGATGATGGTAGTATAAATAAATATAAAGCACGACTTGTTACTAAATGGTATAACCACAAGGAAGGTATAGATTTTGTTCATACTTTTTCTCTAGTAGTTAGATTTCATTCTATTAGAATTTTATGTCTATTATGGCCAACCTTGATTTATAATTGTTTCAAATGTATGTTAAAACTGCATTTCTCAATGGAAATTTAAATGAAGAGATATACATGTTACAACCTGAAGGATATATTATTGAAAGCAAAAAAAAAATAGAGTGTGCAAACTAATTAAATCACAATATGGATTGAAGCAATCTTCTAAACAATGGTATTTAAAATTTCATGATGCAATTATGAAGCTTGATTTTGTTTCTAATGAAAGTTATCATTGTATTTATATTAAGATTAGTGGGAGTAAGATAGTGATATTGTTTTTATATGTGGATGATCATTTGATTGCTGAAAATGACGTAGATATGATTAATGAAACAAAATCATGGTTGAAATATAATTTTGAAATGAAAGATATGGGGCTTGCATCATATGTTTTAGGAATTGAAATTACAAGAGATAGATAAAAAATGATGCTCAGCTTATCTCAAGAGCATTATTTAGAATCTATTCTTAAGAAGTTTAAAATATATTTATGCAAGTCGGTCTCCACCCCTGTTGATAAAGCAGTTAAATTATCTATTGATTTATGTCCTATTAATAATAATGATGATAAGAGAAATATTCTATATGATCAAGCAATTGGGTGCATTAATTATGTTGTGTCATGCACTAGGCCAGATCTATGTTTTATTGTTAGACTTGTTGGCAGGTATCAAAGAAAGCCCATAATGATACATTGGCAAGCAGTAAAAAAGATATTAAGATATATTCAAAGAACAAATAAATACAAGTTGCACTATCAAGGTTCTTCCCTTAGGCCTCAGGGTTACTCTGATGCAGTTTGGAGTGGTGACTATGATGATGGTAAATCTATTTCGGGTTTCATTTTCACATTTGGTGGATGTATTGTATCATGGTGCAGTAAAAGATAAGATTTTGTTGCTTTATCAACTATAGAAGCAGAATATTTGGCTTGCAGTTTAGGAACACAAGATGCTATTTGGTTGAGAAATTTTATTATAGATTTAAAGTTGGAATGCATTGAAAATAAGCCTATAAACATGTTATGTGATAATCAAGCAGCCATTGACGTTCTCAAGGATTCAAAAATAAACTCTAAATACAAGCACATTTACAGAAAGTACCACCATATGCGAGATGTAGTGGAATATAGAGATCTAACAGTTGATTACACACTTTTAAATGAGATGATTGTAGATCCATTGACTAAAGCTTTGAGTTGGGAAATTTTTTAGAAACATATAGCAGCGATGGGATAAGATAAGTCCAAATGAAAATCCAATAATGGTTTGTAAAATCATATTGGTGGGTATATGGAAATTCCATGTGGAAAACACGAGACAATGCCATATACAAGATGTCAAAGAGCCTTAAGGCTAGGTATATAGAAATCTTATGAAGAAAGCATGAGGCAATACCATGTACAAGAAGTTAAAGGTCCTTCAAATCAAGTGAGAGATGTTGGAAATATGGCCTATCGAACCTTTTATCCTGGGAATTTATTTTATAATAATAGTACAAAAGTTATATTGCATAATATATATGAAATCTCATGTGGTTGACATGAGGCAATACCATATACTAGGATCTATTTTGGAGCTTTTATAGGATGTTGCACTGGAAGGAAAACCCAGTGTCACTGGAGGGAAAACCTACTAATATGTTTGGACTCTCTGTAAGAATTGTTCTTATTTTTATATATATTATAGATGTACAAAATTATTTTATTTCTAAATATCTTTTATCAAATTGTAGGAATGCTTGGATGACATCCTATTGTGTGAGTCATTAGTGCACTAATGACATGTTTAGCTCATTATATAGGTTAACAGTTTGGCGATAATTTGTTAATCTTAATTGATTGTACCTAAGGGAATTAAAGCATGAGTTATACTTGGATCTCAACTCCTATAAACCATAAATGTGAGAGTTACAAAATATGGTTCTCTATAAAAAGAGGTTAACTCCTCAAGTAAGAAAGATAGAGAGTGATGGAAAATTGATGAAGGAGATTCACCAAGAGGACTTTCAAGGTAGCCTGTCACCAGATGACTTGGTCTATAGGTTTTGGTATAGAACTTTAAGTCCTTTGTGTGATTTAAAAACAGATCCGAGTAAGTTGTTTATCAATTTATTTATTTATTTATTATTTTTCATTATTGGGACTAGTAACGTAGACACAGACACAGGTGTCTATTTATGATACAGATACAAGTGTTGCAAACATAAACCCCAAAAAATGACATCTAGATATGACACGTACATACAATATATAAGTATTTACATAAATACGTACACTATATACATAATATTAAAATATGTATAGTTCACAAGTGCATTTACACATACAACAATTCATGCATACAATAATAATGTAGCATCCAAAAAATAAAAATAATTAAATTAATAGTCCAAAAAATGTTACTTTGTGAATCTAAATTTCATTCATCAAAATTTCTTATAGACCAATCCAACTTTGCATCGTAACAATATTGAAAAAAGCTACAAAGTATTAGCTAATTATTAATTCAAAATGTAGCACTCTTGTTGTGTGACTATTGAAAAGGGTCTTAATGTATTTGTCCAAAATCACATGGTCATTCAAAATATTTTTTTATTCTTATTCTAAATTACGTATTTAATTTAAAATACTTGTTTCTTTTAAACTAAAATACTCTTTAATCAAGAACGAAGTTTCTTAAAAAACAGAAGATCATCTTTTTTAAAAAAAAACAAGGTGTTCATAAAAAAGAACACAATAGTAGAAACTTAATAGAGATGTCATAAATGGGTCACAGAGCATCGACCCACGTGTTGTATGTGCCGAGTGTTAATATATGGTTAGTTCTTAATTGTTCAAAGCGAGTAACTTGGAACAAGAATTTACATCGGAAAAAGTGAATTTATGTGTTGTTAACCCTGACAATTAAAAAACATTTCGGGTAATTTCTAATCTTCAATATTTAAGGATATTTTTATCATTTTAGCAAGGCCACTTAACTGGCACATATTATTAAAATGTCTATGCTTCATTGTTCCATGTTCTCCGTGGTAAACAAGTTCGACTTAATCCTTTTTACTATTTTTAAAGAGGTACATGAGTAAAACAAAAACCTAAAAAAGGAATGATTTTAATTATGAGTTATTTTAGGTTACGTAACGCTAATGGTGAAATCATAATTTTCCAAACTAAAAGTTTGACCATAAAATGTGCTTACAAATATAAAAATTATATTAATAATAGAAGTATTAAATTCTTTCCAAAGTCTAATCATCATCTAAAAAATCAAATGAATATTTTTATATTCAAAATTGAGTTATAGATGGATTCTAAAAAAATAACAATACCATTCCTAGAATATATGAAGTATTTATAGTCAACAGCCATTTTTTAACATAAGGGCAATTTATGATCAAAGGCTGGCAAGAGCTTGGTCCTAGCCCAACCCACATCCCTAGAGGGGCAGCCCTAACCAAGCCTAGCTCAAATAGGGCTGAAGGGACCCTAGCCCAAGCATTGACTCTATTTAGAGGGCCAAATAAAAGCTTTTTTTAAAAAAAGGAAAGTTAAAAAAAAGACAGAGAAATCAATAGGGAGGGGCAAAACTAGGCCAGAGTGTTGGGGCTGAGGCAGCCGTCGTGGCCATGGCCCAATCTTGAACCTCAAGTCACATTTTGTAGCCCATCATTTATTTTTTTAGGGCCCGGCCAACTGAGCCGGGCCGAGGCCTATCATCCAAGCTCTAACCATTAGCCTTGTATGTTGACTTTTAATAATTTGGTAAATAATTTAAAAAAGGAGGGTGATTTTATAGGCCTGCAACCTATTAAAATAAATGAAGCTTTATTTTATAACTCATTAAAAATTGCAATTCAAACATTAAAAAACCTTATATGGATCATCTTGGCTTGAGCAATATGATAGTAAAAAAAAAGAAAAAAATATAGTTTTTATAACAAATTATCTAAGTCATTTATTTTGCCCTAAAAATAAGCGATCATAGATCGATAAGAGTTGCACCATTTTTTAGTTTTAAATTTCAACGTTGGTGTGAGAAATTGAATTTAGAGTAATCATGGAGATTTCCTGCCGAAAGTTGAGGATTTGAGAGGAGTTTTCAAAAACCCTAAAGTTACCCAAAAAAAAATCTCTCATTGTACGAGGTATTTTCTCCAAAAAAACATATTTTGCCCTCTCCCAATACTAGGTTGCTTTGGAGGGGCATGAAATTGAGGCGTACTCATTATCATCCGCATCTTTACCACACATAAAGCAGACATGCCTTGTAACGTACGGCCAACAAACAGAGCTATTGAGAGGAAGAAGAAGATCTGAACCGTCCAATGCCAAACAAAGATCTGATGTACTCTATGCGCTGTACGGCCAGCTGGAGATGACACTGGTCCAAGGACTTATATGTCACTTTTTCAATAGAGAGAGAGAAAGGAATCAGTTGAGGTTTTGGGGAGAGAGAGAGACACAAGTTAGAGAGAGAGAGAGAGGGGGTCATGAATTGAGGTTCAGGAGATTATGTGACTTTCCATAAAGAGAGATCAACAGAGAGAGATTACGCATGGTTGGTGTGCCTCTATTTTTGTGAAAGCTTAGATTAAGGTATGTTGGTTAAATTAAATTAAAGATGGGCATGATTAATGTTACATTTTCGGAATCATAAAGTAGTGTGTTTCATAATCTCTCCCTCTAAAGTTTTTTTCAAAATCTCTCTTTAATTAAGGGATGCGTGGGTTTTGCATTTTAAAACATAATACGGGGAAGATTAGGTAAAAATAAAAATAAAAATAAAAATATCAAAAAAAATAATTGAAATATTATTAAAGAATAGACGTTCTAAACTTCAAGTAATTTAGATTTGTAGAAAAAAATTAAAATTCAATTACGAAATACAATTGTGATCATTGAATCGATCCAGGCTCAATCTGGGCTGTTGGGCTTACACTGTTCTATGAGCTTATGGGCTGACATGAGATTTTTCTATATATATATATATATATATATATATATATATATATATATATATATATATAGGGTGTGGTTTCTATAAAGTTGCAACATTAAACAATCCAATTAAAGTGCACCTCCAAATTTTATTATAACATGTAATTTAAATGTAAAACTCTTTTAGGCTTATCTTAAAATCTATTTTCATCTCTAATTATAAAAGTTTAAACTCCAAAATTGGTTAAAATCAAGTAGATCTATAAATATATAAAAATCCCGAAAATTGATGGTCTAGATAATGTATTGCAAGATGCATTATTTCTAGAACTCAAAATCTTTTTTTTTTTTGTCATACTCAGACATCTCGATGTCGAGATTATAGGGTTTTTCAACATTAAAACAACTTTTTTCCATGGATTTTTTAGGCGCATATGTAATTCTACATTTTTAAGATTGCAACCTTATATAAACTTTTTCCATAAATAAAAGAGAGATTCTATGGCCCTTTTCTACATCTCTAACGAACAGTCTCAACACACTTCTATCTTGAAAAAGTCGGAACTTTTTATGTTGAAAGATTTCTTCATGAAGATACAATAAAATTGAAACAAAATCTAATATTTCTTGACAAAGTTCTTTCCCAATTAATAACTGCTACTTATTTGGTTCACAATAATACATAGCCTTAAATCTTATTGCAAATTTGAGTCTTGGCATGTGGCCTCTGTTATATTCAATTTGGTATATTTTCAGCATGTAGAAGTAAGGTTTCATGTGCATATGTTTTAGTATGCATGTAAATAGGGAAAGGACTGAGGGAATGGAGCTGGCGCGTCGGTAGTCAGGGGCTTATGCCTCAACATAACATCCCACCCTCCATGCCTACCATTAACATCTCAGAAAAATAAATAGGGAAAGAAATTAGGAGGCAAACCCATTGACAAAGCAAGCTGCCAGAGTCAGGCTATTTTGGTATGGACTTAGCCCTCCCCCAACCACCCCGCCATTTTCCTTTTTTTTTTTTTTTTTTACAATATTATGTGGTTTTATTGATAATAAAGGACGATTGCAAAAGTTTCAAGAAAACAAATATTCAGACACTTGTGAGCCCTCCAAAGACACACCTCGCTTTGCTAATCCTTCTATCGCATCATTGGCCTCTTTGTACACATCCATATGAAACTTCCATGTGGCTGAAAATCCATGATTTGCATTCAAATCATTCTAAACATTCTAAGCCTTTGTTGAAGGTTATAGCAGCAAGATATAAAGTTTTATATATTGAGAGTTTCCGTTGCAGTTGTAATGAGATTTGTTCCTTAAAGACAATAATTCTAGCTCTATAAATTTATGATAAAACCAAAGTAATCCCTATGAATGAGATGTTAATTTACCTTCCGTGGACTTAGGCACCATTGAGCAATGAATCACTATTGCTAGATCGAACTGCTCTGATATCATGTAGAATTTGCAATAAAGGAAATAGTGAAGAGAGAAAGAGAAAGATCAATAAGATATATACGTGGTTCGGCAATGGTGCCTACATCCACAGAGGTTAAACCAGTATCGCATTAATGAGAATTACTTTGATTTACCAGAGATTTATAGAGCTATAATTATTGTATTTTAGGAAACAAATCTCACTACAACCGTAATCCCACAAAATAAAAAGCTTTCAATATGGAAAACTTTATATGTTGTTGGTATAATCTTCGACAGCCTCCAAGGTGGTCTGGATTCCTTGTTGTACCCATTAATAACATTTAGAGAATCCCTCTATATAATACAAAATCCTACTATTTGTCTCTCCAATGACAACTTTAATCCTCATAGAAGCGCATTAAATTCATCTTGGTTTGTTGTAGCATGATCGCATGGACCAGCAAAGCGTAAAATGACTAAGCCATCCGAATTCCTCAAAAATCCCCCCATATCTACCGGCCACAGGTTTCCCAAAGAATTTCCAACAAAATTTAATTTTATACCTCCTAACATCAAAGGCTCCCACATGCCTTTTTGTCTCATCTTAACATATCCCTGATTAATCAAGTTAGCCACATTTAGAGCCACATCTTCCTTAGACACCCCCATCCCCTCTTTAGTAGCTGAAAACCAACTCTAAAGGGTATGTAAGATTTCGATTGTAATGATCTCCACTTCCAAGATCTTCCCTTCAAAAGTTATCATATTTTTTCCAGCCAAATTTCTCATAAAATCGCAGCTCGAAATCTTACCAAAGTTAGTTTCCCTATTTTCGGTAATACATCGAGACTTAACTGCTTCTACTTGTACTGATGACTCCTTGGAAGCACACCATTGAGATTCCCATGGACAACTCCAAATACGTAATGAAAACGAGCAATAAAGAAACAAATGATCTCACAACCCGAAATATTTCCAAGGCCATTCTCCCAATTTTTGATAAAACATCAAGGCTTAACTGCTTCAATATCTCCTGATGACTCCTTGGAAGCACCATCGAGAGTACCATTGTCTTAAATGGTCAATTCCAAATATGTTATGAAAATGAGCACTAAAGAAACAAATGATCACCATTTTCCTTATTCTTCAAACAAATATTGACCATAATTCTGCCCCTCTTCATGAGATTCCACTGTCAAGATTTTACCTTGCCAAAATGTCCACACCTTATGGGGAATCATCCATTTCCTTATCTTATTCAAACTAGGTTGCACCCACTTTAAACGATCATGAAATAGAATTCAATATGCTGAATTCAGTGAAAATGTGCTATCATGTTCAATCTCCCAACCCACTCCATCTTTGGCATTCTGTAATAGATGAACACCTTCCAATTCTTTCAATAATAACCAGAAATCTGTATAAACACCGCATCGAATACCCTGTTATAGGAATAATTTATGCTCCAAGTCCTTGACCATGTCTTTAGTACATCTCATGGATCTTAACCATAGGGTGATAAATTTTCTCAAATAATTCCATAGAAGAAATCTTCAATGCGTTCTGTTCAATCCATTTTTGTTGCCAAAAATACACCTTATTCCCCTTTCCTACCATACATTGCATGTTTCTTGCAACAAAAGATCTATGGAGTCTCAATAACGAGCCTTTAATCTTGTTTTTGATAAAAAATCTATTTTATCTATTCCGATCAATGGGCTTATGCTTGACATTCAATAACTTTTTGTGAAGTCGAAATCTACACCACCCATGAACTGTGCTATTCTAAGTATTATGTTTGATAAGGCTTATGCTTAAACATATAATAACTCTTTGTGAAGTTGAAACCCACACCACCCATGAACTACTATACTATTCCAAGTATGTTTGATAAGGCTCACTACTTCTATTTCCTCAAACTAAGCAATTTCCATTCCAAAACTTCTTGGTCCCCTTGTATCATTATTAGTTTGCAAATATGTAGGGGTATGATCAGATGACAATTCAAGTACCGCGTTGACAGCCACCATTGGAAATTGCATTTCCCAATCACTTGACACCATAAAATGATCTAATTGCTCATGATCAAATTATTTAAACTGTTATTTGACCAAGTGAACTACGTATCACTCAGAGAGGGGTCTAGCCATGTTGCATAATGAAATCGTTAAACATTCTCATTGAACAGTTAATTAGTATTTCATAAGATGTTTCATCCGGACATTTGATAAAATTAAAATCACCTCCCACACACCATGGCAGATTTAAATTCATCACAATTTCGGAGATTTCCTACAAAAACAACCCTTTTAAGCTTGAGCATTCAGGTCATATACATTTAACAAATCCCATTTAAATGAGGAAAACGGACCCTCAAAGACAATTGCCACTATTTTTTGTCCTACAATAACTTCAACAAAATTCAAAACAGAAGAAATCCCAAATCACCCATAAACTACCGGAAGTCTGTGAAGCATCTATAAACTAGCAAACCAACAGACCCCATACTCCAAATTTCCCTAATCTGTCCGATTTGGGAGTTTCGGTCCTTGCAAGAAAATTACATGGGTTTGTATAAGGTATCGACCTTATAAACAATCAAAGCACACCAGCCTTTAAATTGTGTCAAAAGATGCAGTATGGTCGCCGAAAAGTTGTGATAGTCTAAAAATCTATGTTTATATTTCATTATAAAATTTAAATATACACACGCGACCATAGATTAAGAAAGCAATGCTATTATAGTATTCTTCCCAAGAAGAACTATTCACTCCCATTTAACTGGGCTTTTCGTGTTCCAACTGTTGTCATTGCATGATATTGAATGTGAAATACGGATCTCCTAAGCAACATAAATAGTAAGGTTTAAATCTTAGCCTCTCTACCAAAATTTAAGGCGAAATATTCACAAAGGAATCAAGAAGCTTCCCTGATTTTTCCTGCTCACAAGTATGAATTAGGCTGCACTAAACTTGCAAACATGAGTCGAGAATATGTGACAGATGCACGCCTTTTGCAATAATAACTAACTAATGGCACATGCTTTGCATTAAAATATCATAATGCAACTAAAACACAAGTGAAATCTTGAATGCATCTTAATCATACATTTTTGAGTGGATCCTTTGGATAACAAATTTGAGTGGAAGAACTTACAAGAGTCCCTCAATCAGATATATCATAAAAACAATCATGGGCATTGTTGATGTCATCATCGTCATCATTCTTTTAGCCTTTTCCCAATTTAATTGGGGTTGGCTAGATGAATGCGTTCTCCAGCTCTATTAAAGGCTATATCTTCAGTGAGGCCATAAATCCCCATATCTTTTCGGAATCCAACCACATCATTTTGAGCCTACCCTTTACCCTTTTCAATCATTCCACTTGAACTAATTCACACCTCCAAACAGGTGTTGTACTTGGTTGGCGCCACACATGACCAGCCCACCTAAGTCTACTCTCTCTCATTTTATCGCCTATTGATGCCACACCTAAATTCTCTCGAATAGATTCATTGTGAATTCTATCCCTTCTTGTCTTGACAGTCATCCATATCAACATCCTCATCTCCGCTACACTCATTCTATGGGTATATTGTTTTTTGTCCGCCCAACATTCCGCCCTATAGAGAAAAGCTGACCTCACTGCTGTCCTATAGAACTTGTCCTTTAGACTCATTGGTATGCAGCGATTACATAAAATTTCAGTTGCACATCTTCACTTTGCCCACCTAGCTTTAATTTTGAGTGCAACATCCTCCTCGATCTCTCTATTTTTCTGGATTATCGACCCAAGATTACAAAAGTGCAGTCTTTTTAGTACTTCTTGGCCATCAATCTTAACTACTTCCTCGTCTCTACTCCTATTATTACTAAATTTGCACTCCATATACTCTCTGTCTTAGTCCGACTAATTTTAAAATGTTTAGATTCTAGAACATCCCTCCAAAGTTGTAACTTTGTGTTGAAACCATTTCGGTTCTCATCACTCAAAACTATATCATCTGTGAACAACAAGCACCACGGTATCTCATCCTGTAAGTGCCTAGTTAAATCATCCATAACTAAGACAAAGTGATACGGGCTCAACGCTGATCCTTGATGTAGACCTATTGTGACTGAAAACTCACTCGACTCTCAACTAGTTGTTCGTACACTAGTAGCCGCTCCATCGTACATATCTCTCACCAAGTCGATGTAGTGTCTAAACACACCTTTCTATGAGTATTGTTCATGTACAAATCATAAAGCCTCAATGTCATATAAATCATCATGGGTATTATTAATGTACACTTATAATATCTATATAAGTGATGTACGCATTCATGTAGATTATGACACTTATTTTGCGTGGTCAACATTACACAAATACATCACAAAAGAAGAACGTCAAAATAACTAAACAATACTCTTATGTACATGTATAAATCATAAAGCCTCAATGTCATGTAAATCATCATGGGTATTATTGATGTACACTTATAATATCTATATAAGTGATGTACGCATTCATGTAGATTATGACACTTATTTTGGGTGGTCAACATTACGCAAATACATCACAAAAGAAGAACGTCAAAATAACTAAACAATACCCTTATGTACATGTCCATAAACACTCCCCTCGGAACTTGAAAATAACGCTCCAAAAGCCAGAGTGAGGTTTGTGCTTGCATGAGTTACTGGCCTGCGCTCGGGAAAATGTGAAGATGTTATCTGGTTGATTTCTTCAGCAAATGCATGGTAGAGTAAAGGTCCTCTCAAATGTGTGCTGTCACCACTTTAGAAATACAACACATTGCCAATCAATTAGCTGGTAACATAAGAGCATATTAGTTGCTAATAAAGAAATACATAACTGAGGTAAACACCATATGCAGGCACATAATATTTGGCACATATATTGCAGGTAAAATAAGGGTCCGTACTAGTCAGTAGCATAGAAAACAACTGTGCAATTCTGCCCTACAAGGTATAGATATTAGTGCTGTTAATTTTTTTAAATGATGTGTGGTTCAGTCCTTCAACAAATTTGTCTCTCCAAGAAAGGCTTAAGACACTACCTGACTGAAAGAATCCTTGCCCACTCTCTCTCATAAAACTATAGAGAACATGGCAATAGCACTTATCAGGAAAATATTTAGCAACGGCAGATTGGAGTGTCTAGAAAACATTCAAATTTTTTGTGTCCATGGAGCTCAGAAAGTGGGGTATGTAAAATAGGCATCTGGCACAATCAAACAAAAATTTCACATAAATTTTTTTTTTCTCAATGTGCAACATGTGTTAATTTGTCTATGATGTCTTATGACATACTCTAGGTTTAGACTCTAGAAATGCTCAGAATATTTGCAAAACTTAATGAAATTATACATCCTTCAGAACATAACTGGATTTGTCTTGTGAGAAGAAAAAATGAACAATGTTCTTCAACTATCTATCATGGACACAAAGGTCAGAATGTGCAAAAAATAGGAAAACTGGTGATCTTCAAATAAGGGACCTTTGTCTCTTTCAACCAGATTCACATCGAATCGACTAAAATACGGTAGGGCAAGAAGGACTGGATCTGAGCACATTGGGCAAGATCCTTTCAAGAATGGTCACAACTTGGAAAGTGCTTTACCTCACCATGCAGTAAACTTATGAGAAAAAGCAAAGAAAAGGATTCGATCTGAGCACATTGGGCAAGATCCTTTCAAGAATGGTCACAAGTTGGAAATTTGCTCACCCTACAGTAACTTACAAGAAAAAGCAAAGAAAACCTTCTCCTTAACCTTATTCCACATCGGTACATTCAAACTTAGAAGCTAAGAACAGGAGAGGGAACAAAAGAGTGGAAAGTTTGGAACACCCCGGAGTTGGGAGCACCTAGGAACTATACTTTCTACGGGTACAATGCCATTATAAATAAGTCTAATTTAACAATAATATAGCAGCTACAATATCAAGTTTAAAAACCCCAAATTGATGTAACCTCAATAACAAATCCACGAATTTGTGTTTCAGAAACATATTCCTATTCCAATAAGGACATCACAGAAAGTAAAACCCATTATAACTGTTTTAAATCAAAACCATTTAAGTGTTTGCCAGAAATAACAATGGAATTATGAGGACATCCAATGATATATTTGAATGACCCAACAAACCAATGGAGAGAGTCACTAACGATAAAAAAAATAAATGAAATGAAAAAGAAAGCCAAATCATAGACAATCATCAAAAGAAAAAGAGTAGATATTGAGATTTTGTTGAGATCCCTTGAACACATAGTCCTGATTTAAGAATCACAAGATTACTAGAGCATATAGGCCCACATGATCAGTTGGTGGTGTTATGCAATAGAACAAAAATGGCTATCACACACTTCTCTCTATCTATACCATGAACAGGTGAACCAGTAAGGGAAATGTCAGAGTTACATAGGTGGAAAGGAGCCAGGGAAACCTTAAAAGTTTATATATACATATACATACACACACACATGCATGTAAATATACATATCATCATCATCATCGCTTTTTCCCAACTATTTGGGGTTGGCTACAAAAATCTTGGTCCACCATGCTGCTCTATTAAGGGCCATACCCTCAGTGAGGTCATAAGTCCCCCTATATATATATGGAAAAACCTAAAAAACGCCTATAGGCGAAATGCTACAGTGTTTCACCACTGCCACGGATTTGCTATGTCTATGACGGTTTATTGAACAAACCTGCAACGGACGGCACCGTCCGTTGCGGTTCTGTGTAAATTTTTTGACCACCACAGACCTAGCATGTCCGTGGCAATAATGCCACAAACATGCTAGGTCAGAAGCGGTCAAAAAATACACGGCGCCCAATTTTTTCGGATGGTGATGATCCTATGGGCGAAAACACTGTTCATTTTCGCCCATAGGCGTTGCGTAGATGCTTCCTAGATAATATATATATATATATATATATATATATATATATATATATATATTATGCAAAGATAGAGAGAGAGATGATATTTCCAAACTTTTGGCTCTTTCAATTTGATGCCATGGAGGACTGAGCAAAAATATCGCATATATATAAACACGAGAACCAAAGACGAGAAGCAAAGAGAACTTTTGGCACGAGAATGTCACTAGTGTAATACCTTTATATAGTTTAACCTAAACTTCCAAAGTCTGAGACAATGAACAGCTAGTTTGACAAGGATTGTCTAGGATGAACTTCCAGCTGGATATTCATTGGTTGCAATAATACATTAGACAAATGATCAGGAAGGACCTGGCTCTACCTTCACTATTACAAGTCCCAGCCTAACACCATTGGATAATTTTTTCGAACATGGAGGATTCGAGAGTAACCAAACGTTGAATCTCGATCAAAAAAATGATCCAACAGGTTAAGAATGGATTTACAACAATTAAGGTAAAGTGAGGTACCCGATTATTCCACTTAATACACAAATTCTTGATAGCAATTTATGCATCCTCTTAAGTCTATAATCTTGAGACCTTAAAGCATTAGATGCATTTTTAGCACCGATATAATCTGTTTCTATGAAAAGGAAGCAGCAGCAGTTTGCTCTCAGCCTCAAATTTTTACATGCCCAACACATAATTAAGTGCATCCTTTCCATCAGAATGGATGCAAGATGCTGCTATTGTTTCAAAATATAAGAATGGAGCTTCAAGAGAAAGTGGCTCCCTGAAATTAGTCAAAGCCACCTAGAGTGGATACCATAGATTAAGACTCATGCCTATTGGTTTCATGACCACCACAAATCTTAAGAAACCGTCAAGATTCCAATCATGGTCTTTAATAACCATGAAAGGAGCCCCAAGAGAGTGGCTCAACTTGAAATTATTCAAAGCCATCTAGAATGGTTCCCAAATATCACCTCTGTTGCCTATTGGTCTTACCAAAATTCTGAATCTGTGGCTGTCTTTGGGGCTGAAAATCCATTATCCATTATTTTAACCAAATGGTTGAGAATATTTTGGTCGTCTAACGCCCCACCATTAGCCACTGACTTTTACAAACAGTTGGGTTGGCTAAAGAAAACACTGTTCCTAACCCATGTTTATAATATAAAAGAAAGAATCTCATCAGGTTTTAGAATTTGTAGTGTACTATTTATACTTAAGCTGACCTGAAAGAGTAAGAGGGAGGAAACAAACATTGCAATTTTTCCTTTTTCTTTCTTTTTTATTTTCTTTCTTTTTTGAATGTTAACTTGGGATGGGTCACATTGGAACTCTTGACAACAAGTGGCTCCACCTATGCTGAACACTGTGTCAAAAGCCTCGTTCCCAAAGGCACTGGCAAATTTAGCCAAATTTAAAAACCATGAATGGAGCTTCAAGAGAGAGAGTGGCTGAAATTAATCAAAGCCATCGAGGTCGGTTATTGCAGATTACATTTTTGGCCAATTAACTGTGAAATTATTATAAATCTAAAGAGAACTGGTATAGATTCCATGCGTGGTCTATAAAAACCATGAATACAGCTTCAAGAGAGGAAGTGGATCACCTTCAAATTATTTAAAACCATCTAGAGTGTTGACTGCATATTACCTCTCTTGCCTATTTGTTTTGTGATCGTTACAAATTTATTGAGAACTTCCAGATCCAATCATGGGCATCAATACGTGCAACGCTACAACCACAAAGTTCTTATTTTTTGCATATTTTCATCATTCCTTGCAATCACATAAATTATACATTAAAATTACAGACATTGCCTAGGGAAGTAGCTTGGATTGCCTGAGGGACAAGCTTCAAAACCAAAATACCTGGACATGCTAGTGAAAATTGGGTATGAAATTAGTAGACCAAAGGCACCACAATGCTCAAAGAGATTGAAATCAAAATGTAAGTTGGGGTGGGAAATGGTTGCGTCGACCCATGGACCTGATGGGTCAATCAGACCAGGTCCAGGTCTGGACTCCACGGGTAGGGTCCGGGTCCCCTTGGGTTCTACTAGGTCGGGTCTGGTCTGGGTTGGGTCAACCTGACCCGAATCTACCCAGTATTTACTAGTATAAAATCATATAAACAATTTTACTACATGATATAGAGGATATAAAATATTTTTTTATATTTTTTTATTTATAGACCCGGACCCACCCGGTGGGTTGGATCCGGGACCAATTGACTTGGTCCCTGCCCGGGTCCAGATCTACCCTAGACCTAATTGGGTTGGGTCCCGAACGGCATTGACCCAGACCCTATCCGATCCATATCCAGCCCTAAATGTATGCCCACATCTCAGTTCCTCAAACCTCGTTGTTACTAGCCATCCCCACTCCAAACTGGCCCCCAATCAATCAAGGTTTCAAGGGTCTACAAAGATATGCAGAAGAGGTAAAGTGAACTCCCTCAATAATATCCCAAAACCACAGCGAATACATAATGATCTGCCTATTCTACTACCATGAATAAGAAAACAAATGTTAGGCAAAGAACTAGCCCCCAGGTAATAATTTATTATGTATGAGGAATTCATCCTTTTAAGCAGGCAATAAAAACAGCTGAAACCTTGATCATACCACCCATAAGTAGCACAAATAAGAACATATCTGAAGGTTTCAACATGCAAAAAAATGAATAACCTTTCATTACTTCTATATTCTTCAAAAGACATCACCACAAGCCCGCCAAGTAAAAAAGTGTTGCCTTGTTTAAGTCTCTTCTCATACGAACCATCCATATGATGCTGTCCTGCCTATCCCATGCTCGCAAATCTAGAAAACCTATATTCCAAGTAAAAACAACCAAACCACTTATCATTCAAACCTTGCATGAACCAACATGACCAACACAGATGAACAATCTTGTCAAAGTCGCAAATCCTTCCACTTTTTCCTTCCGTACAACTGAAGTACGTTACCTCTCTTTTCTAATATAAAATACCAGTTTTCTCTTTGCAGACGCAATAACCTAAACAATCTCTTTCCAGCTCTCTCATTCTTCATAGGCTAATCTCAGTAGCCACTTAAGCATGGCCTTATTTATCACCCAGGCTCTCATAATACTAACCTGTTCTCACCCATCACTCCCTAACCCTTATTTTGTTACCTAATACCACTACACTCTTTTTCACTTCATAAATCTATTGGAATTTCTGAACAAGTTAGAAATTAAGTTAGTACCACGTTGATGAGACAAGATTTTACTTCTACAACCTTGCCCTCCATCCAACAATGTTAATCTAATGTTCTCCAATACTGCCTTCCTAGATATGTGTTTCATGGCTAAATCAAAGTAATCAAAATCTGGAGCACAAACATTTCCAAGATGAATATGACCCTCGAAGTTTACATATGGAATAAATCCTGGAGCACAACCATTTCCAAGATCAAGATGAACCTCACAGGTTACCTAGGGAAGGGAACTGCCTATTCCAAAATGAGTCCTCATTAACTCTACATGGAAAGAGTCCAAACTTTGCAGCAATCTCTAAAGAAGCTATAAGAGATGATTCATAACTAAGGCAGAAAGAAGAAATGACTCTATTGCCCCCATCTCCCTCCCTGACATCTATATTGGGAAGCTAATACAATTAGAATGAAAACTGAAAATGAAATCATAGTGGAGAAGATATGCCAAAGCTTATTTAGATCAATTGAGCCCAATTAGTGCGTTAGACGGCATCTATGAACAACAATTCCATTTGTATAGTTAACATTTAAAGATGGTATACATCCAGTAGCATACACTGCAGAAAAAGAGAGGAGTCTAAAGATGAAAAGCAAAAAGGAAAACAGATAGAATTGTTCGATTAACCATTAGTCAATTTCATGCACGGGCCAGCTAGCATATTGCCATGTACCCTCTTGAAATACCCTCGCTTAATTGGTCTTAGGAGTGTTAATTGCTCAGGATCATTTCCAGCCTTACGGTTGGAGTAGACATTAATTGGTGATACAAACAAAGACTTAAAACACCAAAAACCTACACAACTTCATCACTCATCCCAGACATTTTTATATACATATGTTTCCATATTTATTGTACATATTCTTATTTTATTGATAAGATAAGCAAATCTATAAAAAGGGCACACAACCACACAAACATAGAGAGAGAGAGAGAGAGAGAGAGAGAGAGAGAGTGAGACGTCAAGATCTTCAGTGGGTCCAATGGGACTCTTAGAAACATACCTTAATATAGTAGATATCAACCATGACAAGCAGCTATCCTAGACACCAGAACCACGACGATTGCAATGGGTAATGAAAGAATCTCGGGCTCGAAACCTTGGAAACCCTCTATTTGTCCCAAAAAGAACAGAATTACCAATAGGAGGAAACATATCGTAATCCCCACCAATAATCATATGACCAGGGCCCCCAAATGGAGCTGGGCTCCTCCTCCTCTGAGGAAAAAGCGACCCAAATGGGCGGACCCTTCTCCTGAATTGTATTTTCCTCTTATTTCTCTCAAAACATACAAGATATCTCTCTTTCCAACTTCTCTCTGTCAGTGCTCTTTCATTCTTTAAAGGCCCAAATTCCTCTACAAACTTCGCCTTCCATATATCATCATTTGAAGAAACGTATCTCAGTTCAGAACAAACACATCCCAATTTTGAGATATCTGGGGGCGAGAGAAACTCCAATACTTTGAGTTTTAGCTCAGTGGGTATGCACAAAAGACAGGGAGGAGGTGGTAAACCTGTTTTCTCACATAAAGCAGTAAGGAGGGGCAGGGAAAGTTGGTCCTTAACGATCTTCCAAAGCTGGAAGACTTCTCTCTCATAGCTCGATTTCAAAGAACCCAATCCTTCTCTCTCATGACTCAATTTCGAACAACCCAATTCTCCAGTTTCTTCAAAAGAAGAACCCTTTGACCCACTCTTGCTCAAGGCGAAAATAGCGGGAAGAAATTGAGTTACATATAGGGAGAGACGGTATATATCTGAGGAGCCATTGCATAGTGACCCATAAAGAAGAACAAACTTTCCCAAAATATGAAACTTTAAAACAACAGATTCCACCCCATCGGTTCGATTCAACAGCTCAGGGACTGTGTATCTCAAAGATACAGAAATCCTTGAAGCCCAACCTTCAGGAATTGAACAACCATCAATTTGTCGATTAGTTTGAGGGTCAAGACCCACAAAACCAGTCTCTAACATAACAGCATGAACAGCCAATATCAGAAGGCCATGGCCATCCAGCGCTTTATGGTCCATTTCTGATAAGACACGCCTAAGAAAACATGGAACAGATAATGATTTCCCCAAAACCGTCTCATCATCCACCGCCATGGCATCATCAAAACCAGGCTTTTCCTCATCAGAATTTACGAAAGTAGAGTTTGAATTTGAAAGAGAAATTGGTTCTTCTTCAACAATGAAATCTTTATCAGAGTTGGGTTCGCTTATAAAACTTGGGTTTCCAGCAACAACAATATCTTTATCGCAAATGGGTGTTCCTACCTGAATATGAGCATCCACAAGAGAAGAAGAACAAAAAGAAGAATATGCGGCAGAATTCTCCATCGATTGAGAAAACCCAACCGGGTTTAGAGTGTAAAAGATCAAATCACCAGACGTTACGCCATATGAATCGATCAATGCATTAGGGGGGCCATCGAGTTCATCTTTCTTGTTCAATGATAAGTGAAGAGAAGCAGGAGAAGTACCGAGAGATTCAGCAATGGCAGTTTTGAGGGCTTGAAGAGAGCAAGGAAAAGGTGGGGTTTCTATCTTGATAGTTTCCTTTGATTCCAGTGATCTCAGCCTGAGCTTCATTGTGGAATTCGTTCTCTAGAGAGATACAGAGACAGAAAAGAGACGTCGGGAGGGAAGGGCATTTACAGTCGGGGTTGCCCTTATAAAATGTTTCGTGATGAGGCGGTGTGGAAAGAAAGGAGAGAGAGGGGGCAGAGATTTATATGATATGAAAATATTTCTTGCTCCTAAGGGGGCAATGGCCAACGCAGCTCGGCTCGGCCTGGTCAGGCCCTAAACAGAATTAGGGTTTGGGCACAATCTTGATGGCGCGTGGGCGTGGGCTAGACTCTTCATGTTGAGGGGTCCATGGATATCTATTTTAAGGGAAGTATATATTGAAACCATTTTTTTTTGGTGCAAAGTACAAGGTGGTCACAATTGATCTTGTAAAGTGGATGTGATATTGGGTGGCTCCGGTTATTTTATTGACCAAGCTCAAAGTCTATAAAAAAAATTTTTGAAACTTCATAACACATCCAAGCTATTAGATTTTATTGGATGATTGTAAGTAATTGTAACATCTACATATGAAAAGTGAATGGTCTCATTATATACAATCCTCTATTTTAATGTTTATCTATTGATAAAAAAATTATATCATATATAAATAAATAATTATTTTTTTAGATTTATTTATAATTTATGCCATATATAAATAAATACTTATCTTCTCAAGTTTTTTTTATAAGGTTCTTCAAATGAGGATCAACATCCTTGAGAACTGGGAGTTTTGTTTTTCAAAGACCTGTTGCAAAATTGAATGTTAGACCCATCTTCCTTCTCATAGATATACATGGGAAGTTAGAGGCAGGAGAACACATGGCCCCATCTTCTTTCTTATAAATATGAGAAATTAGATACAGCATAACACAAAAACAAAAAAAAAAAAGCTCTTGTGTTTACATAAAGCTTTTCTTATCTCTCCAAAAATATTTTTAAAATAAAATTCAGGATTTGCGATAACGAGCTTCACCACACCCTCTCAAATCTCGGCTCTACACTTATCCTAACTTCAAAATTGGTTCGTTATTTGATCATTGATCTTTTTATCTTATTTTCTGGTTAATAAGTGCTAAATTAAAAAAAAAAAAAACTGGTTAATAAGTGCTAAATTAAAAAAGAAGAAGAAGGGAGGAATCCAAATTTGCGGGCATTGATGCTCACCATAAAGTTTCTTTCTTGCTCGTTAATATTTTTATCTTGTTTGCACTATACGTTTTCTTTGCTTAAAGTTAACGCTCATCTTATCAAAGCCATAAAGTTACTCTGTCATTACCCTTTTGATAGCAAAAGTAGCATCCATGACATGTATTACTAGTCCTCATCCCTTCCTGTTTCTTTTGACTTTTCAACCCTAACAGCATCAATAGAGTAGGCCAAAAGAATAGGTATAATTCTCTCTCTTCATTGGATTTATCTCATAGGGAGGGATTTTAGGCAACAGTTGTATAGTAATACGATGAAATGATCTTAAAAAACTATGTTATGGTAAGTTGTAGAGTAATATAATGAAATGATTTTTAAAAACTATATTAAGATCATTTGTTTGATCCTAATTTATAAATATATACTATTTTCGTTTCAATAAACATTCACCAAAAGCCAAATTTGAAAGCACAATTTAAAAAGTGTTTGTCTAGCCAAACTAACATAGGCTGTTCATTTTGATAAGATGCTTAGATCTAGGTTTTGGAATGATTTTCTTTCTTTCAAATTTTTTTAGATGGTTTTATTATCATTAGATAACAATATTAAAAAAATAACAATAAAGGCCTTGATCTTAAAATTCAACAAATGAATAATCTAGATCCGCTATTGGAGGGGACTAATTTTGACCATATCTAGAGTGCAAATTGAATTTTATTTTTGTGATGATTGATTAGTAGAATGAAGAGAAAGTATGTGCAAGTTTTGGGGTCATATAAATGCAAACCATGGTTTTCTAGAAGTGAAGATTCATTATATCATAATGGCCCAATGAAATGACAATTAATCTTGATCATCGGATGAGAAATTAGGTGGCTGCATTTATGTCATTGACCAAGCTCAAAGTTTAAAAGAAATTTTCTCAAACTTTGTAATACAACCAAGTTATCAGATATTACATCGGATGGTTATAAATAATTGTTACTTCTTTGCACCAAAAGGTAAATTGTCTCATTGTATACGATCCTAATGTGTGTGTATATATGGGTTTTGTTAGGATACTTCTATATATGGAGTATTTCTTTGATGCACTCAACATTTTTGGACACTTCCCTTGCTTTGTAATACAAATGTTTTTAGCAATGATATCTTTAGCCATTAGGAGGGATATAATATATGTTTCTATAAGAAAATAATCGTGTTTTATTTGTGGTTAAAAAACAATTAATACTTTATGTGGGTGATGTCACACTTCATTTGGATGACGTCATTCTCCACTATAATTAATAAATGATTTTCTTTTTATCATGAATTTCTATTTTACTCTTGATTAATTACCTAAAATACTTATAGACAAAAAGGTTATTATATTAACGTGTAATAGTATTAAGTATCCAAAAATACTGTGTACAGGAAATGATCCATGTATGAGAATACCCTAATAGAACATTATATATGGATACACGTTCTATAAGGCCTAGGTTTTATGAAAACAAAGTAAACCCTCCTCCAATTGTCATTCAGAAAGCACTTTGGTTATCAGAAATCTCTAAGATAGCTCTAAAATCAATTTCCAATATCGATTATGAAATTTGAAGCTAAAAAAGTTACATATCTTGCTAATTCGTGAACACTTATTTTGAAGGCGAAATAGACACTTTAGATAATAAAGCTGAAGACCTATTCCTACCTAAACAGCCATTTTCCTTACTTTTTTTTTTTTTTGGGTATGTGCCATTTTCCTCACTGATAATCTAATTTGATAGGTTGGTGTATAAAAGAATGATTAAATGGTCCAGCCATTACTATCTACATTTATAGAACAGGTTCAGATGCAGCAAACTATGTCCAATTCGATTTACACATTGAGTTAAGAGTATAACGAACTAAAAAGCCATATCATTCAGTAGATATTCAATTTTACAGATTGAAACATGATGCCATGGACAAAACAACCATATATTTTGCTGATGCAATCTAATTTTACAGGGTGGAATGATATTGTGAACCCAACAACCATACTTTTCACAGTACTTACATCTCTCCCATGAAAAATGGGGGGTTTAGAAACGACCTTGAGAAGGTTCCCCCTCCATTAGGGAAGAGAGTGAGGAAACAAATAATGCCTAAAACAATGCCCCATGCATACCGATCCTCACCTAAGGGAGTGATCTCATCCTTTGCAGGTATCTCTTCTCTGCCCCTAAAGAAGGTTGCGAAAAGGCCCCAAGCTAAGCAAAGGACACTGCCACTGAGCCCTCCTATGCCTAGGAGTAGAGAAGTCCCAAAGGAAAGAATGATGGCAATGTTACGCCCAAACAATGCTTGCGCTATGCGGCCTCCTTCGAGTCGGCCACAAGGAAGAAGGTTTAGTGATGTAACCACCATCCCTACACATATCAAATGCCTGAAGTTAAGAGTCCAAATATATATATCTACATCTTCATATGGATCCATCTATCAATATTAATATTTGTATGAATACGTAAGGTTGAGGAAGATGGCTATGGCAAAAGAGAGAGAGAGAGAGAGAGAGAGTTTTCATGAGATTTCAAAGACATTATTTCTACATATTTTTAGAACTTGGGGGAATTTTTCTGCAGTTAACTGGGATATGAAATGACACACACCTAAAAGTCCAGCAAACGCAAGGGGATCCCCAGGCACCCCAACGCCCTCCACAGCATAAGGCAATACATTCCCAAGATCATCTGCATATGGGCCTATCACATATTGGATGAATGACAGTAATGGATTGTTATAGAAAAACTGCGGCCTTATGTACCTGCAAAAAAGAACTAAAAAAATGTCTTGGGTAAATTTTCCCCAAATCATTGTCCAATACTCATCCATACATGAAAATGTAATCTTGATCAAGATGTGAACAGTCCCTATGATGTGAAAAACAAAGTAGGGAGGTACTATAAAATCAACAGAGTTTGTGCAATAGACTTACAAGGCATTGTCTCCTCCATTAAAGCTTCCATCAGCCACAAAAGCTGAAACTACAAGGACTAATGATGTCAAATATGCACTAGCAGTTCGGGCAACAAGGATATCAAAGAGGGCTTTCTTATTTGGAAGAAGGGATTCATAGTTATTGATCACACCAAGACAACCAGTCCAGTTAGATGGGACTAGGAAAGATGGGCTAAGTTTAACCCCATAGCGAGCAGCAGTTACTCTTGTGGCAATCTGTCAAGATCAAATACAAGTAACAGGGGTCCACATCAGGACTTCATAAACAGCAACATAGTTTCCAAACAATTTCCACATAAATATGTCTTTAAGGCAGTGGCATAGTGGTAGAGACCTCTGATTTGTAGGCATAAGGTCAGGCGTTCAACGCTTGAAAGACCCTAAAAGACCAAGCTCACCTACCCTTTTTACAGGTAACAAACTCTGAGATGACAAAGAATCAATGGAAGAACAAAAAAAAAACAATCTCAAAACTCACAAAAAGACAAAGTATTTATTTCCCAAATGGCTTCTAAGCCAAAAGAAAAAAAAAAAAAGGCCTCGACTTTTACCTAGTGGAAGGCACCCCCGGTTTGTGGGCAGTAGGCCAAGGGTTCAACCATTGAAGATCCAAATATGCAAAGCTGACCTACCTTTTTGCTTGCATATAATAAACTCTGAGACGACAAGATATCAATAAGAGAATAGAAAGAAAAAAATGGTCTCACTTGAAGGCATGAATTTGACTTACCATTCAAATGTCTACTAAGCAATTTCCATGTTATATACTCGAAAAGGCAAGTCATTGCAAAAAAATATGAACAACTTTCTCAGAAAATGATGAAATTGACTATATTTACTACTTCTAAGAGTAATGATAGGAGGGGATAGTCAAGGCGGAAGTTGACACTATGGACAGTTTTCACTGTTTTTGTTCGATTCCCAACCAAATCAGTATCCACTAGATCAAAATATTTCCTCTCATGCTTCTTATGATGTGAGTTCATAGGAAGCACTAGAATGTGGTATACAAAGTGATGTTAACATAAGACATCCCTCAGGACCGCAAAAAAGTTTTCATTGTAAGTGCCCAATGTTATCCTATTTGATATTGCAAAATGTATCCTTATGTGTGGAAATATGTTCATTCGACTACAGAATGATAAAAAAAAATTCCTAATAAACAAAAACATTAGAAAACATGTCTAATTTACTATTAGCTGCCGGTATACAACTAGGAATGAAAAAACAATAACAAAAGACATAAATACCACAAGGGAAATATAGCACCAAACAGACCCCCTCAATGCAACTAGTCAACTAAGGACATAGAAAGGGAGATAACACAATTAAAGTGGTTGGCAAGATTATGAGAGGCAGAAACCAAAGCAAGAGTTATAACACCAGGAATAAACCACGACTGAACAAATTGACAGTAAACTATAATATGCCTGACCTACACATGGGGGAAGCAATGTGGATGGTTTGATTGAGGTTACAACAAAAGAAGTAGGTGCCTTCAATTGAACATTGAATTCTACAAAAGGGAAGTGGAGCCATAATCATGGAAAGGGTGTTGATAAGTCTATACCTGGGTTCGACAGATGTCCTCCGTCTGCTTATTTGAAAATATGAATGAAATGGCAAGGATTATCAAAAGCATGTACCAAACTAAACTTTATCATGAATTGGCTCATTGAGAGTCCATATAAGCAACAGTCTTAGGTAGAACAAGAAGTATATATACATATATTGAAAACCCTAAAAATCACAAAAAAAGCAGTATGGACACTACCTTAGGTCACTAAGGATAAAAGGTAGATAATGTAGAGGGATTGTCACATATGCATGACAGTTCATGAGCCAAAAGAGGTCATTATCAATAATAAAACACAGAGAAAGAAACAATTAGTTCGACAGTCTTCCCAATAATCACCTCTGATATTTGGGCATTGCCCAGATAATATTATGAAAGATTTGTTGGAAGTTTTGCCCGACATAGGAAATCTATGTTTAATATAAATTGAGATTTACCATACAAATATTTAACTCGAATAATTAGAAAAACGAATGTGACACATACCTCAGAAATGCCTAAAATGGAGAGAAATCCACCAAAAAGAGGCAACACATTAGCAACGTAATCATCGAAAGGCGCATCAGGCTTGAGAAAGAAGCCGCTAACCAAAGCTATAGTGCTGAAGGTTGCAACGCACAAGACAACGGCACTGATATAACCCCATGGAGTGCTCAGTTTGGTTGACTCAAATTGCAGATCTAGTTCAGCTTTTGGTTGCACCACACAAACCTTAATGACAAAGACAAACACATAAATAAGTAAAATCCTATATTCCTCCAAACACAAAGTTAGCTTATAGGGGTACACTTCATATTACAAATTCTTGCACAAACCACCCATAAGAAGACCAAATTCAATGCACAAAATATGTTAATGGGTTTTGTTTGGAGAATATGAAGCATGATAATGAGTAAGTAGTTCTTAAAGTTATTTGAGTGTGATGCATTGAAAGTGGGATCCAGAGTGATCGGAATACCAACATTTAAAAACTAATATACTCTGATAAATTCTGCAGATCAATTATTAAAATCTATGAATATGAGCTCAAAATACAATTTTAGTTGCCCTGAGCAAAACCAATGCACTCAAATCTTGTCTTCAGTCAGTTAATGCAACAAAAAGAATACATGGGAAGATAAAAATCCTACAAATGTGAGTTCAGATTGAATAATTAATTGCCCTGTTCAAAACAAAGATTTTTTTTTTCCTATTGGTTCATTTGCCAAGAAGACTACAGGAAAGATAAAATCTCTAAATATAGGGCTTATAATGAATCTGAATCACCCTAATCACATCCAAGATACCCAAATTCCTGTTTCTCCTGTTGGCGAATTTATCTAAAAAAGAATACAGGCAGGTAATTCAATGTCCTGTCCAAAAATTACTAAACTTAGCAAGAGAAGAGTCTCTTTTAACGCAATGAATGCCCACCTGCTTTGTAATGTCATTTGTTTGCTCTTGCATAAACTAGAGAACCACTTCTCGGTCTGCTGCCTGTGATAGCTTCTTCTCTAACTTGGGCATCACTTCTTCAATGGGTTTTCGCAAATTTCCGATAAAAATGCCCCCATCTCCAAATCTTCGAACATCAACAGCAAAAAATGTGTCATACCCAAAACAGCTCTTCAACTGTAGATGCAAATGTAACTACAGTATTTCAGAAAATAAGACTATTTATCTCCATCTCACTCTCTCTTTCTAAACAAGTGCTTACCTTGTTGAAATCCAAAGCCTTAAAAGTTTCCTCTGCCTCTTCCAACTTCTCTTTCTTTCTAGCCAAACTGTCTTTAATTATGTTAGAGAAGAACATGGTTAGTGGGTTACCACCTGATGCTCTGTCAAGTTCCTTGAGCTTTCTATCAGCTCTCTTCTTCTCCAATTTAATGGCTGCTTCAATAGAAGGATTCCCCATAAATTTCTTGAACTCTTCATCAGCCTTCCAATCAACTTCTTCGGGTTCATCACGCCCATTTCCTTGTTCTTGAGAAGTAGAAGAAGATAAGCCGTCTTCTTTCTCAGTATAAATCTTCTCCGGAACAACTGTAGTAGAGGAAGATGGAGATGAGGACTCCTCATTTACAGAGCAGCTAACAGAATTTCCTCTTCTGGGCTTTCTAGAGAGAGAAAAGGAGAGATTGTTGGTTCTCTTAAATGGGTTTTTTGTATGAAGGGTTCTGCCATTAGAGTTTGTGAGAGACCATGAGGAAGTGAGGGAAATTGATGCCATTTCAGTAGTTCAGAGTGCTGGTCCAGAAATGTGAGAAAAAGAAGAGTGAGAAAGAGGAAAGATGAGATTGTGAATAGATCCATGGAGTTGAAAGAGCATGGAATTGGAGAGCGAGGAGAAGAGAGAAGAAAACTCTAGAAGTTTGAGAGAGAGTAATAGATGGATGAAAGAGTGTGGATATACTGGATTGAGAGTGGGGCCTTTTTATGGATAACACATTGTTGAAGATGACTTTATAAATTTTGAAAAACAGTTAAAATATCCGTTATAACGGTAATGGCCACATCTAATAGCAAAATATCAACCAGTACTAGAAAATGGAAGTGAACCAGAACTTTCCCCCTCTTCCTCCAAAACCATTGTTACCAATGTTACTTTATCCTCTTACAACCACCCCTTGCTCCCTTTCTTTTTCTCTCCTCTTTTCCTATATTTGATCGAAAAAGTGTATATAGAGCCGCGGCTCTAAACAATCAAATTAGAGCCCATCTCAATGTTTTGATGCTCAAATATCTTCAAATTAATCATTTCAACATCAAGATGCATAAACATGAGGAAAATGTGGATTTCAAGTTTTGGAAATAGTGCATTGTATTTGTAATACATTTTCTTATTGTTAATTTTCAAGACTTTCACGTTTTCATAGATATGCTTGATCTACATTATTTTTTAAGCTTTAAATTTTATTAATTAAATATAAAAACATATTTTAAGACTATCACAATGATTTTCAGTATTGAAACCACATTTCTTGATACTATTTGAAGATGGGCTCTAATTTGATTGTTTAGAGCCTCGGCTCTATACAAACTGCACCTAATAAGAGCCCACCTTTCTAGAAATGTAGGATCAAAAACGGAAATTTTTGTAAAAACGTTAAAATATATTTTCATAATTATTTATAAATAAACTTAAAAGAAAATTTGACAGTCCAAAAATGTGTTACAAGATGCACTATTTTCAAATCTTGAAATCTTTTTTTTTTTCTTCATATCCATGCATCTTGATATCGAGATGATCAGATATTTGGCCACCAATACAACCTCTTCTAATAAAATTTTGAGGTGGACTCTAAGTTGATTGTTTTGAGCCTTCGGCTCAAAATAAACTTTTTCCTATTCGATATTACCCGATTTCGTCCTTTTCGCCACCATTAATCTCTCTCTCTTTCTAACCTCAGCTACGCAATCACGCCTTGTAGTGGCGGTGTTTTGTAGGACAAGAACTATGTTCTTCAAAAATGCAGGAGGAACAGGGCACACCATTTGTTTCTTGCCCTCTAATTCTTTGACCCTATTTATGGTTTTCAATGGTGGTCCACAATTCTTATAATGCAGTGTGTTGCTTATTTGATTTTTCATACAAGTTTTAATGTAGATCATCTATTTGCAACAGCGTCGTAGGCTCAATTGCTACCAAGGGTAGGGGCGTCTCCCCACTGACTCACTCAAAAAAAAAATTTTAATGTAGATCAAGTTACCGAAGCTATGAAGACTAAATTAAACATAATATTACTTATATAATATAATGTGAGGTGTACACCATCGCCATATGGCAACTCTTAGTAACTCGTGGGAGTCCGATTTGACTCAAGTGAGTTATAGATCATAGATGTAGATTTTTGTGATTTAATATTATTTATACTCAAAAGTTTTGGCCAGCAATGAGTTCCAGGCTTTGTTTTTGGGCCTAAACTCATCCCAGAGTGGGGAAGGAAGAGAAAGGATCCCGTCGAATTGAAGTCGGGGAGAGAGTCAAGCCAGACAACCCTTCCTCGCTTAGACGGCCGACAGAGCCGACTTTTAGAATCAGTTTGAGGATTTTGGAAATCGGGTTAAAGGAGGAGGCATTTGGAAAAGATTTGAAATAGAGTTAAAATAAAACAAACAAAGGAAAGAAAGAAATGGATAAAGTAAAATAATCCTGAAGCTAGGCCTCAGGGCCCGACACCTGGAGACAGCGCCAATTCAATATCATTCAGAATGAGGATTTTCTTGAAGATTTTCTTGAGTTGTCAAAGATTTGCTGATTGAAGTCTATAAGTTGTTGGGATTTGAGGATTGAAAGATAGGAAAGGAATTATGGTTTTTGATTCGAGTTGGCTGATTTAGGGTTCGAACGGGCAAAGTCTAGGCATCTTAATTGGAAATTTGATAAGTTTCGAAATCTGCATCCAATGCTGAGATTGAATCTGGGTCATTGATGGCCATTGCGGCTGTCAATGTCACCAACGAAACTGTGACCATCGTTTGCCCGTAATGACTACAGTTGCGTAACAAAGTATCTTGATGTTACAGCCAGCGTGATTTTGGGTGGTGCCGTGTTGTATACATAATGACTTGCCATATGCGTTGCCCATATTCGAAGCTCCATTTGCATGTTTTTGGGCTGAAATGAGGCTTTCAAATTCGTCGATGAGGGTTGTACCTTCGGCAAATCATGATGATGCCAACTGTCCGCCTGGGAACTTGTTCTTGGGTGGTGGTCTCGTCCAATCAAAAGCTGATAGGTTGGTCAACGAAGCTGCCAATGTCTTCCTGTTAATGATGGTGTAATCATTAGATGTTATTTCCTGCATTCCGATGTCTGGCATATGGCGGTTGCTTTAGCCAATTAGGAAGTGATGATGTTGCCATTTGCGTTGACGCAAATTGGATGTCCGTTGTTTGTAATGATTAATATTTCCCTCATTCCGTTGTCAAGCGGGTAAACTGTTGTTTTTGACCAATCAAGAGCTGGTGAGGTTGTGAGGTTCATCAACGCCAATTGTACCTCTATTTTCGATAATGATAATAGTTCCCTTATTTCGTTGTCAGGTCTAGACCGCCTTTTTGGCCAATCAGATTTTGATGTAGTTATTATCTGCATCAATGAATTTTCAACGTAAGTTGCATTCACCATCGCCTTAAAATGGGGGTAGAACCCGCATTAACGACAATGTCCTTTTCGTCCCCTTTCTTCCCTTTTGGAGTCGCCTAAAGCTGCTTTACTGAATTTTGACTTTTGCCCATTGTTGAGCTGTGAGGTATGGTTCTTTTAGGTGTTGGGAAGGGGTTTAGGTCTATGGGATGGTTGCTTTTGGGGATTTTGGTTTTCATACGGTTTTCTCAATCAGGATTGAAGTGTCTACAAATATATATTGATTTTATGTGGGGATCTAATTTGAGTTTTTGATGTTTCTTGTACGATTTACATAGCAGTGGCATGACTTATCAGCAACATAGACTCGTAGAAGTGCTACTGACCTCACCCACAGTGCACAATGCTGAGCCTTTGAGCTACATTGTTGCCGTGTGGCCTAATTGAAGCTTATATAAACCGGGATTGTCTATAAAGAAACTATTTATCTTTTGTACATCAAAATCATTTGATGTCAAATTCGATAGCTTGGGGTGGGTCATGAAGTCTGAGAATTTTTTTTTTAGGAACTTTGTGTCTATTCAATGACACTCTTACCACTATCCATTTTGAAATTTAAGGGACAAAAATGATTGTGACCTCCATGTATAAAAGATATATGGTCTCTTTATAATTCAACAACTTAAACTTCACATAAAATCACAGGAAATCAACCAAAAATCCCTTAAGCTTGAGAAACTTTAACCCTAGATCATCCATACCTTAGTTCATTCAAACCTCAGAACTAGGAAATCTTGGAGTAACCCTAATCCTCTACAACCCTTAGATGAACATGTCCTAGGTACTTTTCAAGCAAAATTCTGGGGTTTGAGGATGCAGGCGCTTCAACTGCTAATCTCATTCGCGCCACCAACTCCGGGCGTCGGGTTAGAGGGATCGGATTTCAAATAAGTTTTCTTTGTAACTTTTAATTTATTCTATTTCTTTCACAGATCATAGACAGAGAACATTCAAAAAAAGAAAACGTCATAGAAATTTAGTATTATATAACTGAAGACAAATGATTTTCAAGGTGACACCACAAATGAATGTGTTTCACTACCATGTTAGCACCTTCCCTGATGCGATATTGGGGTTTACAGGAAAGAGGTCAATGCCTCAATTATGCAATCCAATTGTGCTAATTTAATCTTTAAACTTTTCCTTTTCTTTGTCTCGAATGACTTGGTTTGCTTGACCGTTTAAACTGTTCTATTTTTAATATTACCTTCCTAATTTAAGTTCCATATGTGATTATACCTGGCATCGCTACCCATTGTTCATTAAATTCATGAAACACGGGTTGTTGTCATCCTTTTTCCTAGCCCATCCACCCAAAATGTAAAATGAACAGAAACAGTGTGGGGCTCCAAGTTATATTCATGCTACATTGATACATGAAAGATAATACCAAACCTAAAAAGGAAAAGTTTATATAAGGTGTCAACCTTATACTGTACAAGTAAGGCGCATCTAAAAAACCCACTAGAGAAGGTTGTTCCTATGTTGGAAAACTCAACTCTCAAATCGATCATCTCGACCTCGAGATTTATAGACATAAAAAAAAAAGATTCCTAGCCCTACAAATTAGTTCATTTTCTAACAATGATCTGGACTGTCTATTTTCAAAATTTTTAAATGTTTATAGATCTGCTTGATCGTCACCATTTCTAAAACGTTAAATTTTATAATTGGGGGCAACAATGGATTTCCATATCATCGCAAGGCTGAACGGCATTGAAATTGCATTTTTGACATATTTTTGAGGTGCACCTTACTTCAATAGTATAAGGTTGATACCTTATACAAACATCTCCCTTCAGAAAAGGGTTTGCTTGCCACTAGGTGGCTTCCCTCTATTATGTAATATTCAAGTTAGAGAAAGCCTCAGGCACACAATATGACTTCTTGCATCAATTTGCAATTGTAAGAAAACCTTAATACATACAATTCAACAAGGGATTGTCACAAGATGACTTGCTTCTTACATCAATTTGCAATTGCAGGAAAATCTCAGATATACAACTCATTGTCACAAGGTGACTTCCTTCTCACGTCAGAAAACGTTAACAGAATTCAGAAAAGATTCTCAAAAAGACTATCTTTTCACATAAATTTGAAAGAGAGAAACTCTATATGCATTTAGGTTTCAAGAGCAAGTTGCTTGTAGCGATTGAGGTCGCTCAAGTACCGTGATGACGTATAGTCATCTCCGTCAAGAAAGAGTTGGCTCCCAACCAATGTCTTTGGTTGTTGAACAAATGTCTCGGCCATCAGATCCTTACCCTTTAGGAGCCTCACCACCTGCACCAAACCATGTCTTCTTAGTTAAAAGGGTCCAAACCACTTAAAAAGGGATTTTGACAGCTTTTAAGGGTTGAAAGGCCTCACCTGATTCATGCGTGGTCGTGATATTGCTAAATGGTGGACACACAACGAGGCAGTAAACATTATGTATCCCATTTGCCGAGTGTTGTAGGTATCCCCAAGTCTGGGATCCGCCAATTCCTTCATTTTCTTTGCATCTAGCAATGGCTTTGCCTGAAGAAATGGATCCACGAACAAGTAAGAATGTTTGATGAATTGTCGAAATATGAGGAGTATCAGGTTAAAAGCAAGAGAAGGTATTACCCACATCACGAGGCTCTGCAGACAAGAATCGACGGCCCGTCGCCCAGTGATGAGCTCGAGTAGAAGAACACCAAATGCAAACACATCTGTTTTCTCGTCAACGATGCCATGCATGAAGTATTCAGGTGCAAGGTACCTATTGCAAAAGTGATATGAGAAAGAGGAAAAAGAAGAAAATCTTTGGGCTTTGTTTTTGAATTTCAAACTTCCAACGCAATATACAATTGATAGCATGAATTTGATAATAGATACACAAGATGAGCCTCATGTTGCTGTGAGTTTCTTAACATGTATCCTTAAAATCAAAGAAGTTTAGGATGACCTATCATACACGAAAATCAAATATACATAGTATGATAAACTCAATTATAAAGGGTTGTTTGTTCTCCAAACAAATAATCTTGAACCATAGAACCAAGAGGCTTTGGTTTCTAATAGTGAGTGATTCAGTGAGGTTTTTGCATATTGGAATAGTTAAGGAATATTCTTTAATTTAGAGTAATGACGAATTTGCCGAACCCGAATGTGCCTTCGATGGGAGAAACTACATGGTGGGTCCACTGATCAGGCAGCCACTTTGCCAACCCAAAATCTGAAATCTAAAAACATAGAAAAGAGAACCTCAAATATTAAAAAAATGATGTATAAAATAAAATCCATGAAAGGTATAGTTAATAAAGGAAATTGAGAAATTTTCTCATTCTTTGACTAATGGACACAATGTTCACTTTTTTTTAGCTGGCCACAGTGTCCCTTATGAACATAAGTTTTAGGGCCCTGAATACTGAAATAAAATTTTTTAACAGTGGAAGTAATACTAAATTAGTTACCTGTGGTTGAAAATCTTGAGCAAGCAAGATATTAGATGCCTTAATATCCCTGTGAATGATCCTTCTATGGCAGCCTTCATGAAGGTACATCAACCCCTCTGCTATCCCCAAGGCTATCTTGTACCTTATCCCCCATTCTAGCTCCTGATTAGTACCTGAAATTTTAATATTCTCTTCTGAAACATACATGAATATTAGGGAAATTTAGCAAATATGTAAAACAAAATTTTTTGCATAACTCTTCGTCCTTGTCAACAAGGCTGAAATGCAACTCCACCACCGTATTAGTAAGCATGAAATAGCATAAAATTCATAGGTGAATAGCCTTGTCCTTCTTTTACTACTGGTTTTGTTGTTGCTCTTGTTCTTACAGGGTAACTGGAGAATCCTATTTCCTAAAAAATTGTAAAAAAGCCATAAGGACACTTTTTATGAGGATAAAAATTCATTTCCTTGTTAAAATATGCCATGGCTCCCTATAATCTCAAAAAAATGAATCACATTGCCTATTTTGACATATTATCACTGGTTTTAGCTAAATCTTAAATCAATATAGTCTTCCAATATGTGTGTGTGTGAGTATCTCTTTTCTTTTCAATTTAATTGGTTCTTATTTTGTACCGTGAAGCACAGACGATAAGCTGCCATGAGGGGAGAACTGTAGAACAAGGTGAAGCCCTCCTTCGACACCAAACCCTATCAAATGCGCCGCATTTGGATGGTTTATGTGTGCAATGATCCCCAACTCCGATAAGAAATCTCCAATCCTCTCATCCTCTCTCTCCCTCTTTATTAACCTCTTAACAGCTACAAGTTGTCCATCTACTAAGATTCCTTTGTAAACTTCTGCATGCCCCCCCTTTCCTATCAAATTCTCTGTCCAAAATTCCCTCTCTTAGAATCATCACAACACCATTGTCGAATAAATTAAATGATAGAAACAATACAAAATATAGACAAAAAAAAGTGAAGCAATTCCGATATTAATGAAAATTTTGATATTTAAGACTAACAATGAGAATAATAACATAATGGAGAAAAAAGAAGTCAATAAAGCAAATATCAAAGGAAAATAAAGACTGGAAGAAAAGCATGAATTAAAAATTCACTTAAAAACAAAAGTGAAAGACAAAGGAAGTTAAAAGTAAAACATAAAGAAAAATAAATAAAAAACATAGTTGGAAGAATATTTTGGTTAGGTGAAGTGAAACAAAGCGGCACAAACATCTATGAATAGCGGCAGACATAGTCTTGGATTTTGGGCCAAATTCACCTTCACCAAACCTTTTTCTAAATTCTTTGAACCCAAAAGTTTTAAGAGCGTGTACACGAGCAGGAGCCTACTGTACATCTACTCTCTCGTGCAAAACACTAAGAGAGAACTTTTGAATTTCAAATTTTGGGATTGGCATTAAGATCACCAGTAGCCCCAAGCAAAAAAAAAAAAAAATAGATACTACTTTTTTTTATGTTTTTGGGGCTCTGAAGTCCTAAGGGCTCGGTCCTTGGCTAAGGGCCAAATACCTTGGCCGAGTCAATTTTCGGTATACTATTTGAAGAAAGTGTTCAATCCTTGGTGTTTTCTCAATTGTGTTCATTCTTTTCTTGTTTGCTTTATTTTCAATGAACTAAAGCCGTAGAGGGTGGAGACCACGGTGAAATGGGGCCCAGCCTACTCCATGGTTCCGTCTCCACTATCACGAGTGGAGATTCACATGCATAGTAAGTGTACTCCGTCATTCCCCGAAAATGGAAAGGGGACCTTCTCATGAAAGAGATGCATAGATGCACAGTGGATGCCCAAAGCATCCAAGCCGTCAATCCCATGAACTGTTGAATCTCTACTGTTGGGTTGGGCCCGCAACGGTTAGGCTTGCATAGTCAATTTAGGTGCATCTAAAGTATCATTGACTAAAAAGAAAATTCGGTATGGAACCCGGCCCTACTTAAAACTCAACTTTTGAATTTTTGAAAACAATGACTAGACCACATTGCAGGTCAAAATCGGACAATCTGTGTTTGAACTTGGATTCTAAAGAGTGACTATCAATCTATAAACTTTATATCATAAAGAAAACACAGTGAATTCTGATGAAATTATATAAAAAAATCACAGTAAATTCCGATGAAATTTTCAAACTTCTGGTTTTTATTAGTAGTGAATTCTTGGAAGGTTTTCAAAACTTTTGTTTTTCTTCAAAATTCTTAAAAATAGAAAGGGGAAACTTTAGAAATAAAAAGGAAAGCCTACAAGAAAACCAAAATTAGAAAGACAAAATGAGACTTTTTGTTCTTGGATTAAAAAAAAGAAATTTTACTCACATAGCCTCCAAAATATCATTATTAAAAAAATCCTCCTTAAATTTTCAATTTTATTTTATTTTTGATTTTGCCCAAAATAATCCTATCTCAAATCTTCAATATCTGAATTCGTATGGAAATTTCGGATTTCGAAAATCTGAGAGTTTTGCTAGTTCCCAAGGAACAAAGGGCCGATGGCTGGAGTGTTATGGAAACAAAATGAATTCTGGAAATTTTGGATTTTGAAAATCTGAAGACAAAATTTTTTTATTTTGAAAGGTTGAAAGATTTTCAAAATCTGAAACTTCTTTTAGGCACCTTAAATTCTTGAAATTTGAGACCTATTAAAATTTCAATTCTTCTAGATCCAACAATTTTTCAAACTTAAGGCTCACTAAATTTTTTATCTTGAATATCAAGAAATATTGGTAATTTGATAATTTAAAAAAATTACAAAAAAAAAGTGTACGAATGTAATAAGTAATAACTAACAAATTGATAATATAGGTGAAATTTTCTATTAAAAAAATTGGCAATAGACTTAAATTTGGATATAGTTTGAAGCCATATTTTTTCATATCTCATGAATGCTTACTCTATTTAGCAGTGTCTATCCAAGGGATTTTTATTTAAAAAATTAATTAATTAACAATCCAGCAATATTGGTGAGAAATTCTCAAAGAATGAAAAAAGAACGAGTGTTTTGAATGATTAACCTGAACTGAAATTGTTAGTAGCAGACATGAGTTCTTCATGATCAAAGCATCTCCATGAAGCCTGAGGCCTCAAAACAGGGAGCTCTTCTTTCTCCTCTGTGTCTCTGATTCGAACCCAATTCCTCTTTCCTCCGAATGGTGGAAAGGTAGAGAACTTTCTCATCGATTTATGCTTTAAAGCATTAACCAGAGACCTCCACTGTAATCCATGGTGCTCTGAAGTTGGAGTTTTAATGGCGATTGAAGTTTCTGTATCTCTGTTGCTGCTACTGCTACTATTGCTATCAGAATCAAGGCCTAAAACTGGGATTTCAAGGACCCCTCGAGGGGAGCTCTGGTCTGTATTCTTGTAAGTTTTGGGAGATGAATCCTGTGTTTCTTCTTGGTCCTTTGCATGGTTCTCCATTTCTGAATTTGTTTTGGTTTTGTGAGATGAATTCTCCGTTTTCTCCTGGTCTTTCTCATAGCTTTCCTTTTCTGAAATTGTCTCGGTTTTGTGAGACGAATCCTCTGTTTTTTCTCGGTCCTTCTCACGGTTTTCCATTTTCTCTGCAAATATGTGTAGAATTCATCAGTACCCATTTGAGACAATTGGTTAAACTATCCATTATCATAAACTAATTGGAATCCTTGAAACTGATCAGATTCAAATAGATGTTTTGGATCGTGGTTTAGCCTATTTTCAGCCTGGTTTCGTCAGGTTTTCGCTTTTCAGAGATATCATTAGAAGTAGAACCCACCACCAGAAAAGAATTTAAAAGGGGGAAATCAAAACTTACTCCAACCCTTCATCAGATTGTATCGTATTAGAAACTGAATTGAATGTGCAAAATCTGCAGCAGAACCTATTATCACAACACATTTTAGACTATGAACCAGCCAAATTCGAGTGAGAGGTTTAGAGATTCAATTTTTTTCTGACTTACCTGTGTTTAAATTTAAAATGAAAGTCTTTATAATCCATCAAGTGAAAAAACTGCATAAAACTAGATGAATTCGGCAAATTATGTACTCAATTCAGCAGCAAAACTTACACTAAGATCATCAGAACACAAAGTATGGACCTTTTTTTCCATATAAAATGAAACAAAAATTGCAATTTACAGGAGTAAAAGGAAAAACCATTAGTGCCCATTAAGCAGAAACAACATAAAACTCGAAGAACAACCAATTCAACTAAAAATAGCATCAAAACTTACGCTAATATCATAAACTTTTTCTGGGTTTTCAATCAAATTAAAGTTAAAGAAACATAGAAGACCACAAAAGAGAAGGCCATCTAAAATTCTTAAAAGCTAACCAAATTACACAGCTAAACTCACTCTTATTTTCATCAGATTCCATTGGTTGTGAAACCATTGGAATTACAGAGAGCTTTGAACAAAACTGGGAAACTGCAGAAGGACTAGTGCTTATCTATCTTTCATTTGTTGGACATTGAGAAAGCTTCATAGATTGGGAAAGAATAAGAGATTGAGTGAGAGACAAAACAAGAGAGAAGAGAGAGATTTCAAATACAAATATTCTCAAAACTATCTTGTGTCACACATAGGATGAAGACAGAATCCATTGCACTCGCTAACATCTAGAAATGCATTTATAGCAAGGATGGTGTTTCACACGTGTTAAAAGTCGTTAACACGTGTGTCCGTCCTGAGATATTAACCTGAATAATGGACGGTTGAGATTGGAGAAGTGAGCTGAACCGCTAGCTCGTATTTCAAAGTCTAAATTCTAAAGTTTCAAAACTAATGACTACAAACTATTGAAGAAAGTGCAGTAAATAATGTTATTCTTGGCATTAATTGCCAAAAGAGATCCCCGTTGCTTTTAATAATATTAAAGATAGACCGTCATACCCCTCAGACTTTTGAATTCCTTGTCTCATGGTCTTTTTTTTCGCGCTTTCAAAAATCAATAAAATTTAGCAAACTACACATGGGATAAATTATTTGGAAAACTTTTTATAACTTTAAAATGTAGAATTCAATGTGCACCTCAAAAATCCATCATAAAAGAATGTTTTTGGATGTTGGAAAATCCTTCTACTTGATCATCTTAATGACATCAAGATGAATAAATATGAAAAGAAAACAAGATTTTGTGTCCGTGAAATAGTGTATCTTGCAACACATTATTAGGACCTTCAATTTTCAAGATTTTCATGTGTTTATAGATCTACTTGATTTGAACCATTTTTAAAGTTTAAAATTTATAATTAGAAAAAAACCATCTTAAAAAAACTTTATATCAAAATTATATTTATGATAAAATTTAGAGATGCGCCTCAATTAAATTGTTTAAGGTTGCAACCTTATACAAACCACACCCTTTTTTTTAACTTTATTTAATGCTTTTCCGTTTTGAACCTATTTCATCATGCCCCTTTTATGAAATATTTTAAAATTAAATAAAAATAGAAAATTGGTAATTATATCTTGCAGTTATTTTGATAAATTTCCCAAAATATGATACCTTATTTTCCTTTGCACGCTTGTAAAATAATAGCTTGAGACTAAGTCCACTATGAAGAACCACTGGTTAAGAATAACAACTGAGACCAAGCGCCCCACCATTATATAAACTTTTCATTTATTTATTATCCACACATGGATAATGATAATAAAAATTGGCCTTAAGCACCGATAATTTTTTTTTCCTTTGAAGCTTCAATAAAACAATTTGATTCAATTTCTAAAAACCCAGATCGGCAAGGTGAATTGGTCATCCGGGGTGGTGAATAGCAGATCTGGATCGGTGATGAGAGAGTAAGCTAATAAGAAATAAAAAAATCAAGAAAAAATAAAAATAAAAAATGGTAAAAAAAAAATGGTTATCTCACAAAACTGGTCAGTTATGTTATAGAACTGATGTGGTCAGTTCTTAACTGGAACCACCTGAATCCTGATATATTGAAAGAATCGGTCTGGACCACTGAAAACTGAAGCAGATCAGGCTGGATCCACATTTTTCAAGACATTGATTTGATCAACAGCATATTTTATTGCTGGAAGTCTTCGATCAAAGAATCAAAACATGGAACATTTATATTTAAACTCGGGCTTCCACGAGAGCAAGCATATTCTTACTCCATGTTTAAGATTGTTTTCTCTCTCTGAAATTTTGGGATCCTAACTAGATAGGTATTTTCAATGAAAATCACTAAATGAGTGTTTTCAGTGAAGCAATTTGAATTTAAATTCTTAGATTTGATCGTCAAAAAGCGTTATAATATCCATTCAATCCTACGACAGTCATGCATATGTAACATGAGTATGATTTTTTCTTTTTCGCTTTTTTTTTATATTCCTTTGTTTTTCTATATGTTGTTCAGCTAGGTTGAGGATGTTACCTCCCGTAAATTTGGCGTCTTAAAAATACTCATACATGTGACCGCAGAAATTTAGAATGGGACTCTATACAATGAGACAATTTACCTTTGATACAAGGAGACCACAAATATTTATAACCATTTGATATGAAATCTAATAGATTGGGTGTGTCACAAAGTTCAAAAAAAGTTATTTTGAAGTTTGAGCTTGGTCAATAGAATAAATACAACCATCTAATTTCACATCTAAAAATCAAGATTAATTGTGGCTATCTTATACCAAAAGATACAAGGCAAGATCTCATTATATACTTTTCCTTCTAGAATTTATTGGTGATTAGGATGTTGGTACAATAAATACCCTCGTTGCAAGTTGTAAATCGAATTTTCCGTTTGATTAAAATCAATTTTTATTTTTTTTATTAATTCCCCAAGAAAATAATAACAAGCATATTAAAACCTTGAATCCATTGTTGGATTGGCCCTCAGGTATATTGATGCAGATCAACAATCCCGAATCAACATGGTAAAAAAAAGTAATAAAATAATACAAATTAAAATAGAAAACAAATTTGGTGGGAAGTGCTCAATTTTCTCATCCGGGTCAATGATTCTACTGACAATAAAGCCTGAGCCTCTAATAAAACTGACCAATTATGTAAAAGAACCTAGTTAGTCCCCTCCCAAATTTAATCTACATCGATGATTCCTAATTTGAATGCGAGATTTTTAGAACCCATTAGAATTTTTTTTTTCCCCTAATGAACATTACCGAGCAGAAAACAATCAAATTAGTTCACTGGGTTTTAAGATTTCTTATATTTCTACAATGAAAAGGCCGGCAGTTTATCTATTATGGATTCCAAAATTGAAAGGGTTATATTTTTTTTATTAGATTTCTTATATTTCTACAATGAAAAGACCGGCAGTTTATCTATTATGGATTCCAAAATTGAAAGGGGCATATTTTTTTTATTTGCACATGATTTTTTCATCAATTACTTAGCTTCACCTTCACACTAAAGGTGAGGGAAGTGGGTGAACGAACCCTAGTGTAGGGGTTAAACAAGGGTTAGCTAACCCACCCCAGTTGTGTTCTTGTTAGAGATGGCGTCAAGTTAACCTCGTCACTTAACTAAAAGCTTTAAAAAAAAAAAAAAATGAAAATATTTTAAAAGTTTGCTTAAAAAAATAGCTTGAAAATAATTTAAAACTTTATTTTTTAAAATATTTAGAATATTTTGTCGCTTAGCCCAAAATTTGAGGAATTGATTATGCTGATGTGGTCACCCTCAAATGGTCAACTTTATCCTCTTTGGTTAGTTTTTGGACTACATATTGGAAAATTTGCCACAAAGAGCCTGTATACCCTCGAGGCATGGGTAAAACTTACACCTTTTCCTAATGGCAAATATGAAATTTTGGTAGGTTCGACATCTTTGGTGCAAGTCTATAACAATCCCACCCCAAATAGCAGCCACTATGGACAAAACAATGAAAGCGCTAGTCCAATGCCATGTGGTATATGATGCTCCAAGGTTATCTCACCGTTGATTCCAAAGTATGGATGGTTGGAGATCAACTGGATGGGACGCACGACGAGAAGATTCACTTTTTTTTTTTTTTTTTTTTTGTGGATCAGTGGAAATTACTGCTCCTACCCGTTTTTTTTTTAAAAGAGTCAATTTTTTTTAAAATGTTAATGAGAATAGAGGCCTCAACTTCTACCTTCGGTTCAGGTGGTACTACCACCACGAGTCTAATGCCATTCTCACAAGGAAATTTACTTACACTTATTTTCTAACCATCTATCAGTGGGAATTGGTACTAGATGTTGCTTAAAGTACCATGTGAGATTGCACAAAGAGAAGGTCGAGAAGAATTCAACATAACAGAAGCACAAGTCTTAAAAATGTTTTTGTTACAAAAAAGTAATAAATAATCCAAGTTTTCTATCAACTCCCTAACCCCAATATTTAAATAACTTTGAACCCAAAAACTTACAAAGATTATTGTGAGCTTCTAGCCATCTAAATCATTTCAATCTCCACCATCAAGTCTTATCTCAAAGATACTAAATAAACACAAAAGCATAAAACTCAAAAGCAAATCTATTTCCGGCTTCCAAAATATGTACAAAAAAATAACATCCAAAACATGGGGATCATAATTTTTGCATGATGTGCTATGGATCATACACCCATATTTTGGAGATGTTCTTGTAATTTATAGGGATTTTCAATTCTTTATAAATGGAGCTCGATGGGATTTTTTAAGGCCACTCGGGGACTATGTCAAAGGGATCATCTCTCCCCTTTCTTTTTTACTATATATGCAGAATGCTTCAGTTTAATGCTTACCAATGTAATGAGGAATGATCACTTTGCAGGCTTTCAAATGCCTAATGGGGGACCGTGTCTTTCACACTTGAAATATGCTGATGATATCCTTTTTTTTTGTGAAGCACAATAGGCGTAGGTTGCAAATATTGCTATTTTTTTGAAATGTTGTGAAGTTGCATTGGGTTTAAAGGTTAATTTTGGGAAAACAGCCATGGTGGGTATAAAATGCCCTGATGTGGAGGTTTCCTCCATTGCATAGGAGTTTAGTAGTAAGATTGAATTTTTCCCTATTACCTACTTGGGTATGCCAATTTCAGATGGTCATCTTCCTATTGCAGTATAAAAAAAATTTTGTAAGATTGAATTTTTCCCTATTACCTACTTGGGTATGCCAATTTCAGATGGTCATCTCCCTATTGTAATTTGGGATAAATTTTTGCAGTGCAACCAAGTTAAGCTAGATTTGTGAAAATTTAAGTATTTATCTTTTGGGGGGAGGATTACGCTCATTAAGGCATGCCTGTCAAACTTGCCTATTTATCAGATGTCTATTATACAAATTCCTACTTCGATAGCAAAGAAAATAAGACTATGATAAAGAACTTTCTGTGGAGGTCCTTTGTGGAGAAGAAGAAGTTCCAACTTCGTCGCTCGATAGAGCGTGTATGCCTAAAAAGGAAGGGGGCCTTGGGATTAGGAAAATCAAACTGGTAAATCAAGCTCTGCTCTGTAAATGGTAGTGGAGATGTCTTACTCTTAAAGACCACATTTGGTACGAAGTGATTGCTTCAAAGTATGGAACAGATAAGTTTGGTATGTGGGTGGGGAATAGGAATGGAGTAAGGACATGTCAGTCAGCTGGAGGGCTATCAATTCGTGTAAAGACTTTATACATGGTGATATTCGGTGGTGTGTGGGTAATGGTTGTAACATCTCCTTTTGGCATCATAAATGGTTGGGGGACTGCCCATTGAAATTAAGTTTTACTTTGATTTATCATTTGATGACTCATCAAGAAGCCACTATTGTCGAGCTTTTTGTTTGCAGGGGTAGTAATGTTGAGTGAAATATTACTCTGCTTTATAATAGGGTTTCTGATTTGGTTTTCTCTCAGTTTGCTTATCTCCATAAACTATTGAAGGATGTTTATATCCCACATAATGCTTCTGACGAGGTAGTTTGGGAGATTGACAAAAGTGAGATATATTTAGTTAAATCTATGTATCATTTACTCTATCATGATAGGGCGCGATGGTCTATGTCTGAAATAGCAAGTGGAAATAGACCCTGCCTCTCAAAGTGCAAGGTTTTTTTGGTTGGCGGTTCAAAACAGAGTTCTCACAGTCAATAATCTGATTAAGAAAGAGAAAATTTTACTGAATATATGTCTCATGTGCAAGGAAGACGGAAAAAATGGTGACCATCTCTTTCTCCATTGTTCGTTTGCTAGTTGCATTTGGAAGTGGTTTTTAGACAAGCTTGGGGCTGCATTGGTAATGCTACTGTCGGTGATTGGGGTTCTTCATAATCTTTCAGTTACTTTACCAAGGATTGAGTGTGTTGTATGGCAAATCTCTAGAGGTGTCATTCTATGGGAGATCTGGAGAGAGAGAAACAGACGAATGTTTGAAGGTATCTCTTTGCCGATTGGAAAAGTTTTGGAGAAAATCTTGCATTCCATCTGGTTGTACCTCTCTGTTGCGAGTTGTGGACATAATATTTCTGAAGTGGATGTAAGAAGTAATCTAATTAACCTTTTCTATTTGGGTTTCCAAAAGTGTAGGCCCAAAGGTAGATGGATGGTCCCACCTTTGGGGATTTATAAGCTCAACTTTGATGGTAGCTCATTAGGTAACCTGGGTCTTGCTGGTTTTAGAGGGGTTCTTCGGTATTGGCTGGGTAATGTGATCTTCTCCTATACAGGGCCACTTGGGGTGCAGACTGCGAATTATGTAGAGATCTTTGCCCTTCTCTTTGACCTTCGCTCCCTTGTGGAGAGGAATTTGGGGACTTCTTACATTTTGAAAGGGATTCCCTCAATATTGTGAAATGATGCAAAAGAGATCAGAAGCTTCTTTGGGAGTTGAAATCCTTGTTGTTTCTGATTTTGGATCTCGCCTCTTTCTTTTCTGTCTCTTTTGTTCATGTGTATAGGGAAGCTAATGTGCTAGCTAATTCCCTTGTCAAAGGAGGTTTTACCCTCTCTGAAGCCGTTATTTCAAATTCTATAATATCGTTCTAGATTAATAATATTTTTGAACTTTCTCTCTCAAACAAAATAGGAGGTTTGGTGATAACTCAGACAAATGGGGTTTATATAAATTTCCAAAACAGATGTCATGTCAATTAGGTCTTCTCCTTGCAGTCAAATAAGTCTTGCATCATTTGTTTATTCAAGGTTTCCAGGTCAAACGGTAGACCGCGTAAGGCGCAACTCTAACAAATACAAGAAATGGTTTGGTATTCCTAACATGATAAGCATTGGCAGAAGGGCACTTTGGATGTCACTTTGAGTCAAGATGTTGGGAAGTTTGGGTTGGTAACTAGTTTTGTTTCACAAGTCAGGGTAAATGAGATTTGATTGGTTGATGTCTTCATCAAAGCAAATAACATTTTCACTGGGATTGGTGCATCTCCAAGGCCCACAGAAGATATGCTTTTCTTTTTCCTCATTAACCATATAGAATATAGATTCATGCCATCAATACATTGTAAACTACAAGGCACCTATTCCCCTCTCTCTCTCTCTCAAAACACATTCAATTCTCTCTCTCTCTCTCTCTGAAGGCTCTCTCTCAACACATTCAATTCCTTTCTCTCACATATCTCTCTTCCTTCCCCCCCTTATCTCTCTCTCTAGACAATATCAGAGAAGTTCGCTACTTCAATATTTAAATGAAAAAGTTTATAAAATGAGGAACTACGGATGCACTTCAAAAATCATTGTTTTAATGTTCAAAAGCCCTCTAATTGAGCATCTCGACATCGATATGTATGATTATGAAAGAAAAATGGATTTTAACTCCTAAAAATAGTACATCTTACACCACATTATCTAGACCGTCCTTTTCAAAATTGTCGTATGTTTTTAGATCTACTTGATTTTAACCAATTTTGGAGCTTAAAATTTTATAATTAAATATGAAAATAGATTTTTGGATAATCCTAAGAATATTTTGCATCAAAATTATATGTTATGATCAAATTTGAAAGTGCACCTTAATTGAGGTTGCAACCTTATAGAAACTGCACCCATATTTTAAAAAAAATGCATAAAATTCCTCGGCATCTTAAGCTAGTTCTTGTGAAACCAGTGAATGTGTCTGCTAGGTCATTAGTCCAAGTGGGTGCAGCTGCCCAAGCATCTATTTTGATAGTAAACATAAAATGCTTATTCAATTTTGGAATTGGTCCCACGTTCTAAATCAGTAAAGAAAAAAAAGGTGAAGTGATGAATGGATTATCTTGACCAAAACTATCCTGTTCCATAAAGTTTGCAACCCCCCAGAACTCTCAACTCCCTTGACCAACAAGAGACTGGCTCAAAAGTTAGAGTTAGATTCCATCTTTACTTGTAGAGAGAGGGAAGAGAGAGAGAGAGAGAGAGAGAGAGAGAGAGAGAGAGGGTTGAGAGATGTTTCCAGATAAAAAGAGAAAGAGGTTAGAGAGAGATACAGATGAGCTGCCATAGGTTCATTCTCTCACTAGTATAACAATCGATCATGTCTGTACAATTCCATGGAAATGGCATACACAAGAAACTCTGACAAAGAGAGAGGTCCAAAAGATGTTTCAGAGAGAGAGAGAGAGAGAGAGAGAGTGGGGCTGCTATAGGTTCATTCTCGTCACAACAATGGATCATGTTTGTACAATTCCATGGAAATGGCAGACACAAGAAACTCACTGACAATAAAAAAGTACGAATAAAAGCCATGAAGATGCCTTCTGGTATCCATTTCAAAAAGATAACTTCTACTATCAACAGGTTGCAAGAGAGCCATTGTTACTTTACAAGGTTTCCTGATAACATAATACAATTGTTCTGGCAAGGTATAATATTAGGGTTAGCAATAAGAGGTACTGGAAGTAATAGCAATTACATAAATGGTTGGGTTGTGCAGATAAACCTAGAAAACCTTAAGTAATTTATCCATGTAACTCCACTGTTGAGTAAGCCAGTGCCCTATATTCTGCATCAGACTTCTTAAAGAGTCTATCTCACACAAAATTATCTGCGAACCCAGGGATCCAAGAACACTAATGCCATCCGGGAATTAGCAAAATCAGCATCTACGAAAGGGATGGCCCTCTCTAAAACAATAATAAAGAAGACTTTCAATTAAGCTTTTTGGTATCTCTCCGTAATACATTTACCAATACAAGGAGTATGCATTTACATACTGGTCCGACAGTCTCAAACAAATGTTTGATGGATTTGCCAATATAACTCTTGCTTGAGCCTGAACTAGCTTGTGAAGTGTCTGCGTAAGAGAGAGAGAGAGAGAGAAAGAGAGAGAGAGAGAGATTCAGTATCAAGTATATAACGAGTTGAATTTTCCCACCAGAAAATATAATACGCATCCATCGTGATGACAAGTGGGTCATTGATTGTTCAACCACTGTGCGCATAGATTGGAAACTGATGACCCTCCATCCAGGGGAAGAGTACCTTCTCCTTAGTGATTTTTTTATTTATATCATTTCACAATTTTGCACATCTTATGCGAAGAAATGAAAGTTAAAGTTATCAATAAAAAACAAAAGAAGACGGTCATGCAAATTTATTAAAGGATAATTTATCAAAATACACCAAACTTTTCAACAATTCAACAGTACCTTTTTCAACTATTCCAACTTATGATAATGTGTATTTGATGGGTATTTTGAAATTAAATCAAAAGATATGGTAAGATGCTAAATAGTTGATCTCTTATGTGTGTATTACATGCATGAATAAGGGCTACAGTATACAGACCTTAATCTCAATTTTGCCAACTCAGATCTCAAGATCAAATGAAGAGAGAGAGAGAGAGAGAGAGAGAGAGAGATGTGTTCATAGAGTCAGGCTACTACATCCAAGTTTCTATAAAGATGAGTCCTTCATAAGGTAGGAATCGAAGTAGGGCTTGAGCAGTTAGCAGTGGAGATTGAGGTAGGGCTCGAGCAGTTAGTAGGAATCGAGGTAGGGCATGAGCAGTTAGCAAATACTAAATCTCAAATTCCATTCCTACTGCTGAACTATCGCCCCCCCTAAAAGAAAAGTCCTTCATAAGATATGCAATGTCCAAGCTTCAAAGTGAACTTCACAAGACTACTATTCCAGTTCACATAAAAATTAATGATAAGGGGAGGAATAAAAGACGTGCGACATATACACTGTTTAAAAAAATGGATCAATGGGGCAGATTGTCCAACCCCAATCCTGGTCCAGATCAGCTGGATCAGCAATCCAGATTGCTCTCAAATGATCTGATGGATCGGTGATCCAAAAATAATTTAAAAAATAAATGAAATAAAATAAAAATTAAAATAGAGGTTTATGGGGGTGGGGATTTAGGGAGGAACCACATAAAACATTAGACAAGCTTAAAGAAACAAAAAAAAGAAAAACATGAAAAGAGTAGTTTTAGGGGGGAACCAGGTTAGGACCCATACCATTCCAGAACAAAGTCGGTCCTGATTGATTCTGCATCCGGATCAGTGACCCAGATTGAAAATTATCGAGTTTTAATACACTGTTTATACTGCATATGCACAAGAACTCCAAAACACCCCTCTCTATTCTCATTTTCTAAATTCAACTTGGAAACCTCCACAAATATCCTCTATGATCTGTTCTACGCCATGATAAGCTCATGTCATCATAGGTCTCCAACATTCATGAAGATTGTTGCTCCTTAGCAGCCTCAGATATTGGTTTCTGATTTTAGGAGCAGAAGCCAGTTTTGTCCATAGCCCTCCTGTTTTTTTGTTCTTTTTCTTTTTCAAAGCTAACCCTCAAATTCATATTCAATTCATACTTTACATTTATATGCACGCACGTGCGCGCGACACACACACAAATGGCTGCTATATCCATGCTAGATACTTTCAAATGACAAACAAACTGATGTACCCCATGGTCTTAGCCTATCCATGAAACATAAGTTTATATCATGTGCAGCTTTACATCTAATGCCCTAATTTTGCAGTCCAGGATATCCTCTTTCTTCCCTGCTCTCAGGGCCTGTTTGGATGCCACATAAGTTGCAGACAAAGAGGTCCTATAAAAGCAGGCCCTTCTCCTTGGTGTCTGGTGTAGCACATCCATACACAGTGAATCCGTGTTTTTTGTATGTTATAATCGATAATTTGGGACGCTCATCCCCAATAAGGCAGCTCAGTTCTGCGACTTATATGGCACATCCAAACTGACCCTTCTCCAATGCATTCAATAACCACGAAATAACTTCTTCTCAGACATACATCCATAAAATTTCCCTTGTATGCAAAAGATCCCAAGTATGCCACTATTGCAAAAGGCACAAAGGATATATTTTTGCGGAACTTCTTCGGACATGAAATAAAACAAATCTCCCCCCCCCCCCCCCCCCCCCCCCCCGCCCCACCACAAACACATACACATACACAACCAAAATAAATAAATAAATAAATAAAATAAACAATGTTTTAAAAAACAGTCTGCCCGGCGCCTAGGCGGCCAGGAACAAAATACCACACACCTCGACCCAAGCAACCCAACACGGGCGGTTGTACCTAGGTGGGTGCCTAGGCGGCGCCCAAGGCCATAAGGAGTTTTCGAATTTTAAAAGGGAAAAAGGAGTCATTTTGACCCCCAAGTTTGTATACAAAGGTTATGGGGTTTATTTTTGAACCCCCAAAGTGAAAAAACAAGAAACCCTCAATCTCTAAACTTATTTATGAGAATCTGAAGTAATTTCTGAGAATCGAAAGTACTTTTTGTGGATTGAAAAAGTTTTCTTTTCTCATTGAAATTATTTTTAGGGTGCTATTGGTGGCATTCGAAGACTTTTGAGTTAATTTGTAGCTCGATTGAAGTAACCAAAATCGAAGATCAAAGATTGGGAAGAAAAGGTCAGTTTGTAATCTTTATTTGAGTTTTATTTTTCCAATTTGAGCTGTCTTCTACGGGGTCTAGTAGGAATGAAGATCCGGGATGAAAATATTGTGTTAACCCTGATAAAAATGTAGGAATAAAATTATGTGCAATTTCTGTGGACATGTTTCTAATGCCAGTATAAATAGTTTTGAGAAACATCTTGCTAGTATTAGAGGTGATGTTGGCCCACGTAAGAAAGTCCCATATCTTGTAAAGAAATAAATTTTGGAATACATTGGAGGTGAAAAGAGTAAAAAAATTGCAAAAAAAAAAAAGATATAGCAGAATTAAAGTCAGGGGTCCATGTTTTTTATGATAATATTGACACTGAAGAAGAGGATGAAGAGGGCGAAAAAGAGGTAGCCATGGTTGGTACTCAGAGCTCTAATAACAAGAGGGATTTTATGTCTAAAAAGCCTCGTATGAGAGGGCCTATAGATAGGTTTTTTACACCTAGCCCTGAGACAGCATTTGAGAAAGGCAAGGGAGGAAATGGGAAAAAACAAGTGACAATTGAAAATAGATTTAAGAAAGAAGATAGAGCTAGGGTGATTCAGTATATTGCTCGGTGGTTTACCAAACGGGTATTTCTTTTAACACTGCTCGCTTGAATAGCTTCCATACAATGTTGGAAGCAACTGGACAATTTGGGCCAAGTTTGAAAGCTCAAACACCTTATAAGATTGGAGAGCCACTACTGAAGAAAGAAGTTGAGTATACTAACGAATATCTCAAGACCCATAAGGATGGATGCGCTAAATTTGGGGTTTCTTTAATGACAAATATGTGGAGTGATAGGAGGAGGAGTAACATGAATTTGTTAGTAAATTATGCCACGGGTACAGTTTTTTTGCGCTCAATTGATGCTTCCAATGATATTCATGATGCGCATTATATATTTTCTTTCATTGATAAGGGCATTGAGGAGGTTGGGGAGGAACTTGTAATTCAAGTGGTCACAGATAATGCTGCTCCCAATCTAACTGTAGGTCATTTGCTTCGACAAAAGAGGCCTCATATATTTTAGACTCCTTGCGCTGCACATTGCATAAATCTTATACTTGAGGCCATTGGTGAATTGCTTACTATTAAAGGAATTATTTTTAAGGCTAATGAGGTTACAATCTTCATATACAGTCACATACTTACCTGCATGATGCTCAAGTTTACAAAAAAGAGAGAGCTAGTGAGGCTTGGGGCCACTAGATTTGCCACTGCCTACCTTAATCTATAGAGCATGTATAAGAGGAGGATCGCATTAAGGTCTATGTTTGCATCAGAGGAGTGGAGTAGGTGCAAGTGGTCTAGAGATGCCAAGGGAAAGAAGACACGGGATATTGTTCTTTCCAAATATTTTTGGCGTGGGGTGAAACATGTGATATTAGTATTTCTTCCCTTAGTGAATGTCTCGCGCTTGATTGATGCTGATAAGCCCTCCATAGGTTTTATATATGATGCAATGGAAAGGGCTAAGAATGAGATTGTAGAGAATTTGGTCAATAATGCAGCCAAGTATGCCCCAATTTGGGAGATTATAGATGACAAATGGGATATGCAGCTCCATAGACCATTGCATGCAGCAGGGTACTACTTGAACCCCAAATTCTTTTATGCAGATGCGGATATTGAGTCAAAAGGTTAATTATGGAAAGTTTTAATGAGTGCCTTGAGAAATTAGTTTCCGGTCCATATATCCAAGATAAGATATCAACTGAAGAGTTAATTTCGTACAAGTGTTCTTTGATATCATTTGGGAAAGATATGGCATTAAGACAGAGAAACAAAGACGAACCAGGTAGTATACTTTTGACTTTTGTTTTATAAATTATAATTTTCTTTCAAGTTTCAAGTTCTAATAATGTTAACTACCTAAATTAATTATAAAGGTTGCCCACATATTGTAGCCCAATGGTGGAGACAACATGGGAGTAGCGCTCCAAACCCCTAGAATATGGCTACACAGATCTTGAGTTTGACAACTATCTCTTCTGGTTGTGAGCGCAATTGGAGTTCGTTTGAGATGGTATTTCACTATTTTACATTTTTATATGCTTTTCTTGTTTATAAGTTCATTTTGTAATATAGATTCATAGAAGGTAAGAAGATCATAGACTCATAGTAGTTTCTTATACATTTTTCCTTAAAGGTGCATATAATGAGAAGAAATAGGCTTGAACAAAAGAAGCTCAATGACTTGGTTTTTGTTAGAGAGAATCAAAGGCTCAAGGAGAAGAAAAAACAACCAAAGAAGGATCCTATCCCTTCGAAAGACATGGAGAATGCTTCAGATTGGCTAGTTAGTGACCCTGGAATTGAGGAGGTCTTCCCTGGGGAGGGGTTTGTGTCACAACCCCACCCCTAACCCCTACTGTACTTGCCGGAGGGCAGAGTGCGCATGATCAAGGGTAGCAAATACCACTCAGGAGGGAGTGTGCTCAACTCCTTAAAAAAACGGTATTCAAAGCAAACCACGAAAGAAAACAAAACTTCCCCATAACACACATGTACATTAAAAGCTGGATAACCTAGACCTCAGCTTGTAAATACATTATATATAAATTTTCCAAAGAATTACAAAAGAGCTCCAGGCATCAAAGGCCAATACATTACTTCCAGAATTAAACAAAAACTATGACCAAGCTGCCATTCAGGAACATACAATAGACAGAAGCTTCAGCAAAATAGCACGGCTCCAACCACCGGTCGCAGTCCCCATGCCACCTATCTTTGACCTGCTGCTATCAATCTACAAGGATGGAAGTCAAAGGAATGAGCTATAAAGCCCAGTAAGTAGATCCAGATGCCATGTGTGACAACTATATCTAACGATGAGTCATGAGTGATTCCTTTTAGGGATGATCAGTTTCAATGCAGATATCATATACATTAGCAATTTACCAAATCTTTCATTCACGAGCATCATAATAGACTATCATAACTATAGCTTGACAAGCATAACAGGTATACACAACACTAGCAGGCATAAACCAACTCACTCCCCAATTCCCTACTCTAGAAGTGAAAACCCAAAAAGGGCACCGTGAGTAAAAATGGAAGAAATGATGGACATGGCCGAAAGGTCATGGGTCAAAGAACCCCGAATAAAAAGAGGTTGGTGAAAACCGTTTCGACGGTGCCACTTCCCAATCCAAGTGAAACCCGCAAAGGGCGCTCGGACCAATAAACAAGTTGATGCAACACTCGCCTCAACAGGCGGCTTTAGCCCACATTCTAAAGAGAAAATACCCTGGTTTCACAATACCAAGACCCAAAAAGACGAGCACCAAGGAAATATTTCGACAGCTTGAGTCCATTTGAAAAAGGACTCGAAGGACAGAAGACTCGCCAAGAAGGCAAGACAAGTCTCATGAAGAAGAGCACCATTCCCAGGAGGTCACTAACACGCTCCAAGATGTTGAAGACGCCCCAAGAAGGCTAAGTCAGCCAGACCTTGGACCTGTTATGCAGTAACCAGGATTGAGCCCTCAGAGGGCGCCTCAGACAAAGAAGAGAGGTATCCTGCTTGTTGACAGCTAGCAGAAGGCAGGGTCGTACCCAAAGCCTGTCACCTCGATAAACTGAGGTACCCTGCCCGCCTAGGACATTCTGGTGCACAAAGAAGACGGCTGCCAACCGAAGGCCCTTCAGCAGACAGAACAAACAACAAAACAAAGAAACCCATACCAAATGGGAAGAGTGCCCACAAGCATGGCACTTGGCCGCCAGACAGGCCTAATTTTTGACTAACGAGGTCCGTACAAAATCCTTAGCTGTTAGGACCACAAATAGTCCTTTGAAGGTGAGGACTTCAACAGGATCCCTCAAAAAAGTCTCTTATCCCCCTAAAAGTCTCCATGGATGGACCTGCGAACAATGCATTCAAACGTCTGAGCATCCTAGTTATAACATTGCTTGTTTCTCCTCGGCGTTCGCGTGGTCTTGTGGCTAGGAAGAAAAAAGTAATAAAGCCGAAGGAAATTTTTCAAATGTTGTCCTCCTCGCTTCTCTCAAAGCACAACATTCAGCGGGGCATGCTGTTTGAAGACATTTTTCAGCACCTTGGGTCCCCGATGCGGAATAAAAAGAGTGGCCGATCAAAAAAGCCTGAATTACAGTGGAATTCTCGACAGTCCCAAAATTACCCCAGAACGGGTAGAAATCTTCCTAAGCACTTCAAAAGGCCACCTGTCAAGTTTCGTCGCAATTCGACATGTCTAAGGCAGTGAACACAAATAAATATTTTTGGAAAAATCAGCCTCTAACACCCAGAAACGGACCCTATAACAAGAACTCTATTTTCAGTACATCAAATAGTTGTGGGACCACTGCCATTGAATCCGGCACGGTCGAAAATCCCCTGAGGTTTCATCTTAAATGGGCGCTCCAGGACAAAGTTATAGGTAAAAGACCGAAAAGGGGTAGGATGCACACTAATCTCAATGGTGACTGTTTTTATAGTCTCGGGCAGTGACTTTCGAGAGCCATATCTCACTCGTCTCGGGTCGGATCGTGCTCAAATTTTGTGAGCGTGTTTGTCTCGTCAAGACGAGCGTTTCGATATGTGGCACACCCAGTGACGACGTTCGAGCGAGGAGAAAAGCTAGAGAGCAGTTGGCGATTTGCGCCAAAAGTTACAGGAAATTCAACAGCGACATGTCCCGCTCGAGCGGCCATATCACGACGCTCGCGCATCGGTTTGACACGAGATCACTTCCATCGCGTGCGTAAGGTCCAAGGCTACCATTGGTCCAAACTCCGTGCGGGATGAACGGTTGGATTGCACGCACGAAGCCGATAAAGTTGCTGTAAATTCCGGCTGCCGAAATTAAGATTCCGGGCAAAAAACCCAAGACTACAAAATCTTCGTAGGGGCACGAAATGGAACTGCGTTTGTTGTCATACGATCGTGACGGCATGCTCAGCGCAAGGCAATGAAGAAATCACAAAGAAATATCAAGATATGAGCATACTATCGATCCAAAGTTTTCATGATTTGCACGAATTTCAAGTCGCATGATCGTGGTTTAAAAACACGATACGTGGCTCGAAGATGGTGTCAAATCGATCGCCAAGACGAGCCCTACACGAAATCAATCATCTTTTTGTCAAACGGGCACCAGAGCAACCCCGGATCATCCATGGAAGATCACGCACGTTTTAGGATAGCAGTAGCAAGGACTGTTTTGGAATTTCATATATTCTTAAGCAGGGGCAAAACAGTCATTGTGTACCTAATTTAGATTTTATTTAATTCAAATAAATTATATTTATCAACAATTAGGATTAATTTTGATCAATCCACCCATGTTTGGGCAAAAGTCTATATATATCACGTGATATCATTGTACATGGGACCCCACTTTGCTTAATAAAATTTTGATCTTTCTTCATTGTTGGGTCACGTTTTGGAAGAGAGAGGAAGGAGAGAAATTTGTTTGGGTCAGTACACTTGGGCTTAACGTAAATCTCTCTCTCTTCTCTTTCTCTCTCTTTCCCTCTCTTTCTCTGTCCTCTTTCACAAACGAAGGAGCCCCATCGCCGTCTGTGTTTCACTCTTTCTCCTTCTCTTCTTCCCTCTTTCCTTCCCTTGTGGTCTCGCATGACCACGACCCTACCTCTTCCCGTTTCCCTGTGGTCCCTCATGACCACAACCTTCCCCTCTCTCCTTGTGGTCCAATATGACCGCAATTTCTTTCTTTTTTTATCCATTTATCCCCTGCACGTCCACCTGCTTCCTGTGCACCCTCGGGTCTACCTTCTCCTTTTTCTGGTAGTCTCTCATGTCCACCTCCCTTTCTCTCCTTTCTGTGCACCTTCACATCACCCCCCTTCGTGTACTCTCACGATCCTTTTTTCCCTCTCACGATCCGTAGTCCCGTGAGACCACCATTCTCAAAACCTTTCTACTCAACGCCGTCGGTGCAACCCACCTTATTGCCGCCTGTGAAACATAACCTATCGCCGTGTGTGTGAAACATAACCTATCGCCGTCTGTGAGACATAACCTATCGCTGTGTATGAAACTAACCCATCACCGTGCACCCCTCTACCACGGTACTGTTGCTCTCTCTCTAACCCTACATTATCTCTTTCTACCTCTGCCATCCTTCACTGCTGAGCCCTCTTCCCACAGCAACCTTGCTTATCCACCTCCGTCATCTCTCGTCCACTCACAAACCACCTCAACCATCTCTCTTCATCGTAACCTCTCCCGTCCACTCACGAACCACCACAACCATCTGTCTTCATCGCAACCTCTCCCTGCTGTCTACCGCCTCCTCTCTATGCTACTCAGCAACCAACCCTCTCTCTATTGCTAATGCTCTCTATCCCTTAGCCACCACCCACAAGCAGGCCATCCTCCATCTTCTTCTCCACTCCAACCAGCAGCCAACCACACCAGCCATTGCTCTCTGTCTCTAATCCTCTGCTGTTCACGTAGTCCCTCCTCTGCTCCTAGCCATACACCTTTCTCCACCCCGCTACACTACCATTGCAGCCTCATCCCAGCCACAACCTACACCTTCCTGTTTGCAACCACCTCAGCCAACTCCACCTCTCTCTTCTCTCACCCACTTCCCTTTCTCACACTGCTCCACCACCTGCAACTCTCTCACTTCCATCTCCTCCACCCTTCTGTGTCCACCTCCACTTCTGCCATTTGCCCATCATCTCCGCTGCCCCATGGTGACCTCTTGCTCTCTCCCTGTTGTCTCACATTTCCGCCCCCATTCCATCCTCTGCAGCCTGCTATCACCCCATAACGACCTCTCGCTCTCTCCTTGTCGTCTCACATTTCCGCCCCCATTCCATCCTCTGCAGCCTGCTCTCACCCCATCGCAGCCATCTTGCTGCTCCAACTTCTCCCACCATCTTTTCCACCTGCCTCCTCTTCTTCCGACCAGCAACTTCTGCCATCCAGTTGCTGCCCCTTTCCTGACTGCAACTCCCGTACTCTTCTCGCCCCAACCTTTTGAAATCTTGTGATCTCCTCTCGCTCTAACCCTCGGCAACCTCATGTCCTCTCCGACCTTAAGCAACCTCGCTCACACCCCATTCTCGGTCCTCTAATTGTTGTGCTTTCTCTCTCTAAAAATCTACCAAAGAAAACCCACAAACGAAGCACTCCCCATCCCTTTCGTTTTATTTTCTTGTTTTTCGTTTTCATTCTCTTCCTTTCATTTCGTTCCTTCTAATCGTTCTATTTCAAAACTCACTCTCTCTATCTAAACTTAAAAACCCATTACCCAAGCCTTTCTCTCAACTAATCTTTTTTCTTTAATATTATCTAACGTTACCTTCCCTTATTCACATAAAACCCTTATTCACATAAAACCCAAATAAACCAACTTTCTTTCTCTCTCAACTAAAGCTTCTTTTTCTTTATTTTATTAAACCATTCTATTTTACTTCTTCTACCCCTTCCCTTTGATTTTATTCCATTTTACTCCTTTTTATTTCATTCCATTTACTTCACTTTATTCCATTCCATTTATTGTGCCTTACTCACTTTATCCTATCACACCACTCTTACTCTTACTCCATTCATTTATTTTATTTTAATAATCTCATCTTATTTCATTTTCTTCCATCCCTTTATTTTATTTTACTCTGCTTCATTTTATCACATTTCATTTTATTCTAATTCCATTTTCTAATTTTTATTTTAATTCTTTCATTTTTATTTCACCTCATTTTCCATCACTTTTATTTCACCATCATTTTTATTTTCACTTCCTCTATCTCTCCATCGCTTGTTTGACTAGAGGGCAGGCTGAGCCTTGAGCCGTCGTGCCAGTCTTGTCGTTGAGCAATATTGCCGCCATGCCCGTCTGAGTTACCACGCCCGTCTTGCTACCACGTCAGACTAGCCATCGTGCCAGGCTTGTCGGTGTTGGTTCTGCCATGGAGTAGTATTGCCCCCGTGCCGGTCTGAGTTACTGTGCCCATCTTACTACCACGTTAAATCAGTCACCGTACTGGTCTAGCCATTGTGCCAGCCTAGCCGCTGTGTCATGGACCCACGTGAGGTAAGTCCCGCCTCATGACCCTAATTCCTCTCTCACCGGTTGGAACTCCTGCCCACATCGTCTTTACGTGGTTCCCAAGAGAGTGATCTCAGGTCCCGGGTCCATCTCGAATCCGAAACCACACCACCAGGTCCACCATTAGGGTTGTGAGACGGGACTTACGGCACGTGGGTCCGTGACACGGTGCGGCTAGGCTGGCCAGTGGCTAGACCAGTACGGTGACTGATTTGATGTGGTAACAAGACGGGTACGGTAACTCAAACCGGCACAATGGCAATACTACTCAACGGCAGAACCAACACCGATCAGCCTGATACGATGGCTAGTCTGACGTGACAGCAAGATAGGCATGGTAACTCAGACCAGCACAACGACAATACCGCTAGACTGGCACGACAACTCAAGGCTCAGCCTGCCCTCTGGTCAAACAAGTGATGGAGAGAAAGAGAGGAAGTGAAAATAAATATGATGGTGAAATAAAAGTAATGGAAAATGAGGTGAAATGAAAATGAATTAAATGAATTAAAATAAAAATTAGAGAACGGAATTAGAATAAAATGAAATGGGATAAAATGAAGCGGAGTAAAATAAAATAAAAGGGATGGAAGAAAATGAAATAAGATGAGATTATTAAAATAAAATAAATGAATGGAGTAGGAGTAAGCTGTGATAGGATAAAGTGAGTAAGGCAAAATAAATGGAATGGAATAAAGTGAATTAAATGGAATGAAATAAAAGGAAGGAGTAAAATGGAATAAAATAAAAGGTAACGTAGAAGAAGTAAAATAGGATGGTTTAATACAATAAAGAAAAAGAAAACTTTAGTTGGGAGAGAAGTAACGTTGGTTTATTTGGGTTTTATGTGAATAAGGGAAGGTAACGTTAGATAATATATATATAAAAAAAAAAGATTAGTTGAGAGAGAGAGTTTTGAAATAGAACGATTAGAAGGAACGAAACGAAAGGAGGAGAACAAAAATGAAAAGAAGAAAATACAACGAAAGGTATAGGGAGTGTTTCGTTTGTGGGTTTTCTTTGGTAGATTCTTAGAGAGAGAAAGCACAGCAATTACAGGGCCGAGAATGGGGGGTGAGCGAGGTTGCTTAAGGTTGAAGAGGACATGAGGTTGCGGAGGGTTAGAGCGCGAGGAGATCACGAGATTTCGAAGGTTGGGGCGATGAGAGGGCACCAACTAGATGGCAGAAGTTGCTGGTCGGAAGAAGAGGAGGCAGGTGGAAAAGATGGTGGGAGAAGTTGGATCAGCAAGATGGCTGCGATGGGGTGAGAGCAGGCTGCAGAGGATGGAATGGGGGCGAAAATGTGAGACGACAGGGAGAGAGTGAGAGGTCGCTATGGGGTGAGAGCAGGCTGCAGAGGATGGAATGGGGGCGGAAATGTGAGACGACAGGGAGAGCGTGAGAGGTCGCTATGGGGCAGCGGAGATGATGGGCAAATGGCGAAAATGGAGGTAGACGCAGCAGGGTGAAGGAGATGGAAGTGAGAGAATTACAGGTGGTGGAGCAGTGTGAGAAAGGGAAGTGGGTGAGAGAAGAGAGAGAGGTGGAGTTGGCTGAGGTGGTTGCAGCAGGAAGGTGTAGGTTGTGGCTGCAACGGTAGTGCAGCGAGGTGGAGAAAGATGTATGGCTCGGAGCAAAGGAGGGACTGCGTGAACAGCAGAGGATTAGAGAGAGAGAGCAATGGCTGGTGTGGTTGGCTGCTGGTTGGAGTGGAGAAGAAGATGGATGATGGCCTGGTTGTGGGTGGTGGCTGAGGGACAGAGAGCATCAGCAATGGAGAGAGGGTTGGTTGCTGAGTAGTAAAGAGAGGAGGCAGTAGACAGCAGGGAGAGGTTGCGATGAAGAGAGATGGTTGAGGTGGTTCGTGAGTGGACAAGAGATGACGAAGGTGGATAAGTAAGGTTGCTGTGGGAAGAGGGCTCAGCAGTGAAGGGTGGCAGAGGTAGAAAGAGATGACGAAGGGTTAGAGAGAGAGCACCAATAGCGTGGGAGAGGGGCGCACGGCAATGGTGTGGAGAGGGGCACACGGCAATGGTGTGGAGAGGGGCACACGGAGATGGGTTGGTTTCACAAACGGCGATGGGTTGATTTCACAGACGGCGATAGGTTATGTTTCACAGACGGCGATAGGTTATGTTTCACACACACGGCGATAGGTTATGTTTCACAAGCGGCAATAAGGTGTGCACAGACGACGTTGGGTAGAAAGGTTTAGGGAATGGTGGTTGCACAGAACTACGGATCGTGAGAGGGAAAAAAGGAACGCGATAGTGCACAAAGGGGGGTGATGTGAAGGTGCACAGAAAAGGAGAGAAAGGGAGGTGGACATGGGAGACTACCAAAAAAAGGAGGAGGTAGACCCGAGGGTACACAGGAAGCAGGTGGACGTGCAAGGTATAAAATGATAAGAAAAGAAAGAAATTGCAGTCATGCTGGACCACAAGGAGAGAGAGGGGACGGTTATGGTCGTGAGGGACTACAGGGAAGAGGGAAGAGCTAGGGTCGTGGTCATGCGAGACCACAAGGGAAGGAAAGAGGGAAGAAGAGAAGGAAAAAGAGTGAAACACAGACGGCCATGGGGCTCTGCCGTCTGTGAAAAAGGAGAGAGAAAGAGAGAGAGAGAGAGAGAAAGATAGAGAAGAGAGAGAAAGTGAAGAGAGAGAAAGAGAAGAGAGAGAAAAAGAGAAGAGAGAGAAAGAGATTTACTTTAAGCTCAGGGGTACCGACCCAAAAATTTCTCTCCTTCTCTCTCCTAAAATGTGACCAAACAATGAAGAAAAATCAAAATTTTATTAAGCAAAGTAGGGTCCCTTGTACTATGATATCACGTGATATATATAGACTTTTTCCCAAATATGGGTGGATTGATCAAAATTAACCCTAATTGCTGACAACTACAATTTATTTGAATTAAATAAAATCTAAAAATAGGTACAAAATGACTATTTTGCCCCTGCCTAACAATACATGGAATTCAAAAACAGTCCATGTTGCTGCCCTAGAATGTACGTGATCTTTCATAGATGATCCGGGGTTGATCTGGTGCCCGTTTGACAAAAAGATGATTGCTTTCTTGTAGGGCTCGTCATGGCGATCGATTTAATACCAACTTCGAGCCACGGATCGTGTTTTTAAGCCACAATCATGTGACTTGAAATTCGTGAGAATCTTGAAAACTTCGAATCGATAGTGTGCTCATATCTTGATGTTTCTTTGTGATTTCTTCGTTGTATCGCACTGAGCATGCCGTCACGATCGCGTGACAACAAACGCAATTCGATTTCGTGCCCGAACGAAGATTTTGCAGTCTTGGGTTTTTGCCCGGAATCTGAATTCTGGCAGCCGGAATTTACAGCAACTTTATCGACTTCGCGCGTGCAATCCGACCTTTCATCACGCACGGCGTTCAGACCAATGGTAGCCCTGGACCTTAAGCACGCGATGGAACTGGTCTCGTGTCAAACCAATACGCGAGCGTCGTCATATGGCCGCTCAAGCGGAACATGTCGCTGCTGAATTTCCTGTAACTTTTGCCGCGAATTGCCAACCTCTCTCTAGCTTTCTCCCCCTCGAGCGTCGTCAAGGGGCGTGCCACATATTGAAACGCTCGTCTTGACGAGACAAACACGCTCACAAAATTTGAGCGCGATTCTACTCAGGACAAGTGAGATATGGCTCTCGAAAGTCACTGCTCGAGACTGTAAAAACAGTCACCATTAATGGTGATTTGGTGCAGGGAGGGCACTTGACACTTACTACCCTTTCGTTGGGTCGTTCTTGTTTGGGTAGTTTTTCCTTTGTTTTTCTGTTTTCACACATCACATGGTTGTTGGGTTTCTTAACCCGTTTATTCGAATCGGGGATTTTCTGATCCCTGCATTCGCGAACGTTCCCCAAGAACAAGTTCTTCGAACTTTGTTCCCAACCTTCCTTTTGAGCAAAGACCCAGTGTTTAGCTCCGAAGTCTTTAACCTGGATAAGCGTGAGGGACTTAAAGGACCCTAACTCCCCATCTCTTAGCTCTGGTGGAACTTCCGCCAAGACACCCTACATTGGTGGCACATACGTTACCACTCACAGCATGCACCCTGTCACCGCCAAGTCACTTGTCGGTCATATTGCCGAGGTACGCCGGAAGGCTACCCAGTCCCTTTCTGCAGAAGGCAAGCAAGTTGTCGTTGCTTCAGTGGGTCGCCGCAAGGCTACCCCCCACACTGTGCAGCCTACCCGTTTTCAGTCTTTTATCCATAACTTTGTCCTGGAGCGCCCGATTAATTCGAAACTTGACCCCTGGAGGTTTTCGATTGTGCCGAATCCAATAGCGGTGGTCCCATAGCTGTTTAATGTACCGAAAATAGATTTCTAGTTATAGGATCCGTTTCAAGGTGCTAGAGGCTGATTTTTCGAAACTGTTTCTTTGTGTTCACTGCATTAGAAATGTCGGATTGCGACGAAACTTGGCAGGTGGCCTTTTGAAGTGCTTAGGAAGATTTCTACCCGTTCTGGGGCAATTCTGGGATTGTCGAGAATTCCACTGTAATTCAGGCTTTATTGACCGACTTCTTTTTTCATTCCGCATAGGGGACCCAAGGTGCTGAAAAACGTCTTCAAACATATGCAAGTAGAGAAGATATTCGAAGTGTTGCATTGTTCCGATGAATAGAAAGTTAGACTGGGGACCTATATATTAGAAGGAGATGCCGAGCACTGGTGGAGCTCGGTGAGGCAATCCTGGGAAGAGTTAGAGATTGAAGCCACCTGGGAGAATTTCCTAGTGGCGTTTGACGAAAAATATTTCCCCGATTCCGTCCGAGAGAGGAAAGAAGTTGAATTCACTGAGCTGCAACAAGGGAGGCTGTCAGTGGAGCAATATGCAGCCAAATTCGTAGAGCTCTCTGGGTACGCGCCCCACATCATCAATATAGAGGACGTAAAGCAAGCAAGTTTGAAAGGAGCCTCCAGCTAGATATCAGAGGGAGAATAATATCAGCCAACCTCAAGACGTTCTCCCCATTAGTAGACCTCGTTATGAAGATTGAGAGAGATTGCGAGGAGTTTCGGTTGAGGAAGGAGGGGAAAGTGACGTCCGCACCCGTCTGAACGTTTCGGGAAGAAGACTCGGCCACCTTATGGGAGAGATTTTAGGGGAAGGCCTAATCAAGGCAGCATGAACGCTCAAAAGACCTCTCCAAGAGATGTGAGAGATAACCGACGCCCGACTTGTTCATATTGTGGGTCAAACAACCACTCTGCGGCTGAGTTCTACAAGAAGTTGGGAGCATGTTAGCAGTGTGGCAAGCCCGACCACTTAATCAAGAACTGTTCGGTGACGAAGCTCGAAAACATACCAAAGACTCAAGGTCGGGTATTCACACTTACAGAGCAGGAAGCTAAGGCGCCCACCTCAGTAATTAGAGGTACGCTCCTTGTTTGTGGTAGAGAAACTAAAATCTTGTTTGACCCTTGTGACGACCCTAAATTTTTGGAATTGAAAAAATATAATCAATAGTGTTGATAAAACAAAATAAATAAATAAAATAAAATAAAATACTTAAAATAAAAGAATATTTTAGAGTGATAGTTCACTGTGTCAAAATGCACCATGGGTCCATCAATTTACTCATCTTTTCGTTTAGGTTAGGAGTGTTAGCTTTTCTGACAGTAATTTCATTTTGGTTGTTATGTGTCATGGACACATATAGTATTAGGTGTTATAATTTTATTAGCCCTCTCCCATGCCTTACCCTCCAGCGTTATCAATGGCCCATCTAATGGTCCGGGAAATGAAGTTGTTGGATGATGTAGCAGGATGGCATCCAGCTCCGCCCCAGGGTAGTGGGGTAAGTATCACAGCTTGCATAAGGCTAGAACCCCAGCTTTTTCAATAGATTCGGCTGGTACAAAAGAAAGACCTCATCTCGTGAAAATTTTGGAAGAGATGAAACTGAAAAAAAGAGACGATTTCTCTATGAGCAGTGATGACTTGTTGAGATTCAGAAATCGAGTCTGTATCTGTATCTCGAAAGATTAGGATGTGAAGAGGGCTGTTTGTTTGGCTATGTCTGGAAGAATATGGAAAATGCATTACCAATATGTTATCAGCAATTGCCTATAAACTATCATTTCTTTTTCATTGTCACAAAATTTCACTGAAATTTGGAATTAAAGTATCATCACACCATTCCAAAAAGAATTTCTAATAGTAAGGTCCTCACCATTCTAAAGAGAGAGAGAGAGAGAAATAAAGGAATTAATAATCACCATTCCAAAGATAGAGAGAGTGCAAAGTATTGATCTTAATCATATCACCATTTTGAAGAGAGAATGAGAACGAGAAATAAAATTATCATTGTTCCAACAAGATTTACTAATATTATCATAGATATAGAAACTGATAGAGAAGTTCATCATCATCCACCAAAAGAGAGAGAGATAATGTATGTGTGTGTTAGAGAGTAAGTATAGCAATTCAATGACAAAATTTCCCAAGTCCAAAAACCATCTCGGTATTGTTGACACCATATTTGTTGACACCAAAGTATCTACTCTTCACACCATTTTTTTCTTTTTTTTTTTGGCTTTATACCCAAAAGATGGGTGAGAGTACAATCCCAATTAGTATGTAGTTTAAACTTTATAATGGCATCCAGTGATTCAAAAAGCGGACCTCCCAGTGCCTAGGCGGTCCGTAAGGCCCAAGCGCATCGCTTAGGCCTAGGCGGCCAATCTGGGCAGTCAATCCCTTAGTGGCCGCCTAGGCAGTAAGAAACCCGCCTAGGCGGGCTCAGCGCCCAACCTTGGGCGGCCGCCCAGGGGCGGGAAAAAAATCGTGAGGGCATTTTGTGTCATTCGTTTTTGTTTTTAAGGCCCAAAAATTAGGGTTTTAAGATTCATTTGAAACCTAAACCTTGTTTGAGCCAAATTTAGAGAGAGAAAACCACCAAAAAATTAGATTGTGGTGAATTTTTTAAAATCGAAGGGTTACTCAAAGTTAACCAAAATTGATCAAAACATCACTCATTCATATTATATTTACTTTTTGATGTTTTGCAAAGCTATTAGAGGGTGTTTTAGAAGATTTTGAGTATTTAGAAACGTCTTTGAGGTGAAAGTTTGAAGATTGAACAATCAAACTCAAAGTAAGTGATTTGTATTATTTTTTAGATGTCTTATTCGGGATCTAATAGGAGTGGTGATCCCGGTTGGAAATATGGCTATAACCCAGATCCTAATGATAAAATTGCATAAAATGCAATTTTTGTGAAAAGGATACAAAAGGGGGCATAAACCGCTTCAAGAAACATCTTGCCAGTATCAAGTGCCCCATGTAAAAAGACTCCTGATGCTGCTAAAGAGGAAATAAAGAATTTTTTGAGCTTGGTGAAAATGAAAAAAGATGAGAGATTTGCCTCTATAGCAAAGATTAGGTCTGGGGTTTAAATCAATTTTGATGATGATGATAGTGATGAGGAAAGGATTGGAGAGGGATGTCAAGAGGTTGAAGAATCCATTATTAGGGGTAAGGGGAAGGGAGTTATAATTGGTTATGGTTCTGGCTCTGAGAGTAAGAAGCCTCCAATCAAGAAAGAAGAGAGAGATAGAGCTGCGCATTATTTGGCTACATGGTTTTATGAGGCGGGCATTCCTTTCAATACCGCTCGCTTGAGCAGCTTTTAAGTTGCACTAGAGGCAATTGGCCAATTTGGCCCTGGGATAAAACCCCCAACCCCATATGAGCTTTCAGAGCCTTTTTTAAAAAAGGCAGTGAGTGCACAAAGGAAGCTGTAGAACTTAAGAAAGATGCATGGGCTCAGTATGGGGACCGATGCTTAGAGTGATAGGAAGAGAAGAAGTCAAATGAATTTGCTTGTGAATTGCTTAGTAGGGACTGTTTTTTTGAGGTCTATTGATGCCCATTACATATTTCAAGTGATAAAGAAAGGAATCAAGGAGGTTGGAGAGCATCTTGTTGTACAGGTTGTCACAGACAATGTTGCTACATCTAATTTGTTACGAATAGCTTATCTTAAAATCTTTTGGACACCATGCGCAGCACATTGTATGGACCTCATGCTTGAGGCTCTTGGCGGTTTAACCGAGGTATCAAGTGCAATGAAGAAGGTGCAGTGAAGAAGGCCATGTATGTTACGAATTTCATTTATAGCCACCATATCACGCTCAGCATGATCTGTACCTTTACAAAGAAGAAAGATATTGTGAAGCCTGGGGTCAACGTGGTACTTATACCTAGATAGCATACATTCGAGGAGAGTGCAGTTGAGGCAAATGTTTACCTCGGATAAGTGGAGAGAATGCAAGTGGTCTAAGGCTCAGGTTGGGAAGAAGGTGTGAGATATTATACTTTTTAAGGCTTTTTGGCGAGAGGTGAATGACGCTCTGAAGGTATTTTTTCCTCTTATTAAAGTCCTTCACAGGGTTGATAGTGATAAGCCTTCTATGGGCTACATATATGATGCTATGGAGAAATACAAAAGAGAGATAGCCCAAAATTTCAATGATGAAGAAACCCACTACAAGCCTGTTTGGGAGATTATTGATGAGAAGTGGGATCGGCAGCTACATCGCCCATTGCATGCAGCTGGTTATTATTTGAAGCCAGGTTTTTTTTATATTGACAAGGATATACAAACAAATGACACAATTACAAATGGATTTAATGAGTGTATGGAGGTGCTAGTCCCTGATCCTGATATGTAGGATATTATATGCGCTGATGAGCTGATAAATTACAAGTGCGCATAGAGTCCAATGGCGATGAGGCAAAGGACCAAAATTAATTCAGGTATTAAATATTATTATATTACTAATATTCTTAAGTTCATCTTCATCAAGTTCAACTGTTAAGTAATCAAGTATTTCTATTATTTATTTATGATTTTTTTTATTTCTTTGCAGCCCATTGGTGGAGCCAACATGGGCATAATTTTCCAAATTTACAAAAGTTGGTCATTCGGATCTTAAACTTAACCACTTCTTCATCCGGTTGTGCGCGCAATTAGAGTACTTTTGAAGGGGTAAAGCCATAAGGGTAATTTGTATAATTTTATAAATAATACATGAACCATAGATATTAGATTTTAATTAGTTCACTTTGATTTGATTATGTTAGGTTCATACAAAGAAAAAGAACAGGCTTGAATCAAAGAAGCTCAATGACCTTGTCTATGTCAAGTACAATCGATTCTTCAATGACACATTTGCTAAAAGAGATAATAGAGACCCCATCAGATCAAAAAATATGGACAATGCTATAGTGTGGTTAGTTGATGATGATGATGTCGAGGGGCATTAAGGATTGAGATGGGACATGGATGCTTCAGGGACATCAGTTGACCCTCCTAAGGCCACTAGAGCTTCTGCACAAAGAACAAGGGTGGAGGAAGAAGAGGAAGATTCGCAAGAGACGGAGGAAGACGAGTCACACTATGTCGAGGAGGATGACAACTCCGTTTACTCCGATGAATATGATGCCAACGCAGCTGACCTAAGATTTTCTGATGAAGAATGAATGTTGATTGTTGAATAATTATTAAACTTTGTTACTTTGAAGTTTGAACTTTAATTGAAGTATTGTGTATTGAACATTTGAACTATTGAAGATTCTTTTGAATCTTCAAGTATTACTTTCATAGTTTTATAATTTGGTTGGTTGGAATATTTTAAGTTATAATTAGATATGGATTATGGAGTATGAACCAACTTATAGATTATGGTTATGCTTATGGAATGAATGCTAGATACTAATATGTAGTATAATTTGAATATAACTGATAGTCTGATACTCAAATAACTGCAGAATCCTTATTTGGATTTAACTAGGCCGCCCAGGTTCTGGGCGCCCGCCTAGGCGCTGGGCGGCCTGGAGCCCCAATTCGCCTAGGACCCGCCTAACGCTTTTTGAAACACTGATTGCATCAGGCATAAAAATTAGCCACACCTTTTGTATGCCTTTGCGTCTTGATTTGGAATCACATGTTTTCAAGATGTTAACACTTTGGAATAACGTACTTTTATTATGATAAGCCATCACATTTTTTATGTTTTCTTTTCTTATGCTAAAGTTTTTCGATCATCTCTCTCCAGAAAACTTCCATGGTAAATTCAAAAGACAAAAAAAATTCGATGAAATTTGGCTAGTAACCTAGAAGGCTTTATGAAATGCATTGGAGGAGAAATTATGTTGGGGCATTGGAGGAGATTGAAGAGATAAATTAATTTAAAAAAGTTCTAAAAAAAAAAAACAATTCAAGCACATTGATTTGGCGATTATCTGTGAGTGAACTCAAGTCTTTCAAATTTATCAGCAAACAATAGCAGCACAAAAGAAAATATAACCCACTGATTTGGGATTTATTAACAAGAATAACAGCCCAAAAAAATAAACAGACTGATTTTGATTCATAAAGTAGAGAACCCAAATCCGCCATGTCATAGAAGTTACATATATTTCTAGATATCCAAGATTTATAAGCGACAAATGGACAACAAGAATGACAAACAAACACCAGTCAACAAAGATAAAAGCACTGAGATATGAAGTGTTTCTCTCTCTAACTTGATACTTTTTCTTTGAGTGACTAAAAGCAGGAGAAAACACAAAAAATAAACAGAAAAAAAATTGAAGCACATTCACAAAGGAATAAGCAATCATAGCAGAAATAAAAAAAACAGATTTTGGGAGAGAAAATCACCGAGAGACACACGCGAAAGATTTCCCCCAATTACCTGTCAAGACGCGTAATAGGTTTTTCACCCTTCACCGCGCGTAATGGGTTTCCTGATTTCTTGAGAAATCTCGGGTAATCTCTTTCCATTTCCTTACTATTAAAGTGTACCCAAACAATGGAAATGTCATATTTCCTTGTAATATATTGTCATGTAATAGATTTTCAGGTACCCAAACAGCCCCTAAAGGATGTATATTATAGTTTGGTTTTAGGGCTTATTTCTAGGGTTTTTTGTTTTTTAGGGTTGCAGATTTAAAAGAATAAGTCTTTGAGGCTGATTACTCTATGGATCTAATTTTGACGGGACCCACCTCTTCGACTCTTTTAAATCTTAAGTTTGGACGTGACCTTAGACAGAAGAAACTTTGATTAGTTCTATAGGTCTCAGAATCTTGTGTAAACACATGTGGTTTTTCATTCCTAATCCATGATAACATTTAATTATTGTGTATCCTGCTTCTTCCAATTTTTGTCATTTCTTAATAGCTTGGCTTTTGGTTGATATTACCTGTTGACACACTTGTAGCATCCAAATCAATGTGAATTCCACACTTTTCATTCATATCGACAAGAGATCTAGAAAAAAGGTGGGGGGTGGAGAATCGATATTCAAGTCATGAGCGGCACTTGGCTTATTAGAGTCAAGACAGTTGGGGACTGCACAACTTTTATGTGAGCTCCGCTCCCCTCCATTCATTCTTACTCTAAAATTAGCCCACATATAGTAGGACCGAAGCACTCTATTCGTGGCAAACTCAGACCTAGGTGGGTACCAGTCGAACCTAATTGTATTTCAAAAGTTTGCTGGTTAGGATCCCCGCCATACCTACCTTACCCTAGAAACTTAGGGCAAAGTTGTCAAGTATTTTTGTGTGGCTTGTAGTGAGTCATAGCCAGGAGATGTCTCTTTGTCGAGTCAACGTCCGTGGCGATTCTGACATTGAGTCGACCATATTATCCATGCTTGGGTTTGAAAACATATACATGAATTCGAGAGGCAATATATTTTAGTATGCGATGGACATGCCCCCAGGCTCATAGTCGATCAAACACATGTGTAAAGGGATCCATAGTTTGTCGGCCAGAACTACATGTTGCTAGCCCTAGAAGATCTCATAGGACGACCCATAGTTATGAAGTATTCGCTTCTAAGACCACCCTCAATAGCCAAGGGATTAGGCTAGCGGCGGTATTCCAAGAACTTGGAATCACTACCCAATCTAGTATACATTAAGGCAGGGAAAATGACGTCCACACCCTTTCCAATTACCCATCACACTACTAGGATTCACATGATCCTATATTCCTAGAAACCAAGAAATCCAGGGTAGGTAGGCATCGTTATTGGTCCGCAATTGAATGTCGTAGGGTAGGTAGGCATCATTATTGGTCGATTTCAAGAAAACCTTGATGTGCAAACTTTTTGAACTCTTTAGCAGATCAAGGCTATAGTATACAAGCCTCGGCCCATCAACCAGCCAGAGCAGATGCTAATAATTTAGGTTGACCACGACAACAAACTGGCCAGATTTCGAACTGGTCATCCCCTGTCATGCAGCCTAACTCGCAGCCTGTTAGGGAGCTTATAGGTCAGTTTACCCATAGAGCTGAACTTCATAAGGTCTTTCGAGACACTCGAACCCATAAACTACCGAGATAGTTTCTCTCCTGTCATATAGGCATTCCCATCAATGTATGCTTGCCAACTAGTTCGCTGGCGAGGTTACCATTCTACCAACAACCCACATGATAGCCCTCACAAATGCCCTAGCAAGAATGGGATTCCACGATGCCTTACCCTAAAGGATGATGTAAAGGACACCCTCAGCTCTTACGGGTTCATGTTCCCTGAGTTTCAAACCAAGTTCATTAGAAAAGGGAACCCCGATGCACATGTCACTGCCTACTTATTGACGGTCCCAGCCCTACAGAACAAGATGGTAACCTCTTCTTCAAATAATAAGAGTAACTACAACAACAAGAAAAGCAATGCCAGCAATCAAGCCAATGAGATTGTCTTCAACGACAATCTGTAAGAGATTGTTCGACAGTCCAAGCAAACTCTTTAGAATCGAAAGAATCAATATAGGGTGACAGGAGGAAACACTTCTAGGAGACCATGGCAAGATATGAACTTCACGCTAATCAAAGAACTGCCTAACCAAGTTCTCAACAAGTGCCTTTAGAAAAACCTACCCACATAGTTAGGCCCCACATGAAGCAAAAGATAAGTTAAAGTGGTGCAAATGGCATACGAATCACACACATGATATACAAGATTGCATACACTTTAGACGTGTCCTCCAAGGACTCATCGATAAGGGTGTTAAAGCCAAAAAAACTTGTGAATGAGTCCAACCAAACGATAGGAGTTTTCACCAATCCCCTCCATGACAACAAAGATACCACTGGCAACATTGAAGTAAAAGACAATCCGCAAGGGAGTGTGGTCATGCTCATGATTGATGATGACCAGCAAGAAGATGATCCGGCCCAATTCATAATCCCCGCCGCCAATAGTAAAATGACAAGAAGGTCAACTTGACTTGTTGGAGCTTCATAGGGGACCTCCTTTGGACAAAGCTATGGAACATCTACCAAAATGGGATGAATATAATTATGAACCATTAGATGTAAAGAAATCCATTGATTGGGACAATATAGCCCCTAAAGGAGCTTCATCATTGAACAACATGTGAACAGAGCCCACCATTCAAATTTTTATAATTTTTTTTTTATTTCATGAATACTATTCACAAAGAACTATTCACGAGTAGTATTCAAAGGGGTAAAAATGTCATTACGAAATTTATACTTAAGTTAGGATTTTTTGGTCAAAAGTTAATTGTGGATAAATATTACCCAAAACAATAATTTTTCAACATAAATAAGGGTATGGATGGGCTGGAGAGTCGTTCATGTATTCTTTTTTAAAAAAAGGAAGACTGTCTTGTAAAATAAGCCCAAGGCTTGAGCCATACATGGGAGAAAGCCTTAGGGTTTCTCAAAAATTGCTTGTGTCAAGGTGCTTTTTGTTGATGTTTGTGTTTCTTCAAATTTCTCCTACATCACCGAGTCAATCCAGGTGACTAGGGCTTAGAACCCTACTGAGTCCGGATCCAAATCCAAGTTCTCAAATATTGCATGTGAGTAACACCTTAGAGGACTGTAATGCTACTAGAGGTCTTCCTTAGGCTTTCCTAATACCATGGAAAGGTGAGTAGCCTACCCCCCTCAACCTAGCCAAAGCATTCCTACATGGGCTGATGAATGCGAAAGCGCTACAAGGCTTTCCCCAGTGCATTGAAGGGAATTCTGCAGTGTATTAAAGGAATTCTGTGAATGGCATGAGATCGCCTCAGGAGGGTGACCTTGCCCCCTAACAACTTGAGTGCATTTGCACAAAACTCAATTATTTGAACTCAAATTTTAACCTGAAGAAAGTGGCTAATGTAAATAGCAAAGTGAACAAGGTGATAAATAGTTTAGTGAGCATGCATGTAAACAAGCAGGGTTTCGCGTTTCAGATTCTTGGCCACTGAGGTCACAGTGCTCCTGTTTCAAAACACTATTGTCTTTTTTCTTTCATTAAACATTATTACCACTATAAAAATAACGTCTTAGTTCTTCACGCATGCATTCACGTAAGCTCCTCCTAGGTTCAGCAAGTGCTCAGTTCAATATACAGCAGAGCACTGCATGCCTTGATACTGTTAAAACATATAAAATATAACTGAATGGGATGACAACTGACCATGTACATTTAGGCTCTTGATGCATCCAGACCCCTTTTACTATTCATCATAGTCCGCCATTTGTCCTTCAAATTTACCTATGTGAAGAGACAAACAGACACAAAATCAGCAAACATAATCTATAGAGCAAAAAAGAAACCAACCAGAGAAGTAAAGCTCTCGAAAGTACCTGTGTTCTACCATCAAATATTTCAGAATAACAATTTAAAATCAATTTCCAGTTTCCTTGACCATACCTTCACAGAGGTAAACAGAAGTATTAGACTTTTTATTAAAGGACAGCCCCGGAAAAATACAAGCACAGGCATCCTATTGAACCCAGTATGTCATCAAGTATCCTTACCATCCTAGAAAATGGCATTAATGAATAAAACAAAACAAAAAAACTACATATAACCATAAACTGGTACATCTGAGTATTTTCTTCATAATATTCAGCAACTGGGCGAGTCAAGTTGACTCAGGGAGTTTCTAAGGTTTGTAAGGGACTCAAAAGAGCTTCTCACCACCTCAGATCAGTCTCCTCAAAATAAGATTTGATTTGGAACTCTTAAAGTGTTTTTGGAGTGGAGGGGATTGACCTTTTTCATGCCCCTTATCCACTTCAAAAAGTGTTTTTGAAGATGGAGGAACGCATGGATCTTAAAACTTTTATATTTGCACACACACGCATTCATGCTTAAGGAGTAGGGAGAGCGAGAATAGTTCGACTCCATACTTATTCACTGCCTCTCTCAATGTTTCCTCTTCTAATAGAGTCCACTTCTTATTTTTTCTCTTCATCAATCTTTTACCAGCTTCGTCCATCCTCAAAGGGGAAACATGCCTGGTCCTTGGGCTGGGCAAATGGATTCCTTGTGAATGATTTGTGGATTCTTCAGAAAGGGATTCAATCGATCCATCATCCCACTGCCCAAGAAAATTTGATTCAGTAGGAATACCTCACTGACTAATCTAAAATATAAATGAAATCAGTTGAATAAATAAATAGTCCCACATGCACAAATGTATAGAAGTATGTAAACGGTTTGCAATCCATGAACGGAATGGCTGATTTGATTAGTAATGTCCATTTTACAGAAATGTATAGAAGCATGCAAGATAAACGGAATGGCTGATTTGTTTCCTTTATAGCTGAAACAAACTTAAAAAATAAAATTAAATAAAACAAAATTAAAAAAAAAAAAGAAGCATAAAAAACTCTTAAACTCTCCTGTCGACATTGTCACCTTTCACCTCTCTAGACATTCGGAAGAATACTAAAAGACATGGAAATCCACCAACAAGTAATGTGTGCACACACAAAAAAGTAGAATTAATACAAAGGATTGTGAAGCCATTAACTACCACGGCACTATGATAGCATACTCTGTACTAGAAACATCAGTTACTCATTATACTCTGTACTAGAAACATCAGTTACTCATTTCATACTTTACCTCAATTATAAGCACAAGGAAATTAAACAATTAAGTTCACCCAATTAAGTTCACTAGGGAGACTCCTGATTCCCAAACAGAAAATGATTCCTACAAACCAAAGGTATCCATTTAGATCATTAAAGCTTCTCAGCCCCATGGCAACCTGAAAACTCAGTTAACAGAAGCCCTTAGGGGAAGTGAAGCACATGTCCTGAGAACTACAAATAGAAAATGAGTATTCAAATAGGAGAAATAACTGAAGATGTCCAGCCAATCGTCCTATTCAAGAAGGAAACATGTTTTGAATGGTATACAAACCATGTAATCATAAAGACAATAATTTTAGAATTATCTCAAGAGAAGCATAGGCCTCATTCACAACTCTTACGTATAAACGGTAGCAAGAGAATTTCTGAAATCAGAACTACGCATGTCACAGTGTAATCAGCAGCACTTAATTTTTCTTCTTTGCATGTTAAAAGTCCTTTTCCTAATTCTTATCTCTCTTTTATCTAATAGGACCTATATGTCCTATTTCAGTTTGTATGAGCAGTATTTCCCTTTCATTATTTTGTTAATATAAAAGTGGCGTGAGAGGTGCATGAGACCCAATTCGGACTCTCACATCACTCTCCCTTCCTCTTCCTCATCTCTCTCTCCCTTCTCTAACACGATATCAAAGCAATGATTTTTTTCTGCCCTCTTGCTTCTTCTTTTCTATCCTAAAATATTTCTTCCCTAGTAATCATCTCCCTCTTGATTCTCTTCTCCATTCGAACAAAGTACATAAATAAACAAATAAATATTACTTGTCTTTTAATCTTCTCCCTCCTGATTTTCCTTTTTGTGTTGGTGGGCGGGGTCGGGGGGAGAGTTACTTCCTAGGGTTGTTCAATCTGAACCCTTGGGTTGTCTCCTGGTCTTCTTTTGTTTTTTTGGCACAGAAACCAATGTGGGCCTGCGTTTAATGTGGTTGTGGTGGTGTTCATGTTATTTATCTTTAAAGATCGAGACCAATAAAAGAATCATTACCTACTTTCAAGGTTCGCTGACAATCATAGATGATTCACCAAAAATTTCTCTCAAAAGCCCGAAGTTTTTCGTGTGGATAGGTGCTGCTCTAGTCTACTCAAAGAGTGGTAGCGTGGTGATGCTCAGATTTGGATAATGTGGTTTTGCCCTAGTTTGTGCAAGTGTAAGAAAGTGGCTATGCTCAGAACTAAAAGATAAGTACTTCTCTCCTTTTTTTTAATAAAAAATTGTTCCTAGCATTCTACTAGGCTTGGCGTGAATGATTATATTTGGTTGACCATTGACCCGCTTTATCTTTTACTACCGACACTCATGGCCAATGTTCAAGAAGGCAGATGCGGTTGCCTAGGCGGGCATCTAGATATCTGGGTGGCCCTAAGGGAAGGGGGTTGGGGCAGGGGCCATATGTTGTTTTTTGTGTGTTTTTTGTGAATGTATGTGTGTATGTGCATGTGCACGTATGTGTGTGCGTGAGGTCTCGCATGAAATTCTTAACGATCATCCTCTTTTTTCTTTTGGATATGTATTGCGAGAGAGAGGTCTCGAACACTTGGAGGATATGGAGGGAAAGAGAGAGTCTGTGCGACAGAGGGACCTCGCATCGAACACTTGGAGGTCATCTTCTTCTTTTTCTTCTTCTTACATATAAAGAGGGACCATATAGGTCCATGTGTATCTTTGTGTGTGTATGTGTGTGTGAGACAGAGGCCGCGCATCGAACACTTGAAGTCCATCTTCTTCTTCTTCTCATATGTAAAGGAGCACATGGATGAACCTGTGAGAGAGAAAGAGAGAGAAGGGCAATACCAAACCTTATTTTTATTTGGGTGGATTTGAATTCTTTTTTTCTTTTTTTTTTAAGGAATGGTACTGGGTGGGCGCCCACCTTGAGCCAACTTAGGCACCCGCCTTATGCATGCCCACCCAGAGCTCACCGCCTAGGCGGTTGTTGACTAGTACGCCTCAACGGCTGTCTAGGCAGCCGGGCAGCTGAATTTTTCTTCACTGCTCATGGCTTGTGAAAATTAAACCCGGGACTTTCCGTCTTCCAGAACATGTGGCGATACAAATTACTTCAACAAAATTAAATGAGTCCAATTATGTTATATGGGCTCAATTTGTTGAAGTATCCGTTGGTGCTAGGGGAAGTTTGAAACACTCAACTGAGCTTAAACCAAGTGACTCTAATAATAGATATAAAGATTGGATGAAAGAGAATTACATAAACATGACTTGGTTGTGTTGTATGAAGCCTCAAATAAGTGCAAATGTGATGTTTCCTGAAACCGCTAAAGGAATTTTGGGCGGCACTGAAAGAAACATATTCATCAGATAAGAAATCTAAGGTAAGTAAAATGTTGGAGGAAATATTTCAATTGCAACAAGGTAATAAGAACATGAATGAATATTATAGTGCTCTTAAAGGTACGTAAGAAGAGCTGAATTCGTATCAACCTATATCTAGTAATGTAGAATTGCAGAGCGTAAAGAATTCAAAGTTGCCAATTTTTTATCGAGTCTTAATCATGAGTACCTCATCCTGTTCGTGATCAGATTTTGGCAAGTGGTGAGCTGCCACCCCTTAATAATGTGTACGCACAAATTCAACGTCTCACCATATCTACCTCCCCTACACCGTCTAACACTACTATTAAGATGGATTGGCATTGAATACATTTGTGGGGAGAGGTGATGGAAGCAGATGTAGGGGATGTGGTTGTGACCCAGGAAGGGGCCGTGGTAGAGGTGATGGAGGCAGCAGTCGTGGAAATCTAAAATGTATGTATCGTGGGCATACAAATGATACAGTTGTTAAGTGTTGGGATAAGATTAGTAGGCCTGCTTGGGCAAATCAAGTTACCTAAACATATGAGGCAATGATGTTTATATGAATGGGCCTCGTAATCATCACCGACAGCCAAATTCTATTGGTGCCTCTATTTTACTTATAAGAGAATAATATAATAAACTTGTTAAACAAGTAAGCAGCCTAGTGACCATCCTTCTACTTCCAATGCCACCCCTGCTAACTCGAGTACCTTTGTGTTTCTTACATCTCAAAAACCTACTCCTTGGGTTATTGACTTAGGAGCTTCTGACCACATGTGGTGAGCCTTCTGTTTTTGTATCTCCATATCAGTGTTTCAAAACCTGTTGAGCGATGCCTAGGCAGTCAGGGGATCCAAGCTACCCAACACCTAGGCGAGAGCTCAGAACCTAGGCAGCCCAGTAGATCTAATGTCAAAATCTTCTAAAACACCCTCTAATAGACCTATAAAACCTCTAAAACTAAACCTAATCTCAATAGAAATCACAAAAATCTAGTTTTTTCAGGTTTTTCTCTCTAAAATGGGCTCTAATGGGGTTTAGGTTTGAAATGAACCTAAAACCCACCTTTTCCCCTCTTACTTTTCCAAAAGGACGCAAAAATGCCCCTCAAGAGGGGCAATCCTGCCCCTAGGCGAGGTGCAGGACCTAGGTGACCGCCTAAGCCCGGGCCCTCTAGACCACCTAGGCGCTTGGCGGTCCGCCGTTTGGAACAATGCTCCAGATAAGTATATTTCTAATTCCTTTGTTACTTTGGCTAATGGATCATTGTCTAGTGTGTCTGCACAAGGCACAATTATGCCTACTTCCCTTTCTTTGTCCTCTGTGTTAAATACTCCAAAGTTTTCTTTCAGTTTATTGTCTGAGAGCAAATTAACTAAAGATCTTCGCTGCTCAGAGCAATTAACTAAAGATCTTCGCTGCTCTATAACTTATTATACTCTTCTTGTGTATTTCAGGATCGAAGGACGAGGAAGACAATTGCAATGTGACTCAAGTGGCCTATACTATTTGAATTTGATTGGTGCTGCTCTTCATTATGTTGCTTTAGTTCTAGCAATGGCCCGAGCTGGGCAGGTCCTGGCCCTAGAACAAGCCTACTCCCTGTAGGGCCATCCAAAGCCCAGCCCGACCCTAACCAGCCCTAGACCTGGCCAAGCCGGGCCGGGCTAGAAAATATTTTCAAAAAATATAAGGAAAAGTAAAGAAAAATGAGGGGGCGAGTCGGGACAAACTAGGACAGCCCAGTCATGGCCCCAGCCCGGCCCAGGCCAAAGTTTTTTAGGGACAAGCCCATCGATTTGGGCCAAACCGACAGCCCATTGCCACCCTTATGTTGTTTCTCCCTTCTAAAGGCATTGTCGCGGTTGGGGCCATCCTTCTCTCAATAACTTGAAGTTGGTTAGTCCCTTCTTTGGAGTACGTGTCTACTTTAGAATATAAGGCTTGTCAGTTAAGCAAGCATCATAGGGTGTCATTTCGTCCTAGAACTGATAAACAAAGACTTGTTTTGTTTATAGTTGTTCATTCTGAAATGAAATATGAGGTCCTGCTAGAGAACAAAGTTTGTCTGTCCATAAATATTTTGTAACTTTCGTGGATGATCATTCATGAATGACATGGTTATATTTAATAAAAGAAAGATATGAGATTTTCTCTATTTTTAAATTGTTTCACCAGGAGATCCAAACTCAATTCAATAAGAATATGTCTGATAATGTTAATGAGTATCGTTCTAGAGAATTTCAAAATTGTTTTGATCAAAATGTGATTTTATATCAAGCTTCTTGTGTGCATACTCCTCAGCCGAATGGGACCGCTGAAAGAAAAAAAACATTTACTTGAAGTAACCTGCTCTTTGCTAATTAATATGCTTATTCCAAAAGTTTATCGAAAGATGCCTTGTTGACCTCATTCTATGTACTTAATCATATGCCCTCTTCACTTATGAATGGAAAAATACACTATGTTCTCTTCCCAGATACTCCATTATTTTTTTCCTCCATGAGTTTTCAGGTGTGTTTGCTTTTGTTCATGCATTAGGTACTAGTAATGATACGTTAGATCTTCGAGCTGTCAAGTGTATATTTCTAGGGTATTTACGCTTCAATAAAGGTATCAATGCTATCATCCTAGTTTATGAAATAATTTGATTGTGTTGATCTTACCTGTTTTTAAAATGTTGCTTGTTTTTTTAAAGAGGGCCGCATGCTTGATGTGAATTTGTTTTATCCTGCTCCAGAAGAAGTCTCACAAGCCTCATCCTCTATAATTCCTCTTCCTATTCCTGTTGATACTTCTTCATCTCAGTTGCCTAGACCAGCTAAACCTATTACTTCTACACATCATAATGGTATCTACTTCTTGCTCGTGACTCACATTCTGTGTCTAGTGATGGTAATGCATCTATTGCCATACATAAAGGTATAAGGTCGTGTACTCAACATCCCACTGCTCGTTTTGTTACCTTTGCAAATTTGACCCAATCATTTCAAAGTTTTGCTTTAGCTCTTTCATCTATTTCTATCCCTAAATCTTCTCATAAAGCACTTTTTCCAGCTGGAAAAAGAACTATAGGGTGTCACTGGGTTTATGTAGTAAAATATCAGCCTGATAGCACCATTAATAGATTAAAAGCCAAGTTGGTTCCCAAACGATACACCCAAAACTTTGGCATTGATTACTCTGAAACTTTTGCCCCTGTTGCGAAACATATTTCAATTCAATTAGTTATATTTATTGCAGCAAACAAGGGCTGGCCACTGTGGGACCTTGATGCGAAAATGATTTCCTCCATGGTGATTTATTTGAGAAGGTGTTATATGGAGCACCCACCTGGGTTTGTTGCTCAGGGGGAGTTATACAAGATATGTAAGTTGAAGAAAGCTATTTATGGCCTAAAGCAGTCCACACATGCATAGTCTACGAAATTTAGTGAAATTGTTGTGGCATATGGATTTCGACACAATCATGTGAATCCTTTTGTGTTCATCTGGAAATGGGACTCCAAGATAATTGTCTTGGTTGCATATGTTGATGGTATCGACATTACAGGAAATGATCACAAAGGAATTAATAATTTGAAGAGCTTGAAATATATGTTCATTGGATTTGAGCCAGCTAAGGTACTTTCTAGGAATTGGAGTAGCCAGATCAAATCATGGAATTCACTTGTCACAAAAAGTATGTGACTAATTTGTTGATAGAGACTGAAATATTAGGGGCTAAACCAGTTGATACTCCTATGGATTCAAATACAATGTTATTAATTGATAAGAAGAGTTGTTTGATGATCCATGAAGGTACAGAAGATTGGTAAGCAAGCTAATTTATGTGACCACTACTAGGCCTGATATTGCTTTTACATAAGTGTAGTGGGTCGGTTTATGCACTCTCAGAGGATTCCCCACTAGCATGTTGTGCATGGAGTTTTGAAGTATCTAAAAAGGAGCTCCATGTAGAGGCCTAATTTACAAGTCAAACAATCATTGGACCATTGAGGGTTACCCAAATGCCAATTAGGCAAGTTCTCCATCTGACAAGCGGTATACTATAGGTTACTGTACATTTATTGGTGGAAATCTAATTACATGGAGAAGAAACAAAATGTTGAGGCTAGATCAAATGCAGAGGCTGAATTTAGAGCAATGGCACATACTACATGTGAATTGATGTAGCTAAGACACTGATGCAGGAGATGGGGTTTACTGTTGCGGAGCCTATCAAGATGTATTGAGATAGTAAAGTTGTAATTTTTATAGCCAGCAATCTGAAGTCATGAGGGAACCAAACATATCGAAGTAGATTGTCATTTTGTTCAAAAGAAAGTCACTAGTCAGCAAGGGTCCACTTCGTATGTGAAATCTAGGGATCAGTTGGTAGACATCTTCACCAAAGCTCTTGATCGTACTTCATTTCAAACAATTTATTCCAAGCTACGCATGGGTGACATTTATGCATCAGCTTGAGGAGGAGTTCTAGAAGACATTTTTTTAATTCTTATTTCTTGTTTATTTTAAGTTAAAAGGAAATATAAGTCCTATCCAGTTTGTTAGGCAGTTTGCCCTTTCACTATTTTTTATTTACTCTCACGTCACTCTCCCTTCTTCATCCTCTTTCCTTTCATCTGCATCTCCCTTCTCTGAAAATTTGGTCTATACATCCTTCATTTCATTTATGCATCACATACTATTTCATTTTACTTTGTGACCATGGCAAGGTAAAAAGTCGTATGTAGTTGATTTAATGGATAGGGCCTTGCCCTCTCTGATATAAGCTCAATAAGGGCTGGTGTACCATAGTTTCAGGATCCCCCTCCAAAATCTCGCTCCACAGCTCCAGGAAAAGCATCTCAGTTTTTTTAATTTTGGGGTCTTGATCCCCACTACTAGGAATCTCGATCCCCACCGTTAAGGATCTCCATCCCCACCTTAAGGGCCAAGATAACGACCAAACGGATGAATTTATTTATTTATAACCAACTAGTAATACAACTATAGTTCAAAATATAGTTGCATTTCTTACTAGCTATAAATAAAGAGATCCCTACTTTAAAGAGTATACATACTCCTAGACCATATATACAATTTTTAAGGTAGGTAGCAAGATCCCCAAAAGGTTGGGAACAAGATCCCTATCATTTGGGGATCTCGATCCCTAGAATATGTATTGCTCATATGGCACTCCCAATCATAGGATTTCTCTAGCCTTTCATTATCCCCTGATCCCAACAACAATGTGGTGTACCCTACATAGTCAAAACCACTAATATGGTCAATTATCAATGATTTTAAAGTTTATAACAGTCATAATACATTGTGACTGTTGGTAAATCGCCTTTTCCAAAGTTCAAAACAATCAACCGTGTTATATCCCTCTTTTTCAAAGCATAACCTGCCACATCAACTTTTTAAATAACATCCATTAAACCATTATATTCCAAAATTGCTACACATCATTTCGGGGCCCCAACAATCTAAACCTTTATACCATTAATCCATTATTTTGAACCTTGTTTGTAACATCACAAAAGAAAGTATAAAGTATCAAGATACATTATTCTTATGACACACATAGAACGCACTTGAATATAAAATGCACATCAAAGATTCTCCCATGGAACCATTCAAGTAGCTTAAACTTCTCAACCAAGAAATCATAGAATTCAAAGGAACAGGTAACAAAGGTTGATATCAGGCCAAAATTTTAATCAGAATTCCAAAATAGTTTGAGAAAGGCAGAAGGGAATTTTACTGTTCCGTTCCCCATAAATAAACAGAAAATAAGAAATATTACCACCAAGAAAAATTAAAATATGAATTTTTAAAAACAGATTTGAACATAAAATTTCACACCAAAAAAAAAGAAGTTTTGAGCATAATAAACTTTTCACAAGCAATTTCAGGTCTCAAGCGATTCAAAATCAGTTATGACCCTAATAATACAAAAGACCAACTACCTTTCACTTGCCAAAGGTTGCATTACATTCTTTTTGCTACTTCCAAATGAATCCACCATGAGAAGTTTCTAACAACAAACATTAAAATCCACAATAGTGACAATCATTTACCATACCAGTATTAACGAAGAAGCACAGCTATATTTGGTTACAAAAGACACAAGGGCATTCTGAAATTCTCAAGATACAAAGATTACAGATTATTTCACAACCTATGCATACAAAGGTGATGTAAGAGCTGTTCAAGGTTGAATAATTTAAGTCCAAAGTTAATTAATCCATGGTGATTACCCAGGAGAAAATTATAAACTTACAACAAACCTCAGTATGGTAGAAAAATTGTTAAAGCAAAAGCATCATCTTAAATTATGGTATGGCTTTCAAAAGACACAAAAGGAATTATTCCAGTTGTTTAGGTTTTGGACCAAGTTACTGCTTATGGATAATGGCTTACAGGCAGGGCACAATTGTCTTTTCTTCCTGTCATACAGTTGACAAAAAAAGGGGTGCCAACCCCTTTTTAAATATAATGCAACACACCACTTATTTGTGACATGCTGCAATGCGTCAGGCACGAGATTGTGCCTACCAAAATCACTGAGAATAGACTGCAAAGACCATATTGCACATTACATCCCAAAATCTATTCTGGAATATTTCTCAAACACAGCCTTAATGATAAAGCCAAAGTCAGATTGTAGTAAAATGATCATTCGGAATGGTGTCACTAGTCATGCTACATTACTGGTATAAATTTATTATGTTTTCCCGTGAAAAATATTAAAAAAAAACATCATAAGCTCAGCCCTTTTATAGCACAGTAAGGTTATAAAACCATGATATTCTGCAAAACAGAAGAAGTCACAGGTACAACACCTTCACATATGCTGCAACAGTATAACACATACTCAAAATATTTCCTTTCCTTAATAAAACGACTAAAGTTTCAGCAAGATTGAAAAGACAATATTACTAAATCCTCATATAAGCTCGTCATTGAAGCAGTATAAAATTGTTACCTCCTGCGCACAGGCAGTACTGTTCCACGCCATCAAGCTAGGCCTAGGTAAAGGCACCCTATGACTTTGACCCTGATCTTCAGTTCTGACTTCCTCCATGGATCTCGCTTCATTGCCTTTATCAGCAATAACAGACTGGTGCTCGCCTGCAACAATCTGGTCCTGAGTTTCTCCAGATCCCTCCTCAACAGTCTGATCTGTTTTCGATTCCATTGATAATTGTGCTGCTATTTCTAGTGCATTTGGTAGAGGATCTTCAACCACCGTTTGCAAATTTAGTGAACTTCTTTTAAGAGCTTCTTGTACTTTAGATACTTCAGGTGTCAAAAAACGATCATATTTGTTCCCCTCTATAAGATTGGTATGTGTCTTTGTATGCAAAAGTTTTGCTTTTCCTGACATTTGATTCCTTTGAGAATGCACAGAACTTTCCTTATCGCCTGTTTCAGCATTCAGAGGCAGCCGTTTCTCCACATCGATCTGGTTCAGAATATCTTCAGAACTCTCATCAGTTCGATCTATGGTCCATGTGGTGGATCTTTGTCCTAATTGTGCTGCCGTTTGTCGGGCATCTGGTAGCGGATCTTCAAACACTGTCTGCAAAATTTAAAGAACTCTTTTTAAGAGCTTCTTCTTCATTGGATGCTTCAGGAGTCAAGAGGCAATCGTGCTTGTTCACCTTTATATGAGTACTGTGCATAGTTGCATGGATACAATCTTCTTTTCCCAACACTCGATTCCTTCGCGACTCCACAACCACCATGCCTTCCATCAGATGTTCACCTAGAACGAATTCTTCCCTAGAAAAGGAACCTCTTTTGCGCATATCTGGGTAATTCACATCTAGGTACTTTAGAAAAGCATAGTCATTAAAGTTTTTCTGTTTTATATAAACTAGGAATTACATAAGGAAAAAGTCAGTGTTCATTCATAATGGATTAGTTATTTGAGCTGTCTGGGAAGGAAATGTAAATAGAAGAACAGAAGAGAACTACACAAACCCCCAATAAGCCAATGCAGCCTGAAGGGCTTTTAACCCACATTGGGAAGAAATTCACTACTCACTTTGTGTAATTCCTTTCTTTCAGAACATTGCTCTAATAAGTATCCCCACTAACCTAACTAGACGCTTTGACAATCTATCAAATTATGCAGTTTTCGCGCTACACCTGCACCTACAATATTGTAATCTTGGCAAATAATGCATGTTTGGCATCTCTAGAGCTAGGCCCAAGAGCCAAAACTACCCTGGTCAATCCAGAAATAAACTTCAGTCCTCACGGAAAACTAACCGTGAAATATAGAATCTGGTTCTTGAAATTTATGCAAGATGCTTGCAAAGGCTCTCAATGGTAGCATACATGGACTAACAAATGTCACAAGATTTATAAAACGTTGCAAAATTTTCTCAAGATTTTAAGAAACAAAAAACCTCATGAGTTTAGTTAGTTGTGATATGTTTGCAGCATAATCTTGATAAACACAAAGACATTCCCTAAGTTTGAATTTTTACATTTTTATATTTTTAAAATCAATATTTTAGTTTACCTTGTACTTTTCGAAGAAAAAAGGAAATATTAACCATCCAAGAAATCATCATTCTGATACAATCCTAAGAACGATACATATCAAGGTCAACCAAACAATAGCATCAAGCCTACTCGAGGCTTGTCGTTTGAATTCTCCTAATCAAGGCCCAGGCAGTCCACCTGCTGCCTAGCACCTACACCCACATGACTACCTAGCACCATTTGAAAACCAAGGGAAGAAATAACTGAGGGTTTAGAGCATTTCAATCATTTCAAACCCATATAAAAGGGCAGAAGGTTGGTTAGTGTTCTTAACCAACAAAATCCCAACCCACCCCGCACTGCCCGCTCCCCACCCTTTCCCCCCCCCCCCCTCCCCCCTCCCTCCCCCCAACCCAACAATAACAAAAAAAAAAAAAAAAAAACACCCTTTCTCAAGTGATACATCAAAACGGAGACTCTAAACCAAATGGAAAAAGAAAAATTGCTTTTCAAAAGAGTGATTGAAACCAAAATTTTGAGTCCATACAGCACTACACAGTTTGTCACAAGAGCTTAGAAGAACAATCAAGGCAGGTTTAACCAATTGAGGTTTCCCAATCATCTATTAGCCTAAGTTATTAATCCCAAATCCATCCTCTTGGTAAATGTCATGATGCATGACAAAAGTATTTTTACTTTCAAATTTTGTTTAATTTCAAATGGTATACGTTCTAATTTTAATTTTAGGATTTATTTTTAGGGTTTTTAAGTTTTCTAAGCGAATATAGGGTTTTTTTATATATATATTTAGGCTTTTAGGGGTGGTTTGGAAGGTAGTTAGAGTGCTTATGGAATACCATTTTTATTAGGGGTAAAATATCATTATTAGAACTAGGATTTCTTGGATTCAAAGTCAAGTCCTTTATTATAAATAGGGGGTTCTGCCAGGGGTTTTTCATAGAGTCTAGTTTTTTATACCTTACTTCTGGTTTAACAAGTGCAAAGGCATTGAAGCCTGGGTTGTAGGTTTCCTCTTTAAATTTTCAATCAATAGATTACTGGATTTTCTTCCCAACGAAATTCTTCCTACACCAATTGGAATTAGAGCATAAGTTTCTTGGGCAGCAAGGTGGGAAAACTTTAGTCAAGTTCAGGGTTTGCTGAATTTAGGCCATGCTTTACTTATTTCAACCAAGAATTTGCTGATTTCAACCAAGGTTTACTAATTACGCCCTAGAACTTACTGATTTCAGCTAGGGTGTACTTCTTTTTCTGAATAGGGTTTATGATTTTGGTGAACCTATGGCAGCGAGGAGTCGCAGAAGGGGGGGCTCTCATAGACCTACCCCATCATGCTAGAGATGACAAGATTGGGAATCTCAGGAGGCAGATTCAGAACCCTGCAAAACAATTTGTTGGCATCAATCATGCGCAAGATGGTGATCTTTTAGCCAAAGAAGGAATCAAATAAACCCTTTCACCGCTCTGCTCCACAGAGAAGTCGAGTGAAGAGGAAAGTGATAGAAGACCTAGACGTATGGACCATAATTCTAGGGTTTTCAATTTGAATGTGGATAATCCTCGTTTTGACGAGTATAATTTGTCTCAAAACCGGGGGAGACCTAATCTCATTGTTTATAAATACCATTGGGTTCATGATATTGAGGAGACTAACCATGAAAAATCTTTATTTTCATCAAGTTATTTCCAAAATCAGCAGGTTGTAGATTGGGATTTGCCACCAATCTTCGATACATGTCCGGATGAACAACAAGACCTCTTAAGATAAAGATCTCAAGGACATCGACGAGGTGGAACATTAAAGAGATTTAGGGCATTGGAATTAGAGTAGTGCAACAAAAGCATAGTCGACTCATAAACCGCAAATTGTGGTCTTGGATTCAAAGAGTAATAAAATAGATATCGAGAGAGCCTATAAAGGCTAGAAATTTTGAGTTTGAAATTTCCTACACGATTTTCAATGTGAGTTCAGGGATAGCCAAACTCAATAAATTTGTATAGATGCCTCGATATACATATGAGGATCCATTTCTTGAAGTTTTCTTCTTACCACAAATAATCTTTGAGCCAACAAAGAAGAAGGTTGAAAAAGGTGGTTTTGACACTGAATTCATTTTAGCACACTTGAAAAATCGATGACAAGTTCGAGTTTTCTCCAACCAATGGAGAATAATGCAGGACAATATTTTTATTTTAAAATTTTGTTTAATTTCAAAGGGTACATATTTTAATTTTAATTTTAAGGTTCTTTTTAGGGTTTTAAAGTTTTTAAGCGATTCTAGGTTTTTTTTGCATTTTTAGGATGTAGGAGTTATCTAAGAAAGTAGTTACAATGATTATGGAATACTTTGTTTTATCAACGGTAAAAATCTTATTACAAATTTATTTTTAATTTGGGCTTCTATTTCAATGAGAATCAAGATTTCTCGGGATCTAAGTGAAAACTTTATTATAAATAGTTTCTATTAGGATTTTGCATAGAGAGTAGAGTTTTTGATATCTTATTTCTAGTTTAACCAGTGCAAGTTACTGAAGCCTGGCTTGTAGGCTGCCTCTTCAATTTTTTAATTAATAGATTATTGGATTTTCTTCCCCATAAAATTCTTTCTACATCATGTTACGTGCTTTTAGTAAACAAACTAACACAAGGTGGAAAACATCCATGAAGTTGCATTAACACATTGTAACTTTTGCAAATAGAAAAAACAAAAGCGGTAGTCAACAACATCAACCAAACATCGTTGATATTGTTGAGAGTGTCATCCTTTAAAGTGTTGAGAAAAAATAGAGGAAACAAAGAAAGGCAAAGAAAGTAACGAAAAGGGGAACATTTATGGAGGAGAGGAAGGAGAAAGGGAATTGGGTCTTCACAACATCGACGAAGTGCTAAGGTCTAAGGATTACAATTAGACTAAAAGAACCTAATGGAAAGGATGGAAAGGGAATGTTCTTGAATCCCAATACCTCATAGCTCAATATAATTTTAAGGGAGAGAAGGGAGGATGGAGGAAGGAATTAACATCAAAGATGGGGTACAGGTTTGCTTGTACAAGACCTGGAGGTTGCCTCAAGCAGGCAACCTCCATGTTTTAGGCAGTTGAGCAGTACAATCCAAGGTTTAACGCCCTGAGCTTCAATGAGCTTAAGAGAGGCCAATTATGGAGGCACAGCCCGCGCAGACAAAGTATCAGTTTGCCACTATGATGTATGCCTAGATAGACAAGACAAATAGGAATATGATTTAACATTTTGGCAAACGACCTATGAAGGGCATTGCCTTCTAGATAAGCTGACGACACTAACAAAACCAAAGGTGCACATTATGTTTTCTATGTGATAGATAAGGATGTTGAGGTAGTCAAGGTGATGATTTCTATTAACGCCCTGAGCTTCAATGAGCTTAAGAGAGGCCAATTATGGAGGCACAGCCCGCAGACAAAGTATCAGTTTGCCACTATGATGTATGCATGGATAGACAAGACAAACAGGAATATGATTTAACATTTTGGCAATCTTCCTATGAACGGCCTTGCCTTCTAGATAAGCTGACGGTACTAACAAAACCAAAGGTGCACATTATGTTTTCTATTTGATAGATAAGGATGTTGAGGTAGTCAAGGTGAAGCATGTCAGAAAGGTCATTATGAATGGTCATAATTGATATGACGAGCTCAAGGTTGTTGCTTGCCAAATGATTATTTAGATTTTACACCATGAACAGCATGCCCGTTGTGGTTAAGGAGATTGAGATAATAAGAGTGATAGGAGGGATCTCGTCAAAGCTAAGGCCCTAACTACTTCTATTATAGTTACAATTGGTTCCCATCATGACTCATAAGTTCACCATTAAGGAAGGAACTGGAGTGACCAAATACACCACTTCTTTTCTAGCCTCAACAAAAAATGATAGCAAAGAAAAAAAACAAGTCTTAGTTGCATCAAAGAATTGGCTGCAAGTATTCCAAGCAGACTAAAGGGAAAAGAACATGCAAATTTCTATGCAGACCATGTTTTGGTCATTTGGGATGATTAGGCCACTACGCAAATGATGGACGGCAATGAGATGGACTGATGGAATACAACTATGATGCCAATTCTATCAACCCATACACATAGTAGGACTGCCTAGCCTAAAAAAGCCTGCATGGACCTTTCTGAAAATAAGGGTTACATGGAACTTTATTTTTAGTCATATGATGTAATCATTCCTCAATGTATGTCAACCATATCCTAAAGATATTTTGAGAGCCAAATCCTGCTAGAAAATCAGCACGTCTAAAAAATTCACCGGGCCACTAATTACAGTAGTATTTCCCTTCGAACATATAAAATATCTTGGTGCAAGAGTTTCAAAATTCTAAGAGAGAACCTTGTAGTAAATTGGTGTCTCGCTTCTCACAATCACATCAAATTTCGAGTCTCTTCTTTTTTCTAGGACATAGGAGAGCATAGGATGAATTGAATGATACATGGAGGGCAACAATTACAAACTATGGTTTACTTGATTCTGGCATGTAGTAGTTGAATGAAAACAACTTATGCGCATGTGTGCATTAAAAATCATTCTTACTCCAAAAAAGAAAAGAAAAATAAATGTTCTTACTCCAACTTCCACACCATTGCCCTATCCAATCACCTTCCTCATGTCACAATCTAGACACGATACTAAGATTCGTATGCCTTGATCAACATGTCAACTTGTACACTTATGCAACTAGCATTCTAACACTTGTATGACATATTGATAGATTGACACCAAAACCATAACACATCTGAACTAGCCATGATATTGCTAGGATACAAGATTTCAACATAAAAAGCAAGAAATCAGAACAATGTTCAAAGAATCAAACACTAACCTATGGATGGTGTAGAAAGCTCCTCATTGACTGGCACCCCCGTCTTATGAGTATTATCTAAAGCCATACCAACAGCATCCAAATCAGCCAATTCTTCATCATTACCCACTTTCTCCATAATTTGGCCTTCTTCACCCTCTATTAACAAATCTCCCGACTCCATACATGCAGCTTCAGCTGCTAGTTCAAGAAAACTGGGCCCCATCTCGTTCCTAGCTACGGCCAATAACCTATTCAATGAATTTAAAGCATCCCGATATTTATATGCACTTAAAAGAGAGGCTATAGAATGAGGTTGATCGACTGCTGCTTCAAATTCAACCCTCAACTCCTTCAATCGAGCTGATACAAAACCCCCATTATCTTCATTCGTTATATGAGCAATCCTCTCCTCCCAAATTCTTCTTAGGGTTTCCAAGTACTCCTTACTATTGACACTTTCTTCTCTCAAGAACCTCACAGAGCACTCTGCTGCAACTGCAACATAGGCATCACTCAAAGAAACCCTAAAATTTTCAGAAACTTGATTTCCCCTTTCGAGCTCTGACATCATCTCGAGAGAGTCAAGAATTCTCTCTGTGATTAAACCCTTGGACATATCAGAGGATATTCTTTGAAGGAGGATCAATTTCTTCAAGAACAAGTTTCTATCAGAGAGGGGGAGTACACAAATGAGGCTATTGATCACCCAATCCTCAACTCGTTGATCAAGAAGGAACTCCATGATCCATCCTGATAATAGAGTATCTATTGTCATCGATTCTTTGAAATCAGAGAGAAAAAATTTACCTGAAAAGAGCTAATCTAAAAGGCTAGAAATATGCACTAGGGTTAGGGTTTTACCATTAAAGCAAAACCCAAATTTTCCGAGTGGAGGCCATCAGGGTGAGAAACCTCGTATGAACCCCAGATGCAAAAAGAAAGAAAAAACCTAATTTGGAAAGGGTCGGACAGATGTTACAGTTTGGTAACAAAGAAACCTAAAATCCAAGATACACAAAAGAACCCTAATTTTACAGGGAGGAAGCATGATTTACGACAAATGAAACGACTAAGAACCCTAATTTCTAATGGAAAAAAGTAAGATTTACTATGCTTAGGATGTCTTCACTGCGAAAGCAAGAAATAGGGTTCCATCGATAAAGGAATTGCAGAGATTCAAAAAAATTGCCGGGTAACGGCTAGCAGTCGCCACCACCCCTATTTCAAAAACCAATTGGGAAACACTTTTTCCACGTGGGAAATCCCGGAAAATGTTTTCTCACTCAAGAGAGCGGTTTATACAAGCCGTCCATCTGGAGCAGTTAATTGGTGCACCTCCAAACTTTGCCTCGAGATGAGGTTTTGGCATGGAAATAATTTATTTTTATTCTATAGTAAAAAGGTGTGGTTTGTATAGAGCCTAGGCTCTAAAGAATCAAATTAGAGCCTACCTTCAAATAGTATCGTGAAATGCAGTTTTAATACTTAAAATCTTTGTGATAGCCTTAAAGTATATTTTCATCTTTATTTATAAAGTTTAAAGCTTCAAAAATAGTGTAGATCGACATACCTATAAAAACTTGATAATTTTGAAAATTGATGGTCTAAAAATGCATTACAAAATATATTATTTCCTAAACTTGAAATCCAGTTTTTTCTCATGTCTATACATCTTGAGATGATCAATTTGAAGATATTTGAGCATCAAAACAACATCTTCTAGTGAAAGTTTTGAGGTAGGCTCAAATTTGATTGATAAGAGCCTCGGCTCTGTATAAATTTTTCCCATTGTAACATTCAAGGCTTTAAAATTAAGTGCATATCATATAAGGGTGCGGTTTGTACAGAGCCTAGGCTCTAAACAATCAAATTCAACCCTACCTTCAAATAGTGTCGAGAAATGTGGTTTCAATATTGAAAATCATTGCGATAGGCTTAAAATTATTTTCACCATTATTTATAAAATTTAAAGCTTCAAAAATAGTGTAGATCAATAGATCTATAAAAACTTGGAAATCTTGAAACTTGACGGTCCAAAAATGCATTATAAAATACACTATTTTCAAAACTTGAAATGCATTTTTTTATCATGTCCATGCATCTTGATGTCGAGATGATCAATTTGAGGATATTTGGGCATCAAAACAACCTCTTCTAGTGATTTTTTGAGGTAGGCTCTAATTTGATTATTTAAAGTCTCAGCTCTATATAAACTTTTCCCATTATATAAAGCTGGCCAAATAGGCGAATGTTTGAAAATTTAAAAAATAGTTAGTATTGATAATATGTTATAAGATGTGTTATTCTTGTGACTTGAAATCCTTTTTCTCTCGTTACCTTAATATGATCAATTGGAGTGTTTTCCAGCATCAAAATAACGTTTTCACATAAGTTTTTTCTCTTAATAAATTAAGGAATTGTATACAATGAGACTATTTACTTTTTATATAAGGTGGTCATAATTATGTACAACCATCCAATGTGAAGTCTGATTGCTTTGGTGTGTCACAAAGTTTGAAAAAGTTTCCTTTGAAGTTTGAGCTTGGTAATAGAATAAATACAACCATCTAATTTCACATCTGTCAAGATTAATTGTGAAACTTTGTATCAAAGATAAATTGTCTCATCCTATACTTTTCCATACATTAATTTAACAAATCACTTTTGCCACACACATCTTATGTCAACCTTTACCCCAACTTTTGTAAGAATTTGTGAAAATCCCTAAAATTCTAAAAAAGTCTCAATTTATCTAATTCAACATGTTTGAAAGATTGGTTCAGTCAATTTCCATAGTTTGATAACTTGGAAAACTGAAAACTACCTGTTTTTATTATCCATTACCTATTTTGTCGTAAAAATATTAAAAGTTAATTTTGCGATTGAGATATCCTGGCCATAACTCATATGTGACCCTTTTTAAAAGGGTGAGGTTTACATAAAGCTGATGCCCTTAACAATCAAAGTAAAGTGCACCTTCAAATAGTATCGAACGATATTATTTCAGTATCAAAAATATTTATGATGGCCTAAAAATTTATTTTCATCTCTAATTGTAAAATTTAATATTTAAAAAATAGTGTAGATCAAGCAAATCAATGACCACTAGAAAATCTTGAAAATTGACAGTCTAGATAATGCATTACAAGATGCACTATTTCCAAGATTTTAAGTCCATTTTTCTTAAGTCTAGTATCTCAAGGTCTAGATAATTGGACTTTTTAACATCTAAGCAGCTTTTTCTAGTGAATTTTCGAGGTGCATCTTGGTTTGATTGTTTAGGGCCCCAGGCTTATGTAATTTATTTATTTTTTAATCAAGACTGTGCAAATCATTAAAAAAAAAATGAGTACATGAAATATTAGTTTCGAATGTTGCCATTAGAAACCTAGAGCTATTAAACGGCAACGAAAGAAATATACTAAATGGAGGAGAGAGAAAAAATAGAGAGTCGCTTTACTGAAACTACACCTGAAACACAAATACATATCTAACATGGTATATGTCTCAAGATAGGCAACATACATTTGAGACATAACGGTCGCCCTTAGATGTTGGGTCGAGGAGGAAAGAGAGAAAGAGGGGGAGAAGGCTCCTAAAGAGATTTGTAGAGAGAGAGATAGAGAGAGAAAAGTAAGGTGTAAGAGAGAGTGGGAAAGGCCCTAGTGAGAGAGAGAGATAGAGTAAAAGAGGTCATGAGGGAGAGAAAAGATCACCCTAAGATCTACCCAGAGTGGGTGGATCCAAGGGTGAGAGAGGGTTAATGTTTGGGTGTATCTTCCCACCACAATACCCAACAATTCACATGTGGTGAACTGTTTTGATTGCGAGAATGGATGTAGAAACAACTCAAGACAACTTCAAACAGTACTCTAACAGGGTATGCCTCGTAGAGCTGCGTTTTTATTTATAGGTTAAGAAGTTCCAAGGTGCATATAGACATATTATTAAATACATTCACTGTTTCATATAACAGAGAAGCAAAAAAAAACCTATATTTAATCGATTATTGATGGATTTGATACAAAATACTTCTTTTGCATGCAAAGGGTCATCCATGCTCTATTACTACCTTTTATAGGTATTGTGTTTGTTTATCTTTGTTATCTATTTATAATTCATCGGACGACTCAGTTTACTAGTTTACAATTGTGTCCAATAGTTGTGGTAAGATGCGCATAGTGGTCCTCATATCGAGTTGTTGAAGTCACACACGATCATCACGTTCTTGAGTGAGTTGCATACTGTTCATCCCCTCCCCTCTTACACATGTATTGTGCCATACTTTATCTAGTATGGTGTTCTATAATGCTTCTGTCAGGAGTGACATGAGGGAAATGGCTTATATTTTTGTTTTGCCCCTCCACCAAATATAAGGTTGTTTGAGTTCACATGCTCTAGTTCTCATGATTTATAAAAAATGTCAACATAAGGGGTATTTTTGTCAATAATGAACGTTGAGGTGAATAAAGGAATTTGTATTTTTTTATGCAATCAAAGACATAAAATAAAAGAAAATTTTCATATAGAACTCTAATTTCTCATATTATTTCATAATAGACTCTCCTTCCATTTTTCTTTCAAGCGGCATAAAGAAACCCCTAAAGATTTCACCATACCCCTTCATCTCTTATCTCCCTCTTTTATTGAATTTTGATCATAAAAATTAACTTAAAAAAATATTTTTATATCATTTCAACCCAAAATTGTTTTTAATGGGTGGAAAGGGAAAAAGAGGGTTAATAAAGGTTTTTTAGTTCAAAGGGTATAAAAAGATTTGTTGAGGTTAATTTTTATGGTCAAAAGTCAATTAAAGAGGAAGTGAAATATTTAGAGGTTTCTTTATGCGGCTTGAAAAACAAAACGGAAGGAGGGTCTATCATGAAATAATATGGGGAATTAGGGTTCTATATGAAATTTTTTCTAAAATAAATATTTGAGTAAGACTTTTTTAAAAATGTCAAAGTATTGAGCTTTGAGCACTTAATTCGAATCTAGCAAATGTTGTGATAAGCAAGAAATGCTTTTCTCAAGAGTATGTGAAAAATATAGCCAAACATGAATGCATACCAAAAGGCCAACTTAAAAGTGGAGGAGGGATAATTGAGCCTCATTGTACTGGAAAATTCTTGAAAAGTAGGGTAGATGGAGAATGCACTCCACGGATTGCAAATGTGTGAGACGGTTAGCACCAATAAGAATCTGGTGTGGGTGTCGGAAACAAGAGAAACAATGGAGGGCCCAGATTTGAGGGATTGTCATTTTGGGTATTGGAGGATCCTAGAAATAAAATCTTTATGAGCTCTGGAGTCAATTCGACCCACATCTATAATCGGATGTTCAATAAAACAGCACGATTTAAGCAGGTCAAAACATATGCAAATTGATGCAAATGGTGGTTAAAATTATTACAAGATAGATATCCCCTAACGATCAGCTTATTAAAATTTCAGAGTACAAAGATATGGCAAAGTCAAATTTTTAAGTAATATGGTCCATAGTTGTTGATCATGGCGGAGGCGAGAACTTTACAGAGGAGACCCCAGAAAACGGTGGCCGATCTGCCCGAAACTTTAGAAAATAGTAGCAAGTGGCTAAAAACCTTTAGCTTCAAATTTTGGTGTCATTCTTATACCGTTTGGTGGGATTCACAAGAAGCTTTGGGTCATTGCATACTTGAAATTGTTTAATGACCATTTTTAGTAGTTTTTCAGAGCGATAAGCCCCAAACCTCAAAGATTTTTGATACGGGCTTTAGATATGTGGTTCCTCTCGGCGACAATTTTTTGATGATGGATACTTTGCAGGGGTTTTATACCAGATGATGGTGAAAAAATTTGGAGAAGTAGAGGTGCTTTATGGTTATTCAATTTTCAAATTTCATGACCTATTCTTGCTTTTCAAATAATTATTCTCGATTCGTGAGGCATTTTTCAACGAAACTTAGTGCATTAGAATCGTGACTTGATTATCTTTCTATATATATATATATATATATATGGCAAGCCCCGATCGACTTGGAGATGAGGGATGATTTTGAGGCTGATCTAATTTGTAAAGTATTCCTAAGAATCATATTTTGGCACCTTCCAAGACTCATAGCTCATTAAATATTTGGAGTTTTTGGATATTGTTGATGCAAATCATCTATAGAATCGCATTTACGATTATATGGCACCAGAATAAAGAAAATCTGATGAAAATCCAGCCAAACAAGAGAAAAAGTTATATGGAAAGGAGCATGTTACTGAGTTGTAAACACTCATTCACAAAAAGATCCAGAACTCCTTCAAGTCTAAAGGTTTTTCCATCAAATTTGTTGCAAAGTAACCATGACATGATTCCCCATGATTTGGTGGTGTTGGGTCATTCATGGTGTTGGTTCACACATTATATGATTCTCTAATTAAAGGAGCTTAACACAAGATATGAGACAAGTTATTTTTAAAATTTCCTATTAAATTTCAGGAATGTATTTCTAAGAATCGATTTTAGAGTCCTATAGAGTTATTTATTTGCTAGAAAATTTGAAATGAAAGATTCCAGAGTTGTGAATCAAATCCTTCTGATGAGTGCACTTAAAGAAATGAAGAACAAGAAAATCCGGTCAACTTAAAATAAAATTGATGAATGACATTCTTATGGAGAAGGTTCTGCTGCACTTCACCATGTAGAATGTTAAACCAATCAAAAGCCCTTCTGTTGTGCACATGAAGTTGGCTTTGAATCAATGTCATATCATTCAAGTAGAGCAGACATATATTTCTTGAATAGCATATTCAACAAGACGTAGCCTAATGTTTGTTATCGTTGGCACCAATCGCTACATAGCAGAAACAATGGGAGTTGTGAGTAGTTATGTGGGGAATATTGGCCATGTTAACGCCAGGTTTTTATAAGGTCAAAGTATGCTCTTTAAGCTAGGCGATCTTGTCCTCGCCATGCGGAGGCCCATTGTGATGCATTCATTCCCAATCAAAAGGCAAATTCGACCCTAGTTCAAGCCATAGATTGCCTCTTAAGCTTCTGCAACTTATCTTCTATGGCCCTTGAACCACGACCTAAATCTGTACGTCAAGCATACTTGTTAGAAATGATGATTTTAGTTCTATATCATGAATTCCCCAACAAACCTGTGTAGCCAAATCAATTACCATCTAATAGAGACAAGTCTAGTTGCATGAGTAAATACCATACCATTGTCTATGTTGGCTTTTGCCTGTAGATGGATACTTTTCTTTCAGCAACTTTGTCATAATTAACAAATTAAATAGAGCGTGAAGAATAAGAGAGGGAAAAACTTTGGGAAATTTGAAAAAAAAAAAAAAAAATTATAAGTTTAAGGGACATCATTTAGGGGTCAAAATCCCTTACAAAATTATTACGAGGGTCACAAAATATCTCAATTAACACTAGAGGCTTACTTTTTAATTTTCATTCACTTATGTACCTCCTCAAAAAAATTCTTAAAGGTGCCCAAATCGCTTATGTTAGAGGATAACCCTAAATAAGTTTGGGCATTTCAGTTATTTGACCCATGTGACACGACCCAGCTTAGTGATGGGAGCACCCTTTCTTCTTTTGATGCGAGTCGGATTGTTGTGCTTGTTCAAAGTTCCAATGTCCAAACAAGGACAAGTGTTAATTGAGATTTTTTGACCGCTTAAATAATTTTTTTCTTAAATATTAAAATTACTCCCTTGTTATTCTCCCATTCATGCAATTATTCGGTGGATCACTTGAAAGTTTACCATCCATGATGACCATTCATTTGCATATTGCTTGTTATAGTCTTTCATGTCATGACTTGACCAGTTAAGTGCAACATTTCTATATAAAAAATACACGTAAAATTTGGCAACAGTGTGAAAGGAATAACGTCGAATCTTGAAAATGAGAATGCAGGCATGATTGTCTTGCAACAACCACCGAAATATTACATACAAAACGATCCAAAGATGATCACAACTTATTCAACTGGTGAGAAAGGTTCCCGGTAAAGTAACAATATCGACTTCATAGAATTACGACAGGAAAACAATATCCAGCTAAATCTGTCCAGTTTTAGGCAAACATCTTTTGTGGCTTTTAGAGAGTGCAATCTGCCGGCTTCTCAAATTTGGAAACGCACCCCATGCGTTATTTATTCCATTATGAAACAAGTAGGTCATGACTTTTCATAGAAAAGAGTTCTCCAATCTCGTTGAATAATCTTGTTGCTTAGCCCAAAAGAGAACAATGATTATTTAGCTTGGCTAAAAAACATGTAAAAAGCTCCCTTTTTCTTTTTCTTTTTCTTTTTTTTAGTACACGTAAAGGGCTCTAAGTTATGAATGCATCATGTGTTTCACAATCATCAATTCTAAACCGGAAGCATACCGAAATTAACCTAAGTTGAAATTGCCTCGGGCTCTATTCTCACAGGTAAGGCCGAGAGGAAGGTGGTCACTACCAAAGATAGGGTGTGTAAAGTTAAATTTCGATGGAAGTTCGTTCGATAACCCAGGGCCTTCGGGCTTTGGTGGAATTCGAATGGGGAGTTATTTTTTGCTATGTTGGACTGTGTGGAATGGGTATGGTGAATGAAGCGGAGATGGAGGCTCTAGAGAGAGTAGTGCAGTTGATGAATCAAAAGAATATTCGATTGCTATGCATAGTTGAAGGCAGTGTTTGCAAAATCGAATAGGACTGGTTAACCGAACATGGCGGTTTAACCGGCTGATTCAACCGATCTAATCGGGCAAGTCCTGGGGGCGGTCAAAAAAATGTTAAAAAAAAAAATGCAAAAAAAATCTACTAAAATATGAAAAGTATATAAAGAATGATTAAACCAAAACACATTCAAATGAAATTGAAAATTAATGAAAAAAATGGATTTTAACCCGTTTTATATTTTTCAAGAGCTATTTTTAAAATTTTCTAAAAAAAATGGGAAAATATAAAAAGTGAGTATTAATGACAAAAACAATTTTAATCTTTACCATAATGTAAAGAATATTTAAAATGCATTTAAAATCAAATTTCTTATTTTTGAGAATTTATATGCATTTGTTTTTTAAAATATCAGTTGATCACCCCAACCGCCCAAACCGGAACAGGCCACTGGCGGGTTCCGATCTAACCAGGCGGTTAGCGGTTAGATGGCGATGTTACAAACAATGGTTGAAGGTGATTCTCTTAACCTGATAAATTGGTGTAATAAGGTATCAAGACCACCATGGCGATTCAGAAGAAAATGGATGAACGTTGTGGATATGTTTACAACTTTACATATACCATTTCAACATGTGTATAGAGAGGCAAACGGCATTGTGGATGATTTAGGAAAGTGAGGAGCATTGATGTAATCTATTGTCATTTCCGATGTAATCAGCTCTTGAGATATTGTATTCCATGATTGATTAATAAATTAAAGTAATATTGTCAAAAAAAAAAAAGACACAAGAATGCAAAACCATTGATATGTGGAGAGCTCATAAGGTGCTTTTTTTTTTTCCTTATTTTTTTTTAATGTTGAGCTGAGAAAAAGCAACAAAAACAATCTCACTCAAAGATGATTCATCATCATCAAGTTGGTTGAAGTAAAAGGCTAAAAAAAAAGTAAAAGGTAAACCCAAAAAAACATGTTAAAAGTAGTGAAAAAAAATATGGACACTCAAATATGATTATCATAAATGTGCTGTTTGTAAAGAGCCTAGGCTCTAAACAATCAAATTAGAGCCTACCTTCAAATAGTATCGAGAAATGTGGTTTCAATATTGAAAATCTTTGTGATAGCCTTAAAATATATTTTCATATTTATTTATAAGGTTTAAAGCTTCAAAAATAGTGTATATCGACATATCTATAAAATCTTGAAAATTGACAGTCCAAAAATACGTTACAAAATACACTATTTCCAAAACTTGCAATCCATTTTTTTTCTCATGTCTATACATCTTGATGTTGAGATGATCAATTTGAAACTATTTGGGCATCAAAACAATCTCTTCTACTAAAATTTTTGAGGTAGGCTCAATTTTGATTGTTTAGAGCGGCGGCCCTATGTAGACTTTTCCCTTATCGCAATGTTAATTAATAAAAAGAATTCAGCCATTTAGTGTCATCTTTCCTGATAGCCTCTTCACATAAGAAAATACTTCAGCAAAAGACTGAAGAATCCCATTTGTCCTTTTCTATCAACCCTCGTCCTGGCCAAACCTAAAGCGATTTTCCTCTATTATTGCACCAAAGTTTTAAAACGTAGTAACTTAATGTTGTGCACTGTATCAGCTCTTCACTTTATCAGACATCAGCAATTTTTTCTCTTAGGGTCCAAAAAATATCTTAAATAAATTTGAAAACAAAAATCAACATAACCTTTACCTAAAATGGCAACTACCTAGCTCTCTGATCTAGATTTCCGAGTCCACCGATAGTCATTCAAGTCATTAACAAAACGGAGTGATTCCCACTAATCAGACGGATTCCCAGTTCCATCAAAAAATAGGGACAATCTCCTACAAAATCAAATTTCACTAGGTGAGTCTCGATTTGAAATGATTTTTAAAATAAAAAAATTATAAACCAGGGAGTCCAAATTATTCGGTCGAGTTCAAGTAGTACCGAGTCTCGAAACACTAATAAACAACCTCCCTCCAATCTCCCTCTCCCTCTCTCTCTATCTGTGTCTGTAAAGTAGTGTCGATAGATCCAAATCCCCTTCTCTTTTTCCTGTGCAGATGAAAGTTAAAGAGAGGGGGTGAATAAGGACAATTTCTCACCACCCTTTTCAGTTAAGCGGCCTCCATTTCTGAATGCCAAAGAATTTTACGTTACCTTTTTTTAATACTTTGCCCCCTTCATTTCTTTCGTACATTTTGGTAGCTTTTTCCGTTCATTTCATTTGGACATTCTGATAACGCCAAAAACATGTCCCAATCTTTCTTCTTCTTTTTTTTCTTTTCTTTTTTTTTCTTTTTATCGGGATAAAACAATAGTAGTAACAGAACATTGTAATTTTAACTTCTTGTTTATGAATATTCCATCGAAATTTTAAACTCTTTTTTAATAAAATGGTGTTGTTTCTTGGGCTTTACGAAAACAAAGTTAATCCTCACCTCGAATCTTTGTTTTCAAAGTACTTTAGTATCAAAAATCTCAGTTTTAAAAGTAATTTCCAAAATCGATTATAAAATTTAGAATTCAAAAAATAGTACAAATTTAGCATATTCATATACACGTATTCTTAGAATAGAAAGGACGAGTCTAGATAATGTGTTATGGTATACATTATTTTTAAGGAAAATTGTTTCATGCGGGCCGGACTGCATTTCTATATATGCAGTCCAAAAAGTATGAAGTATCCATTTTAAAGATAAATGCAAGTAGGTGTTCCATCTAAAAAACAATAGAAACTAATGGTCCAAATATTTTTTTACTAAAATTATTATTTTTAGTTTTTAAAATTTATTTATTTTTCATATTTGTGATCTCTATGTTAGAAATTACATGTCTTTAAAAGTTAAGTCTTAAAATCCATCTAAAAAATAGATTTATTACGAGGCCCGCATTTTTACACATGCGATCTGGGCTGCATAGAAACCGCATCCTTATTTTAAGGCTTGAAATCATAAAATTTTTCGCAACCATAATGGTCAAACCCAAGATGATCAAATTGAAGGTTTTCTCACAAAAAAGTTAAAAAAATTTTGTGAGGCTTTATTCATTTTAGTAGGAGAAAAGTTTATATAGAGCCGAAGATCTAAACAATCAAATTTGAGCTTCCCTCAAAACTTTCACTAGAAGATATTATTTTGATGCTCAAATATCCTTAAATTGATCATCTCGACATCAAGACACATGGACATGATAAAAAAATTGGATTTCAAGTTTTAAAAATAATATATTTTGTTACACATTTTTTTACTGTCAATTTTCAAGATTTTCAAGTTTTTATATATCTATCGATGTGCATACTTTTTAATGTTTTAAATTTTATAGATAACAATAAAAATATAGTTTAAAGGTTGTCAAAAATATTTCCAATGCTAAAATCGCATATCTCGACACTATTTGAAAGTAAGCTCTAATTTGATACTTTAGGACCTACGCTCTATACAAACCGCACCCTTTTGGTAGAGCTAGAACCCTATCACAATATCTTACTAGTAACATTAGAATTTAATTTTTTTTAAAAAAATAAAAAACAAACAAAAAGAGAGAGAAAGTATGGCGCCTTCTTCGCGCTTTTTATAAATCTCCGTAAAAAGAAAAATCCCAACAATAAAAAACAAAAATAAAAAGTAAATAAAGAAAAAAGCAAATAAGGCTGCCACGTGTACGCAAAAGACGCACGATGTAGGGTCCCAAGTGTTAAAAATATCAAATATGAGCCGTCCGATTCTGCACCGATGTCGTTGCCAGTATAAAAGACCTAACCTCGACAGTCAACGAAACGGCGGCGAGGCACGCGATCGTGTCGTGTCGCAATCACGGCTGAGTGTCAGACGGCCGGCCAATGGAGTAACGGCGGTAGATTCTACTTGGATTTTTGACGTGACGTTTCCATGCGGCCCTCATGTCACGTGTCGCGCCGACACGATGTGACCCTTTAACACGTGGGTCCCACTCGCCACTTTATTCCTGTCTCTGCCGTTGGTTCTTAAAAATTATCGTGAATGACCCTATAGGATATTGATTATAGGACATAGCATGGGTATTTGTAGGGGTAGTCTTTGGATATTAGGAAGGTTGGGGTGGGAGCTTTTGTTTGTAGGTTGTTCGTTTGTTTTGGTTAATTTCGGCGAAATTTCGGGTGGGGTAAGAGGATGGAATCCAATGATATTTATTACGATAGTGCCCTCGATCTAAGTTTGTGGTAAATCAGTAGATTATAATTTAACCAAAAATATTTGTAGGTGGTTAGAGCCATTTGTTTCCCTTGGCTTTTGGAAGGGGTACATGGGGTGGTATTGCCCCGGACCCTCCCTGAAAAACTAAGGCATGAGCCACAAAATGTGGCCCTAAGGCCTAAAACTAAGGCATGAGCCAAAATGTGGCCCTAAGGTCTGAGGGATGCGCCCAGCTAGGGTCGGGTTCTGCCCTAAGAAAAGGGCCCTGCTATTAGGGCTTGAGGGATGTGCCCAACTAGGGCCGGGGCCTTGCCCTAAAGAACTAGACATGGGTGACAAAATGTGGCTCTAGGGCTAGCCATTAGGTTATGAGGATGGTCCTAACTAGAGCCAATCCAGTTAGGCCATGCTCTCATTTTTCTTTAATTTCATTTACTTCTTTTTTTAAATGTACACTATATATATATATATAAGAGGGAAAAAGATGGGATTTGCCCACTAACTCAAATGAATATATGAACCCAATGGCTCAAATTGAATCTAGACGATCTAACGATTACGGATGTCTAGTAGTGTTTAAATTTTATTTTATTTTCTATAGATTCAAATCGCAATATATATATATATATATATATAATGTAATTTACCTTTTTGTATAAGAGGTCACAATTACTTATAACCATCCGATGTGAAATCCGATAGTTTGGGTATGTCATAAAATCCGTAAAATTATTTTTGGAATTTTAAGCTTGGTCAATGAAATAAATACAGACACTCAATTTCACATCCAATAGTAAAATTTAATTGTGACTATATTGTGCAAAAGATAAATAGTTTCATTATATACTTTCGCATATATATATATATATAAGAAAAGTCTTTTTAACGCCTATAAGCGAAAATAAATAGTGATCTCGCCTACCTTCATCACCGTCCCAATTTTATCGTGTGGTCAAGATTGTCCGATAGTGTTTATATAGGACCATTACTCTATATATATATGGTTTGTCTAGAGTTAACAACCCCTCAAAATACAAAGATTCAAGTTAGAAGGGGTTGTGATAGGTGTATTTATCAAAACAATAATTACATTTTTATTTAAAAAATATTTAAATATGTAACTTTACCATTAAGCAATGACAAATTTGAAATTTTCACAAAAATACAATGGCATTTTGAAAGTTAGTGTCATGGAATTTTATTTGTAAAATACTATTGTCTTTTAGTTAAAATTTCAATTATTTATAGAGATGACAAAAGTACCTTTTGTCTTGTAATAATACCTTTTGTCTTGTAATAATATTTACAAAATTGCCACACAAAAGTAATATATTTTTTTAAAATAGATTACAAAATTGATAAATCCACCCTTCACAACTCTCTCTATCTTGAACCTTTGTAATTTCAAGGGTTGTAAAGTTTAGATTATCCTGTATATATATATATATATATATATATATATATATATATATATATATATATATATATATATATATATATATATATGAATTCGTCGGACAATCACTGGCGAGATATAAAAGAACATTGCAACTATGTCATGGTCTAAGTTTAGAATATTATCCAACATTCTTTTTTTTTTAATCATTAATAATATTATTTTTTTAAATGGAGAAAATCTTCATCCATCATTGGCGATGTATGAAGTGGGTCTCACCCAAAGTCATTATTCAATCTTTACATCCCACCCTCTCTCTCTATCACCAACCTACTCATTTGATTGTATGATGATAACCTATATGGTCACGTTGTAATATCATACTACCGATCATGATATTATTAAAAAACTATATAAACGAAGTGCATTGTATGCAACCACCTATGAAATAAAAGATGTTCTAGACGGGATTGTATATTATGAGCAAGGATGTCATAATTCTTTTTAGCTATTGGATGTGAAATCAATATATTGAAGTGTCACAACATTCGAAAAATTTTATATTGGATTTTGTACCTTATCAATGTGACATCTTCATCCATCAGATTTCACATTCAATGATAAATGATGATTGTGATTTTCATGTATCAAAAGTAAATAGTCTTATTGTATTTATTTTGGTTCTATATTGTTTTTCATAAATAATATGAAACACATTTGAAATCATTGAAAAAAAGTTTGTCTTGGATCTATATCTTTGTCGCTCCAAAAATAGTGCAAATCAAACAATTTCTCGAGAAGTAACAAAATGATGCGAAAAATAAAGTTCACCATAAAGTACTTCAAAAATAGTAAAATTATTATTTTTGGAACCTCATGATCTTAGTGGTCAAGTTCTGAATTTTTTGTTCTAAAATCCATCTGTAAAACAAATATCGGATGGAGTACACTAGCGAACAAGTGCATCAGCCGACTCATCAAAACCTCGTTGTAGAATGGAGTCTAATGGAAGTTGGGTGAAAAAATTGTGTTAATAAAGGAGTTAATCAAGGCGATCTATTGGCCCCTTATTTCTACGTTTTCATTATAGAGTTCCTAAGTAGGCAATTGGATCATGCTATTCAAGTTAAAAACTCCTTAAAGCCTTTTCATCACAATAATAACATAGGAGTTAATCACTTGATTTATGTTTATGATGTATTAATGTTCAGTGAGTCATCTTTATCCTCTGCAGAATTGCTTAAATCCTCGTTAAACAAGTTTTGCAATGCAACTGGCCAAAGCATTAAAATGCATTCAAGAGCAAAATTTTCTTTTTTGGGGCAAATGTTCCTATTAAGCATTGTGTCATCTCTATACTTAATTTTGGGGAAGGTTCCTTACCATCTGAAAACCTGGATTTGCCTCTTTTCAAGGATGCATAATCCTCCCAATGCGATGATTTATCGGGAAAGCATTTAGAAGAAAAGCTCTCTATCTTTCTTTTGCTGGTGAAGGATAATTTTTAAAATATATCTTTGCGCATCTTCAATGTAGTTATCTTTTCGTATTCCCTCAAAGGTTTGCAACAATGTGGTTTCCTTTGGGCGGGAAATGCTGATGCTTGCAAGTTACAACTTATGGGTTGAGATAATATCTCTCTTAAATCGGAAAAGGGGGCCCCGGGGTACAGAGAGTTCATGATTTTAACGAAGCAGAGATGATGAAGATTGCATAGAAAATTATTTCTAACTCGAGTTATCGGATTTCTAAGCACAAGTATTTTGGCAGGCATGCTCTAAGAAGGTGTACTCTCACTCCGGGAGAGGTATCTTTATGGGGGTGAATTTATTCAGGGATAGAGTTCAATTGTTGATTAAAAATAGAAAATTAGTAGATTTTTTAGCCAACTCATGGTTACCCGGAGGAAGTATTCAGGATTTATAAAGAATTAGGTATGAGCCCAAATCTTAAAGTTAAATATTTTATATAGAGTTCTCCCCAATCTTGGGTAAAATCTATTCAAGTCTGGATTTGAGTGCAATCATACTCGTTACCTACGACTCGAGTAGAGGATCAACTGATATGGATGCACTCTCCAAATGGGTCCTTCTCAGTTAAAGATGCATGGGAATTTGTTCAATATAAAGGACCCATTTCAAGGAGTTCTGCAAGGCATGCACTCATCCCCAGCTAAATGGTTCACTTGGTCAGCGCTGCCTTGCAGATTATCCGCAACAAAGCTTCTTCAAACTTGAGGATTAGTCTAGTTTCTCGCTGCCCACTTTGTCTAACTGAACAGGAACTAGGAAGTCATCTTATGCTTAATTGTAATTGTTCCATCATTCTTCACAGTGTAGATCTTTGCCTTTAGGTGAGGATCTTCTATAATTGTTATTTAAGTGGAGGAAACTCATATCCAAATCCAAGGGTATGTCATTAGTGTGGATTTCCTTTTTCCTGGTCACCATATGGTTTATTTGGCAGGAGAAAAATAGATGGCTCATAGAAGGCCGATCTTGTTCCCAAGAAAGCACTCTTATACTTTAATGGGTAGAATCTCCTCAACTAAAGATCTTAAGTGTACATTGGTCCAAACTGCCATCAAATTTCATCAAGCTTTGTGTAGATGGGGCTCCCACGGGTAGATTTCCTAGCACCATGACCAAAATGAACCCCTCCTCCCAGCATCTCTTCCAAATTGATGTCCCAATTCAAGAAGAGCAGGTTGTCGTGGAATAATGCGGGATCACGATGGCTACTTTCATTTTTCCAATTGGCATTGATACTAATTATACGGTAGAATTTCATGCTTTGGAAATGAGAGTGCAGCTAATCAACTTTTTTTGTTAGGTAGATCAATAGGGCTTACAGGCCAATACTTGTTTTTCCCCATTTTGAAAGGAGTCAATTTTTCGAAAGTTTTAGTAAGAATGGAGGCCATGACCTTTAACTGAAACTTAAACCATGTCCTTTAATCAAAGAGTTAAAGCACACTAACGTCGTTTTTGCGAGTACTTCATGGTGTTGGTAGGCTCTATATTAGGGAACACGATGTACCCTTGGCGTTTTTGCACAACCATTCATATCTTGGTTGTTGCCTGTCCTTTGAGCATGTGTTTTGAGAAGCCAATGACATGGCCGACCTACTAGCCAAACATGGGGTTAGAGCTACAGAGGCTACAATTTGGCGCACTCGACCTCCAGATTTACCATTTTGCCTCGTGATGTAGCTAACACTCCCTTTCAAAGGGAATCTGTCCGTATCCATGGTATCATGCTCTTTATTTAATGAAAATGGGTAGGGGACCCTTCCTCTTATTGCGAAAAAAAATTGGGTTAAGAAATTATGTTTTGGTCATCAAATGTATTAAAGGGCATGTGATTATCATGAATGATTTCACAAAAATTGAAAAATCATCATTCAGGAAAACGAATGCATTGGCAGCACCTGAACACTTAGCTGTTGGTAGGTGGGGTGGCAGCTCCAATTTAAAGCAACAAACAAACAAACCTCTTTATATAAAGTCCGTTTCTTGTTATTTTCTATTATCTCTCTTCAATTATTCAATAAAGTTGATTTTTTGAAGTATGAAGTTCCTATAAGGCTTACAAATTATGAAAACAAAATAAAGCCTCACCTCATATTCTTGTCTAGAAAACACTTTCGGCAACAGAAATATATATGATGGCTTTAAAATCAATTTCCAACACCAACAATAAAATTTAAAACTAAAAAAATAATGCAGATCTTGTGGATCTATGAATACTTACTTTTAGAACGAAAAAAAAGGTCTAGATAATATATATTACTTTTAGAGCCTGTATTTCTCACAATCACAATGTTCAGGCTGAGATGATCGATGGAAAGCTTTTCTAATCTTTGAATTGCAATTTTCCCTGAGTTAGGAAGTGAGGCTTTACTTAATTTGATAGGCCTGCAGCCCTGTTGAACTGCTTTCCTTTCACCAAATACATTTATTTCCTCTTTCACCTATAACACCAATATATTTTTCTGTATTAAGTTATTCTCTGAAATAGTATCAACAAATTCATTAATTCTGGCTTTTAATTATTGATTGTCCATATCTTCCTTTACAAGTAACAATAAGATGATGCACAGTTCAAAAAAAAAAGAAGAAAAAGATGATGCTACATATTACATAAGAAACGGTTTTCGAGATTGCATTCCTTTAATATTAATTGCACCCGTGGAAATGGTGGAAATTAGAAATCCTCATTGCATTAGAGCCGTACATTATTAAATTGTGTGTATAAATTAAGTGGTACATCGTCATGCCTTTTGTTTTAGGTTAAGGAAAAAAGTTTTATAAGATTGCAACCTAAAATTGTAGAATTAAAGTGCACCTAAAAAATTAGTGGTAAAATGTTGTTATGCTGTTGGAAATCTCATTTATTGATCATCCCGACATCATGATATATGGAAAAAAAAATATTTTTAAGTCTAAAAAATTGCACATCTTACAACTCATTATCTAGACCGTCCATTTTTAAGACTTCACGTATTTATACATCAGCTTGATTTAAACAATTTATAGAGTTTAAATTTCATAATTAGAAATAAAAATAGTTTTTCTGGCCATCCTAAGAATTTTTTACATTAGAATTTCATCTTACAATAAAATTTTAGAAGGGTGCCTTACTTTGATTATGTAATATTGCAACCTTATGCAAACAACACCTTTAATATAAGGGTTTTGTTACGCTACACAATTTGATGGTCTATACCCTTAAAATCTTTAATATTTTTTTACATGTAGATGCCCTTGAATTGTAATATAAAAGTTTTCAAATAAAGGCATTTTTGGTCATTTAGAAAAGTAGAATGGATATTTCTATAAAAAAAATAGTGACATTTTATTAGTAGTTAAAAAACATGTAATACATCTTGTGGGTGATATCACACACCATATCGGTGATTGTCCACTATTGTTAATAAATACGTTTGTTTATATTAAGAATTTATACTTTACTATTGATTAATTACTTAAAATACCTCTAGACAAAAGGTTACTACACTATAGGATAAGGGTATGTAAGTGTCCAAAAATATTGAAAAATTTAAAAGTATATCCCACCAGGTGGTGGTGTAGTCTAACAAAACCCTTAATATAAACTTCAACAAACACTAAACACTCAATTATTTATATTATATGCACGGATTTATTAGGTTTAACTTTATGTAACTACCCTTGGAAAATACATAAATATCTAAACAACACCCGATGATTAATGAAAAAGTATTTTGTGAGTAAGCAAACTCACTTGCGCGCACAATGACAAACATCCATCTTTAAGATGAACATCCACAACTAGATAACTCTATCCAATGGCTAGGAAAATATGGAAAATTGTTTCATACGGGCTGGACTGCATTTCTACATATGCGATCCAGAAAGTGTAAAGCATCTATCTTAAAGATGGATGCAAGTAGGTGTTCCATCTAAAAACAATGGAAACTAACGGTCTAAATGTTTTCTTATTAGAATTATTATTTCTGATTTTTAAAATTTATTTATTTATTCATATTCATGATCTCCATGTTAGAGATTACATGTCCTTAAAAATTCAGACCTAAAATCCATCTAAAAAATAAATTTATTGAAAAACTAGGTCTGGAAAAATTATAATAAACATATTTTAAATTTTTTATTTAATATATTCATAATCATCACAATGTAGATCATGGATCACTGCATATTTGGATCCAAGAACGATACAAATAATAGGTGTTCAAGGGAGCCAGCATGAAAATAGTACGAGTCGGGGGGACTCATAAAAACCAGGTCCATGATTAATTAAATTGCGCATAAAATCTTGGAATGGAAATAATGAGGCTAGCAAATAGGAATTTGCCCCTGGTAATTTTGGTGGAGAATTTAGCTCGAAAGAAGTAGGTAAGTACCCCTATGAAATAACATCGAATTGTACCCTACACAAGACAAGCATCTGTCTTTGCCCTTGCAAACATAGAGGTCAGATGGGTACAACTTTTTCAAGGGGGTAACTCTCTTTTACCCCAAGAATATTAACCTAGGAAAGAACATCCCATTCTCTCTTTTACTCTCCTTCTCTCTCATGCCTTTAGTCTCTCACCCTCTCTGCCTTATCTCTCATACTTCTCTCTCTTTCTCTCTCTCTTTAATTCTTTTCTACTGTCTTGCTCGATTGAGCTTTTACATTGTTGTAGTGAGGGTAACTCTGAGTCTCAGGCTGATGCTCCGGCTAAAGGTGGTGTTTGTCGATCATCATTGGTGATTACATCTTTGATATAATTGTATTTTTTGTATAAAATTATATCAAAAAAAAAAAAAATTGTCTTTCTTTTTATGCAATGAAATTCATTGTCAACACTAAAAAAAAAGAAAATAAAAAACAAAAGAAAATTAAAAGAATTTAGACTTACCTCTATTGGCTTTTTGGTTTTGAACTTACGCCCATCTTTATAGTTGGATACATAGTTGCATGTTTAATGAGTTTAGGAACCATTTCACGTGCTTTCTCCATTTCTTATTTTGATGCCTATGCCCTGGATCAACACAAACGTTTTTAGCAAGAGCCTCCCCCTCCCCTACCTCGACGCACGTTTTGATAGATACATGTTATGTGCTTTTGTATTAGGTCTATAATATACATGACCAGTCACCTAAACTTACTTTCCTTTTTATCTTATCGCTTAAAAACAAAATCACATAATAAAAAAGCTAATAAAAAAACTAAAAAAAAAAACCGTCTGATGATGTCATTGGATTGAGAGAATTCTTTTTTTTAAAAAAAAAGAAAAAGATTGACTAACATTCTTTTTAATTTCCCCCTATAACAAATATCCACTTCCTCTGTCATCTCTTTCTCTGCCTCTTGGACAAACTCTTTCACATCTTTCTCTCTCTAACTTGTCCTCTTGTGTGGAATTCGTGAGTCTTCAACTTCGTTGATTCTTTGGCCTTTTCTCTTCAAATTATAGATGGGTGTATGTCCTCTTTCCACTTGCGAGATTTACAGCTCTTATTTGATCTCTAAAATACGTTCACATTCATACAATGCACGTGCCCTTTTTCCACTTACACGAAACATCACCAAACAAAAACGCATCTTAAATTGACAACAATATCCTCTACGGAAAACAAGCGGGACCCATGAAGATAACAACCAATGATACGCCCTCCAACTTTTTGTGAATGCCCAAATAATCCTTCATAAAAATGGAGGCGATCGTGCCCTTGCCCAATCCGATTTTTGAAAAATGGGAACACGACTCGAATCGGAGGTCCAAATCAGAAGATTAGTAGGTTAGACTAGGCTACATGTGCATAAAGAGAATTTAGGCGACTTGGGGATGAGGCATGTCCTTTTTTATCTCAATCGGTATCGAGCGATTCTGAGCTGGGGATGAGATATTTGCCTCTTGATTTCAATCAATATCACGCGATTCTGAGCTGGATTGTCGATTTTTCGAATCCTAACCCAAACGATATAAAGATTAATGGCAGGGTGGTAATACAAAAACCATGATTACTTTAAGATGTTACAGCTAATTACATATGAAGAAATAAGAGGAAAATTGAACCCTCTCTCTCTCTCTCTTGGGTACACATGCATGGGCAGGTGTGAAATGACACATACAATGGGTGCATGTCCCCACAGGTGTACCCCATAAAGGACTTTGCAGTGGAGTTTAGGGCCAATATGCAGTTGTAGGGCATTTGGGACACTGTTTGCTACATGATGCATGTGACCAGCATACATTACTTAACCTTGTCATTGTCATTGGCTTAAGGGTGTCTGCTTAGGGGTCCCATCTCACAACTACCTCCACAGAGCTCTATACACCAATGGGTCTTCTATACCTATGTTTGAACTATAAATGGCATCCAAAAAAAGGGGCACACTTACATTTGCAAACTTCTCTTGGATCCTTTGCCAGGTTCGAGGCACCATTGCTTATGGAAAAGATATGAGAAAACTATAACAAAATGATAACTTTATTTGCTTCAACATTTTGGCTCATTTTCGCTTTGGCTTTTCCCCCTTTTTGTTAGCAAAAAAAAAACAGATGCGCCTAAACACAACGGCTTTCGCACTAATGTTAGATGCGTGTAAATGCAACGGCTTTCGCACTAATGTTAGATGCGTGTAAATGCAACGGCTTTCGCACCAATGTTATTTCTCTTCGTCTCTCTCACACTGTAGAGAGATCAAAAATAGAGGAGAATTTGAAAATTTTGAGAGAGAAAGAGTTGCATCCTCCAACTCCTTTTGGCACCAATAAATTTACCCACCAACAACAATCTAGTGCTCGTGACTTAAATTCTAAAATTAATTCACCAATTAATTATCCACAAAAGTATTAAATACTAACTCCTTTTAGGGCTTTCCTTCCTGTGGAGGGATTAGAATAACCAGATGAGTTGCCATAAAGGCCTCTTAAATTTTGACCATTTTAGAAAGCAGCCCTTTCACCCATGGGGTAAAATGACATTTCCCTGTTCAAGCGATGACTTAATCCAGTATTCATGGTTACGTTAAAGGCTCCCTACATTGCTGACATGTGGCGTTCCCTAAAACAAAGTGCCTCTTATTTCCCCACCCACCCCAAAGTTCTTCTTGTATTGTAAAATTGACCTTTCCAATCCACCAATTTATTTTGTTTTTTTTGTTTTTTTAAATGTATTTATACTTGTATGATGCTATTGTTATAAGGTCACTATACCTTCTATTTTAGTGGGACGGTATAGATTTTAAATATTTTTTAAGATAATATAAAAAAGTGACGCTTTTGTTAAAAATTAATGTATAAAAAAAGATAAGTGGTTCAAATGCTAACAACCCGTTTAGATTAGAATCGGCCATTAACCGGTTTTGGTTTCGGCTGGTTTTGGCGAACCGGCCAGATATTTAAAATATATATATATAATCTCAAAAAATAAAGAATTTTGTTTGTAATATATTTTTTAATGTTTTTTTTATTATTTTGCCAAAGATGGAAAAAAAAGTTTTCCATTAATATTTATTTTATATTTTTTAGAAAATTTGAAAATTATCTCTAGGCACAATTCATTAAAATCCATTTTTCATTAATTTTAAACTTCATTTGGATGTGCTTTGTTTAATCATGCTTTAAATATGCTTTTTATATTTCATTAAAAAAAATTAACACTTCTTTGATTGCCCGGGAGTTGTCTAGTTATACCGATTGAACCGGCCGGTTTACCGGTTAGGTTGGTTGAACAGCTTCCAATCCCACGTCTAGTTAACTATTTCTGGTTCGATTTTTCCTACATTGGTTAAAATATTGTTAGATCTACACTATCCAAATAAAATAGTTTGTGAGGATCACTATAACCCTATTTCTACAAATAAAGTTTATATATGTATGTACTTTTACCTTCAAGGTACCCTATATTACATGAAGATTCATAAAAAAAAATTGTAACTGCATTTAGAACTTAACCTCAATTCCAATAGTCTTGCTTGATTGACGGTTGAGGTACCATGGAGCTCAAGGGTTTGTACCCCATCCTTTTCAATTGAGGGGAGAAGAAACAAAAAGGCTTTTGTACAAATGACAACAATGTCAAATTTGGCGGGAATAAACCACACCGAAACTTTTCAAATGTGAGAACAGCTGAGTGGAATATATGCGATTTTCAAGGGAATTTTCGTTGTTGTGAAAAAGGAAAAATTTCTCAAAAAGTATCCATGGAAATTACCGAAATACATATAAGAGATCAATTATTTAACAAATTACCCATATTGTTTAATTTAATTTTAAAATACCCATCAAAATATATATAACCAAGTGTTTGAATAGTTGATAGTAACGGTTAAATTGTTAAAATGCAAAGTTGATTTTGGTAAATTTCCTAAAAATAAAAAAATAGAAAGTACATAGTGAAAATTTGGAAAAAAAAAAAAAAAAACTTTTACGAAAGAAAATGATATTTCCTCTCTGAACTACTAATAGAAATGGTACATGGTGCATGGATTGATTAATGGGTAGCCACTTACACTTGATGGATATTTAAATATATAAATGTTAGATCTTCGATACACAATTTATTAAAAAAAAATATTCATGATTGTGGAGGTCAATATTATAGCCCTTTAGAATTTTGGACTGAGAATTGATTTTTGAAGGTAAGCACATGCATCCATTGACATTCGCCCTAACATCACCTTTTGTATGAGGGGAAAACTTCACATATACTGTCATCCACACATAAAACATGTGACCCGTGTTCCCAGCCATTTGATTTGACTAAATCGTTGGGATAGCTTCAGTCATAATGTTAAGCCTAAATATTGTTGTATTGTTAATTTTTTTATTAATCAGTGCCGTTACCATTGGGCTACACCTAACAAACAATTAAAAAGAAATTATATAGTTTTTATTAAAATCATAAAAATAACTCTCGGGTAAAATCTTCTTTTGTCAAGTGCCCCCCCCTCTCCTGTGAGTGCAATCCCCCAAATTTCAATATAAAATGTTTTATAAAATGAAAATAAAAAATAAATACTTGAGTCATTTGATCAATATCACTGGATCAAAATCTAACTTGTGAGTTGTGACATTATGCCGGCAGTTAATTTCAATAGAAAATATTTTATAGAATAAAAATAAAAAACTTGGAGTCTTAGGTCCTTATGACACTATACCAGCAGTAATACCAACCGTCGATTCTCATAGATGTGCCATATGTAGGTGGGGGTACCTTGTAAAATTTCCATCAAGGGCTTTAGCATATTCAACTTCACAGCTCATTGCCTAACAAACTTCTAAAGCACGACAACCAATTTTCTTTTAAAAGGCTTAGGTTTTATGAAAACAAAATAAAGCTTGACTTCAAATTCTTGGAAATCGCTTTTCGATTATGAAAATCTTTATGATGGTTCTAAAATCAATTTCCAACATTAAACTATGATTCTTCAAATTTTTATGTTCAATCGTAAATTTGTTGTTGCTTGGATGAAGAGCCTAATTTTGCGGTTAAATATTTACTAGGATATTTTAGTCCCTCTCCAAAAAAATGCCAGAGCTTATTTTTCCATTGCAAAAGGCACCCCAAGGTAAAGATCTAATAAGTTCAGACCGTGCATGCTACGCTCCCGATGGAGCATAGTTAACTTCTCCCTATGACGAGGACTGTTTGAATTAAACTTTGGCAACCAACTAATCATTAGATAAATACTTTCATAAGAAAAAAATTTAAAATTAGAGTTATCAATAAAATTCAAAATTTGAATAATTTAAAACCTAAGAACTCACCACTCAAAAAACTAGACTGTTTATATTCAATTTAGGAAATTTATTTTAACGAGGTTTGATATCCCAAATTTTTGAATAAAATTAATCCTAGGTGGGATTTTACTTGAGGAAGCAAATGAACAGTACACTCCCCAAGGTGTAGAATATCGATCTATGTCATTTTGGAAAATTTGAGGCTTTTTATGAGACAATTGGAAACACAAAGCAAAAAGCAAGACAAAATGATGAGGTTACAAAAATAGGCGGGAGTTTAGTCAAAAAAATGACCACAAATTATTGGCAACATCCACCTGGTTTTTGTACTTACCGTGCCCTTAAAGAAAAACAAAAGTCCCGAGGGACTGCAAGATGTGAATGCGCGCTCATCTCTCAACACCATCATTTTCAAATTAGAGAGAGAGATGATCACATAGATTTACAGAGAGAAAGAGATTGATTACGAGATTGATGACATAGAGTTAGAGAGAGATATATTGATTACATAGACTTAGAGAGAGAAAGAGATTGATTATATAAAGTTAGAGAGAGAGAGAGAGAAACAACCCTGAGTTGAAGTTGTCTAGAGAGAGAGATTTGGTCAAATTGTAACTTTCCAAGATCAAAGTTTGAACACATCATTTCAAAATTAGAGAGGGCGTGAGATAACATTGAGCTGGCTCCGTACTACCACTAAATGGACTGAAGTAGAGAGAGAAAGAGATTTAGAGAGAGAAACATTCATCCTCCATGAGAGAGAGACAGAGAGAGATCGATCTTCCAACACCATCATTGCAAAATGAAATCATTGATCCCAAACCCTTCCTGTTGCAGATCTTCCCATGTTAGTATTTCAAAACTTTTGAGCTTCCCCCCAAAAACTACAGACATTTCCCTGGTCCACTTTGACCACAGTGATCATGAATTCCCCCATCTCACTCACCTAACCCCACCATTAACATTCTCTCTCTATTCACCATGGCAACAAATCCAACCCCACCTACTCCAAATTGAATACCTTGCAAAATTTTGCAGTCACCACTGCAACTATGTATCAGTCCAAGCTGCGAAAACTGGTATGTGTGCCATTGGAATTGAAGGCCTCCATGTACTTATAGGGGCTGAGCCCATGAATTTTGGCTTTGAGAAGATCATAGACAATCCATTGCTCTTATCAGGGCTCCCCTGCCTCGGGTCCTCACCTCCGCTGCTGCCCAAACTTGTAACCATCGACGAGCTGTTTGATAAATGGCTCATAAACCTGTTTGAATCTTCGATTCTCTCACCTGAATTCAAACTGTCCATTGTGACTATATCATGCAAATTTGAGGAGAGATATGGGTTTCTGTAGCTAATGAGCTTCTGATCGAGCTTCTGGACAGTAGAGGCTTGGCTGGTGCTTCCATCAGGGATACTTGGGTCCCCCACGCTATTTTGCCTGCATATGATTGCCTGGTTCTCGTCAATGCGTTCATGGGTCTCCCTCTCTAGAGTTTCCCTCTCTTGGGTTTCTCTGCCTTTGATCCTCTTAGCTTGTTCTCCAGCCAGAAGGGTGTTGCTTGCTGTGATTCTCTCTACATCGTAGCGTGAGATGTCAAAGTTTGTCACTGCATTCACACCCCTAAATTTGATTGCAGCTATGTCGTACGCCTCGGCCGCTTCCTCTTGAGTACCTAAATTATCAGCAACACAGAAATTTTTCTCGTCATTGATCCCTCCCTCACTCATCCATGTAAAGCTCCATTGTTATGTTTTTTTTTTAATATGTTTAACAGTCCTATTGTCATGTTTGTGTGCTTTTCACTGATAAGAATCAAATCAGTGAAAAACAGCTTAATCACTCATTTCACTTTTGAAAAAGTCTCTCTTTCTCTCTCTCCCTTTCTCTCTCTCTAGTAGTGTTTCCTGATAGAGAACACAAGAACAAGGATGTTTTCCATCAATTAACTATTTATACTGTTGGATTTTTTCCATCATTGACACGGCTATATACAGCCTATAAAAAGGAAGAATTTAATTATATAGATACACGAGTTTTTCATAATCAGATTTAAGAATTGAGTAATTAATTGAGATTATGCAGAGGGCATGGTAACCTTAGGAATGTCTCGGTATATTAGCATACCGAATGCCCATGAAGAACTCAATGAAACAAAACAAAGGCGAAGTATTCATTGATTGATTTTAATTTGACGAAACGGAACTTACTAAAGGTTCCAAGGTAGAGATCTTTGTTTCCTGCAACTCTGCCTATTCGAGCCTGCCATCTCCCATGCTGATGATGCCTGTACAATAGAAATACCCATTAAGTCTCTCTCTCTCTCTCTCTCTCTCTCTCTCTCTCTCTCTCTCTCTCTCTCTCTCTCTCTCTCTCTCGCTATATATATATATATATAAAGATTTGCAATCAAGGTCGAACAACCGAGACCTGGTTACGCCCCGATACATTGATGCTCCTCTGGAAAATCCACTACTTTTCCTGATAATACAAACATAAATAGAGAGGTAAGGTAATGGAACAATGATTGAAACATAGACCCATGTTTGCTATATGGTTCACTGTCTTTTACCTTCTCAAATGAGCAACATATTCCTGCCTGCTCATGTTCTTCATTTCCTCAAGTTCCTCCTGATAGTTAGTCAGCTGCAGAGAGACAGAGAGTCAAACTAGATTTAGTTTTTCAAAAAATAGAATTTCTAGAAAAATAGGAGCCATGGGAATCATACAGCAAAGTTAATATGAGTTGAAGGACCCCAATACTTCAAGGCTGCCAAATCATAAGCCCTAGCAGCTTTCTCTTCCATGTCATAACCCCCTGTATCAAAATACAAGGAAGAAGATTAACAAATTTTGGGTCTTAAACTATTTTCCTTCTCTTAATTAGTTTTGATATTAATAACAATGTTTTGGTGAAAATAAACAAAAAAAACAATGATGTTCTTTGGTAAGTTCAGTTTAAGAATAACTTACCAAGATAAACTGCAGGTGTTTTGTCATTGGCATTTCAACAAATCAGAACATGAAAGATTAAACCAGTCAAAAGTTGAAGAAAGAGGAAACATAAGAAACAGAACAGCACCAGGAAGAGAGAGAAAGAGAAAGAGAGAGAATAGGAACTCAGACTGACCTTGTCTGCCTTTCCTAGTTTGCCCTTCCTTCTTGCAACTATTATCCCACAAATGCGCCTCATACCTGCCAGTCCATCTGTGCCTGAAGATATCACATTCCCCTAAAAATGATTATATAGAAACAATAAAATGCAGTATTGTAGAGAGAGAGTGAGAGATCAATATAGATCAAATTTCAAATGGAAACAAGAAAATGCAGTCTAGAGAGAGAGAGGTACTCATACTTACCTTGTAACACCCCTGTACTGAGAAGTCCTTTGCCCAAAAGTTTCAATGGACTTTCTATGAACAGGCTGCTTCTGAACCAGCTTCCCACCTGCTCTCTTTCTTGAGTCCATGGCCACCGAGCATTCGACCACTCCATTATTGGCCATCTGTTGGGGAGGGGCAGTTACACAACTTGACTGAGAACCAGGGCTCATCGATAGGCTCAATGACTGTAAATCTCCATACCCAATTGGATTCATAGTTGAACTCACACTTCCATTTCCATTTTCATCACCACCCATGTTCATCTTTTGATGATCCATTGGTGAAGCTGTAGTAAAATGCCTAACCCATGATTTCAAGCCTGATAACCCGTCTTCGGCCATGGTGGGAAGCTGTAAGCTACAGTTTTCTAATAATGGTGTTTCTTTTGCCTGCTCCTCTAATGGTGGGCTCTGATACATTACAGGCCCACCCATTGTTGAGCAAATGGCTCCCTGTAATGGCTGGAAAGATGGGTGATGGAACTGAACATTCCTCAAATGTTGCAGGTTCATGGCGTTCCTGGTGTTTTCATGGTGTGGGTTTTGCTGGAAATAGACATTGCTGTCTAAGCTCAGGGCCATGGATTCTCTATCATGACTATATTGTTGAGTTCCCATGAAATCTTCAAGTTTGGGTGAAGAAGATGGCACCATTCCTGTAGAGAGAGAAAATGCAAATCAGAAAACTCCCAATATAAAACTCAGCCCCAACTATTTACAATGAAACGAAGTTCTAGAGAGAAAATCCACATAGAAGACCACCGGCAAACAAGCTCAACAAATTACAACGGAAGCAAGTTCTAGAGAGGGAAACCAAACCAGAGAACGCCATAAACAAGCTCAGAACCGAGTATTCGACAATGGCGCTAAGTTTTGAGAAATAAAGCTCAAACTGGAGGTTAACTCTTTGACAATGAAACCAAGCTTTACAGAGAAAAAACAACCAAGTTTTACAGAGAGAAAACCCAAATCAGAGAACAATTAAAAACAAGCTTAGAACCAAATAATCACCATTATCCAAAGTTTTAGAGCGAGAAATACAAAAGAAGGTGAAAATCACAGCCTTGGAAATCAAAGTTTCAGAAAAGATAGTTGGGTTTGGACCTTCTGGATGTGATCTTGACAGGGCCTCCATGATGCAGAGAGAGCCATCAGATTTGAGAGGCATTGAAGACATTTGAGAGTAGTAACCCCCATGTTCAGCATCAACTCCATAGCAAATACCAGAGGGGTTAAGATGAGGGGAAAGAAAGAAACTGGTTGGAACTGTAGTTGCAGGCTGAGATTGATGAGCATCTGCTTGAACCTCTAATGGCAGTTGAGGGGAGAGAGAGAAACCAAGCCAGTTATTCATGGACTTCATCTTCTCTCTCTAAAACTTCTTTCTATTTTTTTTTATCTACCAAGAAACAAACTCAATCATTGCAAAACCCTTAAACTATCATTCCTTGAGTGTCTGTTGCTTCCATTTGGGACTGCTTCTCTCTTTGTTTTTAGCCAAGGAACTGATGAGGAAGATCTCAATACAAACACTTCTGATCTCTAGGACTTTGAACACTCCTTTTTCTATTTAATCTCTCTCTCTACTTTTTTTTTTTTGAAGGTTGTCTCCACACTCCTATCTATGCAAAATACCTGCAAAAAAGCTCTGTAAAAAGAACAACCATTTTTCTTTAAACTAAGCAAAAGGAATGAGTTTCAACAAAGAGCGCTGTGAAAAAACACTGTTACAGAGCTTTACAGTAGGAGAGTATTCCATAGGGATCTGTGAAATGTGAAGCACCCCAAGTTCTTGTGTCCCTTATTTTATTCAACAAGAGAGAGAGATATGTACCAAAAAGAGAGAGAGAGAGAGAGAGAGAGAGAGAGAGAGAGAGAGAGAATGGAGCTTAGGAGAAAAACCCACCTAAATAAAAGGTAAAATCACTCTTTCTCTCCTACTCCTCATGTGAAAGGGAAGGACCGAATCTCAAATGGCTCAAATGGGGGTTTGGGGTGTTCTTATTTGAGGAAATCCTCCCATTATTAAGAGCCAAAAAGAGTTGCCATTGAAGAGACATTACTTGTTCATGCTTCCATGCTATCTAGTGGGAGGGGTGGCAGATGGCTAAAACAGGTTGCTTTTTTTACAGTCTTAAGGGGCCATGGATAGATTGACAGGAGGAGGGCCAACTGGCTAACTAGTCACTTCACAACAGTACACTTTCTGTACTCCTCTGCAATTCTAAGGATCTAATTTAAACTTGCATTTTTTATTCATCTCCTTACACCACCATAACAATCAACAACAAAGAAAAAGGAGGGAATTTAGAGAGAGTGAGAGAGAGAGAGAAAGATATTAGAGTGATTTTATATTTTCTTTCTCTATTTGTGATTTTCTCTCTCTGTTAGTGTATAATTGTACCAATTAGTGTATAACTGTATCTAGAAAGAGAGGGAAATTTAAGAGAGAGAGAGAGTGCGTGTTTCAAGAGAGGGAAATGGGGGATCTGAAGAGAGATTTTTAAATTTCAATAAAGAAGGACTATTTGTCTCTTTCTCTCTGCAAGTGTACCTATATCTAGAGAGAGAGAGAAAGAGAGAGGGGATGGTCTTGAATAGTAAAATCTTCAAAGGGGTATTGGGTGTAGTCAACACCTGCTTCCAGACAAAAGGGGGAAGTGGGTCTCAGTGATAAACTTGAAATATTCCAGGAATGATGGGCAAGGGGGCCCCAAAACCATGAAAAAAGCTTTTATGAAGAGTTAATATAATTATTGTTCACCACAAAAGAAAATAAAAAAAAAAAAAAATTTTAAAAAATTGATTTGTTTAAGAAAGTCTGGATTGAAAGGGTTTATATGGAGACCAGCATTTTCCCATTGTAGGAAGTGACATCTATACACACTGTCCCAATGTTTTCCTTTCTCTCTCTTCTTTTCCTTTCACAAACAGTTTATTTCTCTCTCCTGATTTCCCTCTCTTTTCTGATGCCCGTGATCGTTGGGTGGGGTTTTATTCTTTGGGAGTTTCTTTTTTATTTGCATGGCTATGAAATTTCATTCTTTTAGGGGGTTTTGGGGACAGATTTTCGGTTCGAATGATTTGGTTTGAAAAAAAAAGGGAGTTAGAGAGAGAAAGATGGGTTCTCGTACTGGACATCCCTTTTGATTATTGCAATCATCACTGAATCCACCACCTCCCTTCTCTTTACCAGAATTGCGACTCTCTTTCTCTCTCTACGATCTTGCGTTCCCTTTCTTTCATTTCAATCAACCCCTTTAATGGGAACCCAGTAAACACCACCACAAACACACCTTCTCTCTCTCTAAACGCTGCTTTCTCTCTATTATTCATAATGCCTTTGTTTTTCTTTGATCTCATTTAATGGAACTAATGGAAACACGACAGATGGATACGCACGAACACATGACATTTTCTCCTCTCTCGAGACTTTCTCGCTCCACTTTCACTTGGATTACTGTCCTTTAATGAAGGCACATGAACACGCTGGAAGACTCTCTCTCTAACTCTCTCTCTCTCTCTCTCTCTCTACTTACAATGTGAACACACGCGCAGAGCCTGTCTCTCTCTTCTCTCACTCGTTCTCGCTCTTCCATTCGACTTAGTATCCTTTGATAACACACACAAATCTACTCCCATTCAAATAGGAAACCACAATTAATCCTCTCTCTCTCTCTCTCTCTCTTTTCGTTTCATCAAGGTTATGGAAATGGGAATGGGGTTGAGGTGGTAGTGGTAGGCACCACTTGAATCCTCGGCTACCACGATCCGAAAATGTAAAAAAGAGAAATTCAATGGAAACTCGTTTTATCTCTCTCACGCATGTTTGAGAAATATTTTTATGTGAAAAAATTGTCTCTCACGGTTTGGTGTGGGAATATTTATACAAATTAAGAGAGAGTGGACTTAGGTGAACTGGTCAGGTGTGACGTCGACATAATAGAGCACATATAAGGATATGCGAGTTAGTTCAAGTGGAAGGATTGAAAATGACAAAGGGTATGCTTAAAAAGACGTGGTTACAAATAATCCAAAAAGATACGAAGATTTGTAGCCTTATGGAGAGTACGACCTTAAATAGAGTAAAATAGTGGACTAAAAATTCGTGTAGCTAATCCCAATTAATAAAATAATAATAATAATAATAACTATAAATCGTCAATGTACACAAATGAAAATATTCCCGAGGCAAAGAATTTTGAATGCAGACAAAGGTTTTCGAATGTACAAATAAAGAGTTTTTTTAATGCATATAAAGGCTTTCCAATTTGCAGAGCCAAACCAACACTCACACAATTGGCCGATGCACAAATACGGGATTTCAACACTGGCGCCTTTTTTTTAAAATTAATGAGAATTGCCCTTTCAAAATCGTTGCATGTGTACAATAGGGTCTCCTGACAACAAAATTTGAATTTGTATAAATTTTTTTCAAAACCTGTACTGCAGGTATGCCTTAGAAGTCCCTTCTCTTCCCAAAGTACGTGCGTCTGAGTTCATTTGCATGCAGTCATGGATGATATCAATGTCTTTCTTCATTAAAACCCGTAAATTTTATTAATGGGGTCCATATATTTCAATTTATACTTGACTTATGTTTTTAAATTTCTATATCGTACATCCTCAAAAAATTATTTAAGAATGTCTAAATGGCTATGGTTCACTGTTAGGAAGTCAGAATAATTAAGAGTACAATCATTTGGTTATTGCCTCCTTGGAAGTAAAATTATCAAAATATCTCTAATTATTTGGATGCCAACACTAAATAGGCAATTTAAAATTTTTTTAATATTTTTTCGAGGATGTACCTGATTGATATCGAAAGTTAAAAGCATACCTTCAAGTATAGTTTGTAATCTTTTGACCACTTTAATAATATTGTAAAGGGTTTCAACCCTATTTTTAATATATTTTCCCCTTGCTATGTATAAAATTTGGAATACGTGCCAATAGTGTTTTAAAGTCCAGTTATTCCTGATATAGATTGCTGATTCGAATGAGGAATTGGTTGGTACTGAATTGATTCCAAGATAGCTACGCCATGGCCATTTTCCCCTTTCTATGTATCAAAAATTGGAATAGGTGCCAATAGTGTTTTAAAGCCTAGCTATTCAGGATTTGGATCGCCAATTCAGATGAGAATTGGTCGGTACTAAACTGGTTCCAAGATAGCTATACGTCGGCCTATTTCCTCACTAAAACCTACCTCCTTTGTACATTTGTTCTTTCTTTCTTTTTTTGTTGTTTTAAGTTTACTAATATTTTCCTAGGTCATTCCCCACCTCATACACCACTATTTCACTATTTATTTTATTTTATTATTTTAATATTTTTATGGGTCAAGGATTCCGACCAATCTAGATCACCTATCCAATGATCCAACACAGATCTGTAAGGTGAACGATCCACCCCACCGATCCAAGTTTTGAGACACACAATGTGTGTCTGCTTTTTTGTCTCTTGAGCTTTGGGTTAGTGGTAGATATATCACTTTCGGTGAGGGAGGTCAAGAATTCGTACCCTTAAAGTTTATTGCCAAAAACAAATAAAAAAAAACAAGACAATAAATTACATACCAATTGTGCTTTAAGCTTCGGATTAGTGGCATATATATCATGTTGGACGGTTGAGTTTAAGAGTTCAAATCTTTGAAGTTTGTCCCACAAAATCCAATCAAAGCTCACCAGCCCTTTTGTATTCCCCTCCTTTACCCCATCGAATCAATCACATTGATTGAATCCCCCACAACGATCAAGTTTTGTAGGCTCTCTCTATAAACCATATTCCTTGCAATTGGGATTTAGCTTTAGGCATCATTAGATGATGGTCCACACAGGCCAAAGCAAGTTGTAATTTTACCTTCTCTTATGATCCCCTCTACCGCCAAGGCACCAGCCCATTTTATGGTTAGTAGGTATTAATGTATGTCACATGGTAGAACAGAACGGCGGGTCAGGATTTGTATAGTAGATCTCAAATAGTTGAAAAAATACTTTGATGATGAAAATGGCGGACCAGCATGTTATTTCAACACTCTTCCAGAAAGAGTAAATGAACAATAAAAGAGAAGATGACATATTGGCATGCATCTTTCCTCTACTAGTCAAACATCAACAATTTTTCCATAGAAGCTAGCTGGGCAAATACCTAAACTTTTAGGGTTGGAAAATCTTAGACCTTTTGTTCAACTGCCGGTGGCTACAAAAATCTATCACTATATAGCAATTTATATAATGGAGAATTGAGAATTTACCTACAAAGTTGAACTTCTAATTAACTTGATCCGCTGCTTAGTTAGGCGAACAACCCGCATGTTCACTCGTCGCCTTTGGTACTTGAATAGGCCCACTGTTCGCTTTTATAGTAAGAATTGGTGTAATCTGTCTTGGAAATCAGTAAAAGAGATTGTGACCACCACACTGGTTCTTCTGTATTTAAGTCGACTAATCCTTCTATGCATTGTTTCCTCTTCCTTTGAACACTTGTATAACAATGGATCGAAGTGCACATCCTCTTGTAAAGAACTCTAGGAACTAAACTTTAAGGGGGTCAATTAGCCAACCATTTATCCAACTAAAAGCGTTTATCAACACGCCTAACAAGTATTCTACTCTTTCTTATGAACAATTTCCACACGTCTGTCTTTCCACAGTAGATGTGAGGGCATGCGCTTTACAAATCGTTGACATTAGCCCTCCCTTGTATTAGCTAGTACGCACTTTACTTCATAAATGTTGATGCTATATGGCATAATGGCAACACCATTTTGTTAAAGGAAAAATTTATAAATACCTTAGGCTTTAAACCATCAAATTAGAGCTCACGTCAAAAATTTCATTAGAAGAGGTTGTTTTGACACCCAAATATCCTCAAATTTTGACTATCTCGACATCAAGATGCATAGGCATCATAAAAAAATGGATTTCAAGTTTTGGAAATTGAATAAAATAAAAATTGGAGTTTATTTATTTATTATTTTTAATTAGGGATAAGAAGAGATAAGTGAACAGGGCTTAGTTGGGTGCGTGATTTGTTTTGGAAAGGCCTATCTTTTTATTTTATAAGGTAAAAATCTTTTGGTTTAGAAAATAATAAGCGGCAGTTATCTTTTATTATAATGTGGAAGTTAGAAAGAGAGAAAATAAGATGGTACGTGAGAGAGAGAAAATAAGGAGAGAGAGGTGATATGTGAGGAAAGAGAGAGAGAGAATAGGGAGATGAAAATAGAGAAATAAGGAGGGAAGGAAAAAACGTGAGAGAGAGTTTTTTTTAGCTATTTATTTATTTTATTTGAAGTGTATTTAAAGGGAAGAGATCCCTCATTATAAAGAGATCAGAGATTGAGGGTTGAATAAAGTTGATCTTGTGACAAGATCTTTTTGGGATGAATTCTGTTGTAGACATTGCTTTGGAGTGGATTCCCTGGCAAACTCTGAGAAATGGTATATTCTCTCGTTGGGGTGGATTCCCTTGCAAACCCTAAAAAGGGTATATTCTTTTATAATTGTCATTGTTTATTTCTATTATAAGTATTTTTTTTCTCTCTGCATCAGTTGGTATGCTGAGCAGTAAGATCCCTATTGATATGGATAGCCTTGAGATCTTAAAAGATGTTCGAAGCGAAGTTCGTGACATAAATTGTGGTGGCAGCAATTGGATCAAATATAAATATTTGATAGAATCAAAAAAGACCTACTAGAGAGTACTAGCAAAATAGTAGAACACGGTCTACAATATTTCTTTTATAGATTACAATGAGAGCAAGAGGAAGAAGAATATGAAGATGTAGGTCTTGATACAAAAGGCGACACCGATATACAAGAATTTCGAATATCAATTGTGAAGAAAGATAAGAAAATTTGAAAATCAATAATGAAGAAGAAGATATATGTAATGCAACATTCAAAATCCAATTCTGTGAATCTAAAGGAGGACCTAAGATGGAGCCTGAGATCTTAGTGTTCTAATTTGATATAAGCATAAAGCCTTTGATGAATGAGTCAGAGATTGAAAAAAAAATACCGTGGAGAATGGTGGGACTTCATCACCAACTTTTGAAAAGGCCCTTACAAGGTTTGAGTTTAATAAGGTGAGGTCGAGCTTCTCCCAACCCAGGGAGAATGATACAAATAAAAATTAGAGTTTATTTATTTTTTATTTTTAATTAGGTATAATAAGAGATAAGTAAAGAGGGTCTAGTTGGGCTGGTGATTTGTTTTGGAAATGCCTATCTTTAGTTTAGGGAATAACATATAGATAAGGTAAAAATCTTTTGGTTTAAGAAATAATAAGTGGTAGTCAGTGATTCAAACTTGCTCGGTTCGCCCGCCCGATTCTTTAACAGTGTGCATTGTCAGGTCCGCACACCTCGTCACGTGGCTCTCATTGCTTTGTATGCGTTATCTTTGTTGGGTACGAGGAAGTATTTATTCACTAACATTTCCTTTTACCTCTTCGATGTGGTATAATGTGAAAATGTATTAACGTGAAACATTGATATATTATATTATTTTGTTTGCACTTCCAATATCACTAAGTTGCATGTGCCATACCGGTTATCACATACCTTTCTTGTGTGGAGGACATTAGTTCGAATCCCCTATGAAGGATTGTTTTTTTCTTTTTTTCTGTCAATTTTTTTTCTAATAAAAAAATGAAAGGTTTTTTTATCAATTTCGATTTTTGTCAAATTTTTTTCTTATCAATAACAATAAAAAAATTATAAAAAAAATAAAAGGTTCTTATCAATTATTTTTCTGTTCAAATTTCTTTTTTTTGTAAGGTTTTTGTCAAAAAAATAAAAAAGTAATAAAAAGTTATTGTAAAAAAAAAAAGTTTTAATAAAAAATTAATAATACAACAAGTATTTTTTGTCAAAAAAAAGGTTCTTGCTAAAAACATAAAAAACGTAATACGACAAACATTTCTTGTAAAAAAATAAAAGGTTTTTGTCAAAAAAAACTAAAAGGTTCTTATAAAAAAACCATTCTTTATTGTATTCCATGTATGATTATGTACTTCATCCATGATAGCTCCAGGATTTTTATTTTGTGTGATGTAATTTAATGGTTAAAATAAGTTCATACAGGAAAAAAAATATCTCAATATTAACATATTGATGAAAAAATGAAAATTGATAATGTAATACCCCGATTTCTTATTGGATTCCTAAAAAACAACATTTATAATGAATTTTAATATTTTTTTTAGTTTTTTTTAGAGCTTAATTCAACCGATTCGGCCGATTCTTGATTCGGATCGCCGATTCACTGAGCTGGATGGGTTTTTGGGGTGCTCGATCGGGTTACCGATTCGTTTTTTAAACCACTAGTGGTAGTTATATTTTATTCTAATGAGGAAGTGAGAAAAAGAAAAAATAGGATGGTATGTGAGAGAAAAAAAAAGTGAGAGATAAAAGAGAGAGAGAGAGGTGACACATGAAGAAAGAGAGAGATAATAGGGAGATGAAGATAAAGAGTATAGGGAGGGGAACAAAAAACATGAGAGTTGTTTTTATTTATTTATTTATGTTATTTGAAGTGTATTTAAAGGGAAGAGATCTCTCATTGTAAATAGATTAGAGAATGAGAGTTGAATAAAGTTGATCTTGTGATAAGATCTTTTTGGGGTAAATTCCCTTGTAGACCTTGTTTTTGGGGTAGATTCCCTTGCATACCCTGAGAGAGGGTATATTCTCTTGTTAGGGTAGATTCTCTTGAAGATCATGAAAGATGATATAATATCTCACCTTTGTCATTGTTTTATTTTTTATTTTAAGTATTTTTTTTTCCTACATCAGTTGGTATCAGAGTCATAAGATCCGTATTTATATGGAGGGCATTGAGATCTTAGAAGATGTACGAAGCGAAGTTCGTGACATAAATCAGCGGTGACAGCGATTGCATCAAAGATTTGATAGAATCAAAGAATACCAAGTAAAGAGTATTAGCAAAGTAGTAGAACATGGTCTACGAGATTTCTTTTATATATTACAATCAGAACAAGAGGAAGAAGAATATGAAGAGGTAGGTATCGATACAAAAGGCGACACCGATATATAAGAAATTTCAAATATCAATTGAAGAAGAAATTTTGAAAATCAACTATGAAGAAGAAGATATGTGTGATGCAACATTTAAAATCCAACCCTGTGAGTTTAAAAGAGAACTCAACTTAGAGCATGAGATCTCAATGTTCTATTTTGATAAGCGTAAAGCCTTTGATGAATGAGCCATAAATTGAAGAAAAAATACCACAGATAATGTTAAGGCTTCATCACCAACTTTTGAGAAGGCCCTTACAAGATTTGAGTTTGATAAGCTCAAGGTCGAGCTTCTCCCAACCCAGGGAGAATGATCCAAAAAAAAAAATTGGACTTTCTTTATGTTTTATTTTTAATTAGGGGTAAGAAGAGATAAGTCAAGAGGGCTTAATTGGGTGTGTGATTTGTTTTGGGAAGACATATCTTTTTAGTTTAGATAATAACATATAGATAAAGTAAGAATCTTTTGGTTTAGGAAATAATAAGTGGTAGTTATCTTTTATTCTAATGTGAAAGTTAGAAAGAGAGAAAATAGGATGGGACGTGAAAGAGAGAAAAAGCGAGAGAGACAATAGGGCGAGATAGGTGATGCGTGCGGAAAGAGAGAGAGAAAATAGGGAGATGAAGAGAGAAAAAATAGGGAAGGGAAGAAAAAACGTGAGAGAGTTTTTTTTTAGTTATTTATTTATTTTATTTGAAATGTAGTTAACAGGAAGAGATCCCTCTTTGTAAAGAAATAAGAAAATGATCAGAAAATGAGAATTAAATAAAGTTGATCTTGTGATAAGATCATTTTGAGGTGGATTAAAGTTGATCTTATGATAAGATCTTTTTGAGGTGGATTTCCTTGCTTACCTTGTTTTGGGGTGGATTCTCTTGCCACCCTGAGAGATGGTATATTCTATTGTTGGGGTGGATTTCCTTGCGGACCTTGAGATAGGGTATAATATCTTACCTTTGTCATTGTTTTATTTTTATTATAAGTAATTTTTTTCTCCCTGCATCATAAATAATACATCTTGTAATGCAGTTTTGGATCATCAATTTTCAAGTTTTCATAGATCTGCTCGATATACACTATTTTTGAAGATTTAAATTTATAAGTAAAGATGAAAATATATTTTAAGGCTATCACAAATATTTCCAGTATTGAAACTACATTTCTCAACACTATTTTGAAGGTGTGTTTACTTTGACTGTTTAGAGCCTCGACTCTAAACAAACCGCACCCTTTGTTAAAATGGGCTTCCTTCATGAGTCTAAGTTTTTTTAATGCCTAGTCTACTCAATCTCGAAAAGGAACCCACCAAAAGTCTCCTTTTAGCATACTAACTAGTCGTTGATCTTAGGTTTTGTAATAATCTTAAAATTTCAAAAAAAAAAAAAAAAAAAAAAACTTTTAATAAGTGATGGTCCATACGAGCATGATGGTCCTTAGGACCATCACTACTTTCAAAAGCTTTTACCTTCATTTGGTTTAAGCTTTGTTGCATTGCCATGTCCTTTAGTGGACGTGGTTTTTATGTGTTAAAGGTGGACATTTACGCTACACCTCATACATGAGGTGGAGGCGTTTTAAAAAGATTTAAATAGGGTGAAGGGTAGGGCATCGCCTTACAGAACTCCACTCTCGCTCTCCCTCTTATAAACACAGTGAGCTCCTCTCTCTAGCTAAATTTTTATCGGAAGCTCCCTCTCAAATATTTTAGGTAAGTGACCTCATTGTCTTGAAAAATAATCTTTTTAATAAAATTGTGATATTTTATCTATGTAAGAAATTTTAAATGCTGTAAATTCTTATAAATAAATTTATTTTTCTTATCTATCGTTAGAGAATTTTGGATACTGTAAAATTATTAGAACTAAATGTGATATTTCTTCTTTTCGTAAAATTGTGAGATTTCTTTCTACTATTTTTGAATATTTAGACATTGTAAAATTCATGTGCAAATGACTGCCTTATTATTTGAAAACTGATATTTTTGCATTTGATTATAGCATTGTCTGTGAAATGTTTATTTGCGAATTGACATCTCATAAATTGTGATAAATCCGTATTCTTGGATTTCTATAAGAGTTTTTCTATACATACTAGATTGGCAATTATGCTAGATTGTCTTTACGAACTGCTACCTTTCTGAATTTGAGACCAAAATATTTGACTGGGTATTTTAGAAATGTTAGTGAAAGTGACTGTTATTAATGGTTTCAATGAAAATTCATATTAATAATTACGGTGATATGTTGAGTACATGATATTGCTGCTTTTGAATGTTTAAAGAGATTTAGGAATGCTTTAAGTATGCACGTGGACTCATCAGGTTCGCCGGTGAGGTATAAGTGGACCTATCCGGTACACCGTTAGGGATTAAGTGGACTCATCCGGTACACCGGTGAGGTATAAGTGGACCTGCAGGAATTAAGTGGACCTATCTAGGACGCCGATAGGGATTAAGTGGACCCATTAGGACGTTGATGGGGTATATAAGTGACCTACTCGGGACTCCAGTAGGGTATATTTTGAAATACTTTGAATTATGCACTGCCGTTAAAATGTTATACGCATTTCAATTATTCGAATTATACTTAATTATGCATTTTTGAAAGTGAAACTGTTGATGCATTTCTGTTAGTAGATCTCCTTTTATAAAATATTGATATCTTTCAACCATGATTATTTTTAGGATTATGATGATCACTTACTGAGTAGCCAAACTCATCAAACTATGGTAAACATTTTTTTCAGGATAACTGCGGTTTCATTTTGAGTGCTCGTCAAGATCAACTTTGGAAGATATTGTAATTGTACTTAAACTCTCTTTTATTACTTTGTAAGAATTCACCATTGTAAATTTGTCCTGTCAAGAGATGTATATATGTTTAGACCTTTATGTTAATATTAGTTATGAACAGAGTTTATATAATAATCCTAAAATTTTGAAAAAAAAAAAAAAAACAAATAAAAGGGGGTTTTGATTTTGATTCAATGCATGGTAGATATCTAAAATTGCTTTGTTTTGACTGTCACATCTCAGGAATATCAGTATTGTAAATTCTTGGGGTATGATAGGTTTTGTAAAATAATTAACCAAAAAAAAGGACTCAAAGAACAAAATAAAGAAAGAAAATAATATGATTTAATTAAAAGAAAATGAATAGAAATGGTAAAAAAAGAAAAGTAAATGGAAAGAAACCACTCAAGAAGACTGATAAATCATATATAAATGAAATAGTTGTCATAAGCATCGTGGTTGAAATATTACTGAAATTGAATACTGAGGACTGAATGCAAACTATTATCTGATATGATAATATACTGTTCTAGGTTTCTTGAGGGTCAGATCTAGGATGTCTGAGATTTTTCTCTTCTTCTCAAAGAGTCTATAAGCCTTTCAGAGTTAGGAGCTCTCATTAGAAAGCCCCTTGAAATTTTCTCAGAGATCTCTTGAAGCTCTAAGAGTTTCTGGAGGCTCCAATTAATAACCCTAATTTATATAGTTTGGAGATTAGGGATCTTACGAATTAAAAGATGCAGGATTACAATTTTGAATATGCATAAAACTATAATATAAAAATGTGTAGAGGATAGATATGGAATTAAGTAAGTTCGTTACTGTGGAGGACCATATAGTTGTTTTAGATATTGTTTGGTATTTTGCCCATGACTTTCAAAACGTATATTGGAATTTAGTGATTTTTGGACCGGTCGAAAGCTCCCGACAACATGGAATAGGTCTTATATGCCAATGAGTGAGATCCCTAGGCTGAATCTTATGGGAAGTACAAGGTATTAGTATGGTTTATTCTTGTATCTAAGGGGTGCTACAATATATAAGAGGTTTCCTATAGGTAATTAGGAGTCCTACTTATGGTCTAAGAAGAAAAAATTGCCAAAACCAGGTCTAGAATACTGAGATAGATCTCAAGTGTCTACCTCATCAATGGGCCACAAAGATGGCTTTTTACAAGGCAACCACATACGAGGCCATACCTCATGTTGATATAGGCCTCTTGGAAGACATACTTGAGGTTCTTTCAATATACATAGCTTTGTGGCTTCTCTCATCAAATCTTCATCATAGTCTCTTTGTGCAACCACACCATATGCACCTCCTAGGTACCCCACATCTTACTGTACTAAGCCCCTTTGGTCCAACCATCCAACCTTGATCCCTAGCTCCCTTATCCTTTTCAAGTCGACCTCATCACGTATGCCTCTACCTTTATGAGGTTTTTTAGACCATTGAAATTAAATAGGACACAACCTTCTCCCAATATGTCAATCAATGTCTTCCACTCGTAGGTATTAAGATTGAAGGATTTTTTGGTCCCTTCCATTTCCACCGTGAATCTAAATATTATTAAATTAACTCCTGTTGCGACCCCTACCTATTGAGATCAGCCTACCACAATGATCTGTGATCTATCTAAAACTTTGTAAGTCCAGCTTTTATAAAAAATATAGAATGATTTTGAGCTCAATTGCTAAATAGCGTTCCCCTAAATCTCTAATATTTCTATTGTCATATAGGTCTCATGTGTATGAATAATGCCCTCTACGCTAAAAAGCCCCTCTAAATCAGTAGCATCTTAGTGTTCAAAGCTCTTAAAGCCAAAGCCATAGCCTATCATTGTCTTTCAATGTGCAGATACCTAGTTTGGTATTGACAAATTTTCCTGAATTTCTAGGTCTCAAGGCATAGAAATTGATCCCTAAGCCATAAAAAAAGCATTAAAAATGCCTATCTAAACCCCTAGGGACCACACTAGCTCAACGCACTAGAAACCGATATAAGCCATAAGGATCCCGGTCCTAATCTAGCTAAAATATTCTAGAAATTTATCTAAATACCATGAAATTCCAGTCTTAGGAAACCCAAACTTCAAAATGGAATGTTTTACAGTCAAGAGGAAAGGAAGTATTCAGAAAACCGTCAAACCACATGAATTTGATCAAAAGTAGCAAGTAAACATCCTTAAAATCAAAATCCTTAGAAAATCTATTTATAAGGATTGATGTCGGCTCTGCCGTTGATTTAAGAGAAGATCTATTCATATATGAATAGATCAGCTCTTAGATCAGAGTTTAATTGATCGCATTTCTCTATCACATCTTTGAGTAATGAGTTTGTAGTGTCAGATCTGGGGATCTTCACTCGAAGATCTATGATTTTTCCTCGTAAACAGACATATATAGGATGGGTCTAAGGTAGGACCTACGACTTAAGCCATTTATGGGCATCTGTTGTTGGTCAAAACCTAAGATAGATATATGATGAGTCTAAGGTAGGACCTTCGACTTGAGCCATATTGTGGGCATCTATTGTCGGTCAAGATCTATGACGGATATAAGATGGGTCTAAGCAAGGACCTTCAACTTGGGCATCCTCCAGTTTGAGATGATCAACGGAAGGGAAACCACATTTTCTGATGGGTTTTGAAGGTTTTTATAAGGCCCCTCCTTATACTGTAGAAGTAAGGTGCACCATTAAAATTTGATGGAGATGTAGTTACTATGTCTAAAACCTTATGATGGCTTGAAAATCTAGTTTTATCCCTAATTATGAAATTTTAAATTTTAAAATTTAAATATGGTATAGATTGAACATATCTATAAACATTTGAAAATCTTGAAAATCATTGGTCCAGGTAACTTGTTACAAGATACACTATTTTGGGACTTAAAATTCATTTTTCTTCATATCCATATATTTTGAGGTCTAAGAAATCAAATGGAGGGTTCTCTAACTTTATAGCACTCTCTTTGAGAAGTTGAGATGCCCCTTACTTCAATAGTGTGAAGTTGCAACCTTATATAAACTTTTCCTTGAATCCATATTGCCCCTCTACAAAATTGCAATTTCCTCCTACCTAAAAGACCCCACACGTAGTACCTACCACTAAAATTTCTTCACAGTAAATCCCTTCCACTATTTGTCTTTGCATCTACCCCCTAAGTGAAATGTTTAAACAATCTAGAACAAAAAAACTTTTGTCCCAGTTTGCTTAAAACTTTTACACAGTGTTTAGATGCGAAGAAAAAATATGGCAAGGAAATTGTTGAGGAAATTTTTTAGAGGGGTTCCGACATTTAGATCTTTTAGGAAGGGGGCATAAAGAGTTTTCCCTTTATCTTTGACATGCTATTTTAGTTATGACATTTCAACTTGGGTTTGATTGGTTAAAGCACTAGGTCCTATGTTTGATTCCTACCACTAAACTTAAAAAAAAATATCTTAATTTGGGATATTAAACTGTAGAGGGCCTTGTGCATTTATTGTGGGCAGGTTATTTCAGATTATGGGATTTCGTTTGGCCTTATTTGGTTGCCATGATGATTTTTGGAGCACTACGTCCTAAATTGGAATCCCATAGCAAAATTATAAATAAATAGATAAATAAATAAAAGAACCAAAATTATCTTAATTTTTAAGACTGTGGTTGTGAGGTCCTTGTGCCTCGCGCATTGAACTAAGAGGCCAAATCCCTTAAATGAATTTGCATCATGATGCCTATTGGGACGTGATGCCAAAATTACTCCTATTTAGTGTTTACTCTTTATTGAGGGGTAATTCCATCACATGAAAAGACCTTTTTGGAGGCCCATAAAAATGAATTTAAAGAGAAACATAAGAAAAATGTAGAGAGGTTTATGGGAGATAGCGATTGGGGGCTTGTTGCACAAACCCTAGCACCATTGTGTCTTTCTATAGGGCCGGATTTTATCGGAATACTCTTACGGCAACAATGTTTGTCGATGGAGCAAAAAAATGAGTCGATCGATAATGTTATTGTATGAGGTAATCTCTATAATACCTACATACTTGTAAATTTTTTCCATTGATAGCGAAACATTTCTTTGCCTATTGCCGGTGGATGTAGTCCGATTTTGGGTGAACCACTTATATTGTGTGTTTATGATGCTTTGATTATGATGTATAGTATGTAGTTGTGCCATTAGAGTTCTTATCTTACTTTTTCGAAATTTCAACATATTTTTACCAAATTTACTTCACCATATATTTGATTCAGATGTTCGATTTCTTGGGTGATCGGCAAATTGGTTTTGAGGTATTAGATATGTTGTAGTAGGGGGGTTCACAACAATAAGAGGTAATCAAGCTAGCCTCGGTTCCTCGTTTCCAACAAGTGGTTTCATGGCTCAAGGGAAGTGTATAATAATTTGGGAAGAAGTGGAGAAGTTTGATGGAAGATATGATTTTGAACTTTGAAAAATAAAAGTTTGATATATTAAGTGTTATGACTTAAGTGTTATATATTACTTTAGTGTTGATTTTGATCATTGTCATGGTTAGTATAAGATTTGTTGTTTAATTTGTTTGTGGTTTTTTTTATTGGCTTGTGTTTAGCCTAGGAAGAAAATTTTGGAATGGATTGAGGGTATTTCAAAATTTGAAGAGTATGAGCAAGCATTTCCAAGGCCGTGAACATAAACAAAGCTTCGTGGGAGAGACTTATGCACAAGATATTGGTGCTATGAGATCAAGCACCAGTTGTGCTTGTAGGTGTGTAAAAAATGATTCACGTAGAGCATATGTGAAGGCAAGATGACCTCAAGAACTCAATGATGAGAGTATTAAATAAGGTGGAGTTTGCATAAGAAGAACAAGCATGAAGAAAGATGAGCAAGACATGCGTATGGCTATTGGACTAAAGAGCTCGTGACATTGGCTAAATTTATCTAGATTATTCAAAAAGGGAATAACTGGATATGATCGGCATGGAAAGGGTGTGATTTTACATCGAGGTGAAGATTGTTGGAATGTGATGCCAAAATCACTCCCATACAGTATTTCCTCTTTATTAAGGGGTAATTTTGTCATGTGAAAAGAGCCTTTTATGGAGGCTCATAAAAATGAATTCTAGATAGAGAAAAACATAAGAGAAGTGCAGAGAAGTTCTTAGGAGGTAGAGATTGGAAGTTTCTTGCACAAACCCTAACACCATTATGCCCTTGTATTGGGCCGGATTTCATCAGAATTTTCTTGTGGCGACGGTGTTAGTCGACGGAGAGAAACAAAGAGTCCATTGATGTTGTTATTGCAGTAGGAAAATTAATTTGATTGTATGAGGTAATCTCTATAAAACCTACAAACTTGTAAATTTTTTCCATTGGTATTATTGGGTCAGATTTCATCAGAATTTCCTTGTGGTCATGATATTAGTCAACGGAGACAAAGCAAAGAGTCGATTGATGATGTTATTGCAATTGGAAAATCAATTTGATTTTTTTTTACCATTGTATGAAGTAATTTCTACAAAACCCACAAACTTGTAAATTTTTTCCATCGGTACTTAATCATTTCCTTGTCGGTTGCATGTGGATATGGCTTGATTTTGGATGAACCACATATATTGTATATCTATAGTGCTTTGATTATGATTTGTAATATGTGGTTGTGCTATTATGATTTGTAATATGTGGTTTCTATTTGCTTTCTCTTAATTTCATCATATTTTATCAAATCTACCGCACCATATATTCGATTATTGGGTGTTAAATTTATTAGAATCAATTTGCAGTGATTGGCAAGTTTCGAGGTATTAGATATGTTGTATTGGGGGTTAAGCCATAAGCCAACATTAACATGTAACTACTTGAGACCAAATCTTTTGGCAAAGAATAAATCCCTCGCCCACCTAGGTGACCAAGCCAACATTGTGAATAGTCCTGTCATGTGCCCAAACACAATCTGCTTCGGGGGTGGCCGGACCCCAAGCACCCTACGAGCAACATGTCTTGCGAACACAGCAGCATCTGTTGCCTTGCTCCCTTGCGAGGCCCTCGCCCTCTCGGCAATGGCTTCTTCGTATTTTGCATACAATCTCCAGTGTTGTTTACCCAGCTCCTCAGTGTTAGCCTTCCCGAGCCCTGACCTCACTGCACCAGGCACCACTAGCACCACATGCATTCCAAGTGGCTTGAGCTCGGCCCTCAAAACCTCTGTGAATGCATGCACTGCGGCCTTGCTAGCGCAGTATCCTCCAGCCCAGGGAGTCGGAGCCCACCCGACTACACTCCCTATGTTCGCTATTGTGCCAGACCCTTGTGCCACCATGTGAGGGACCACTGCTTGAGCCACTCGGATTTGACCTAGTACATTCACCTCCCAAACTTTGCTTAATTGATCCAAGGGGACCTCTGCTAATGGTCCTGTGCAGCCAATGCCAGCATTGTTTATGACTATGTCGATCCTGCCCGAGTCTGCTAAAATTCCAGAGATTCCATTAGTGACACTGTCATCGGAGGTGACATCCATTTCTAGTTTACTTACATTTTCGGGCAAGCCTGCAATCTCGTGAACCCGAACCGCGATGTCGGAGGCGTAGACTCGGCATCCTTTTCCGGCAAAGGCTAGACAATATTCATAGCCTATGCCACCTTTGGCACATCCAGTGACCAAGACCACCTTTTGCTCCTTCATGCTGCTTCCTTTTTCTTTTATTGCGTTTCTATGCTTTTTGGTGTTTTTGAAGGTCTGGTGGGATTTATGTAAGGGGGATTGTAGTCCATGAGACCTCCGCCCTTTGTCTGCTTTTGATTTTTAATTTCAATGATTTCGACTAGAAATAGGAATATGCTTTATGGATCCGGAATCATGGAAGCAAGATAGCCGGTTATGTAGAATAAGTTATTGAGAAAAAATACAACCATTTTTAAGGCTCAAAGTAGGGGTGGCAACGGGTTGGGCGGACCCAGACTCAGACCCAAAAATATAATGTGGGTCTCAATTCGGCTTTGGACCCAACTGAACCTGAGTGGACTTGACTAAAAAATTAAAATACCTATGTATTCAAATTTTATCATGGTATATAATTTTGATGTAAAATGTTCTTAGGATTATCTCAAAATCTATTTTGTTATCTAATTATAACATTTTAAATTTTAAAAATGGCTAAAATCAAGTTGATCTACAAACATATGAAAATTTTGAAAATAGACGGTGTAGATAATATGCTGTAAAATGCACTATTTCTGAGACTTAAAATCTTTTTAGTTTTCATGGTCATACATCTTGATGTTGAGATGATCAATCAAAGGGTTTTTCAACTTAAAACTACCTTTTTCGATGGATTTCTGAGGGGCATCTGTAGTTCTACATTATAAGGTTGCATCCTTATATAAACTTTTTCCTTTTATAAATTCAGAAATATGAGACTTGGATCTAGACCGAACCCGGACCCGAATAGCGTTCGGGTCCAAGAATCACCCCACGGTTCCAATTTTTGGACCGAGTCGTGTCCGGGTCCATTGCCACCCCTGGCTCAAAGTTACACAATGTTAATCGACCATTTCTGATTGTCAAAAAATTCATACTTTCATATATGAACTTTAGAAATTCTTTGCTCCTGACGAAGCATAATGTTCATTTGCTCCTTTGAGCAAAACCAAGTTGAGGAATATTTTTAGGGCCATAAATTTTGGGATATAACATCTTCCATTTAACGACCAACCTTGAAAGAAAATAAAATAAAATCAAATTGTACTTTTTATGTAGTGGAAAACAATACTGTCTCAAGATTGAAAATCTAATTTTTGTGAAAAATTACCATTAGTGAATTTTAAGTAGATCTCAACAGTTCAGATCAAAAAAATTTCACCGAGTAATACTACTATTCCTGTGGGAGCAAGCGTATCGCACCCCACCGGATCATAGCCATCTGCCCCATAAAAATATATACACATACATGCAGAGATAGGTATACAATGTAACAGGTACAAGTGTCACAAATCGTCCAATCAAGGGAAATTTGTCAAAAGGTGCGGTTTGTAGAGAGCTGAGGCTCTATCTAATTTAAGTAAAGCGCACCTTCAAATAGTGTCGAGAAATGTGGTTTCAATACGGGAAATCTTTGTGATAACCTTAAAATATCGTTTCATCTTTAATTATAAAACTTAACGTTTAAAAAATAACGTAGATCGAGCAGATCTATAAAAAGTTGAAAATCTTGAAAATTGACGGTCCAAAAATGCGCTACAAGATGCATTATTTCTAAAGTTTGAAATCCATCTTTTTTTCTTTCTCATGCCCATGCATCTTGATGTCGAGATGATCAATTTGAGGATATTTGGGCTTCAAAACAACCTCTTCTAGTAAAATTTTTGAGGTCCTAACTTGATTGTTTAGAGGTTCTATATAAACGTTTACCTTTGTGAAAATACACAAAAGAGTTTAACTATGGGTGTGATTTCCATAAGGTTGCAACCTTAAACAATCCAATTAAGGCGCACCTTCAAATTTTATCATGACATATAATTTTGATGTAAAATATTCTTAGGGTTATTTCAAAATTTGTTTTCATAGCTAATTATAAAATATTAAACTCCAAAAATGGTTAAAATCAAGTAGATCTATGTTTGATCTTAAAACCGGACGGTCTAGATAATGTGTTGTAAGATGCATTATTTTTTATACTCAAAATCCTTTTTGTTTTCATAGTCATACATCAATTAGAGGGTTTTTCAACATTAAAACAACAATTAAAGGGTTTTTCAACATTAAAACAACATTTTTGGATGGATTTTTAAAGTGCATCTATATATTTACATTTTAAGGTTACAACTTACAACCTTATATAAACTTTTTCCTTTTAAGTATTTAACATTGAAAAAGTAGTTTATGTATGCATATCTACATTTGCGTCCCCTGAATCATAAACCGTAGAGAGAAGCCTACCCAATTAGTCAGGAGAGAGAAATCTTGAATTTCTATAATAAGCAAGGAGTATGACACTGCTCCCTAAAGTCCAACACAAAGATGCAGTCATGGCAAGAATGTTGTTAGATGAGCCATGTTATGCTTATAAATAGTCAATAAAGTGCTATGCTTTTTTTTGTCTACACAGATGACATCACCGATCATATTAAAACACAAACACAATTCCAAAAAACATTGCATTCATTCAAATGAATCCCCGTATGGCAACAATGCGATGGTGACAATGTGAAGACAATTCTCCAAATGAAGGCCCACCTCTTATTCCCACTTGAGTGCCTCACCTATTTAAAATAAATACCATATGTACGGGAGAGGTTTGTATATGGTGACCAACTTACACTCAAATTTTGTTAGAAGTTGTGTTAAAAAGAAATATTATGATGACTTGAAAATCTATGTTCGACCTTAATTATAAAATTTAAAATATTTAAAAAGTGTAGATCGAACGGATCTATAAATACTTGAAAATATTGAAAACACGTAGTCCAAATAACTTGTTATAGGGCACACTATTTTTAGGATTAGAAATTCTCTTTTTTGTTTATATCCATACATATCGAAGTCAAGATTAACAATTGCATGGTTTTTCAACTTCGGAACACTCATTTGGACTGGAATTTTGAGGTGTACCTTACCTCTAAAATATAAGGTTGCAACCTTATATAAACTTTCTCATATATTATTTTTATCATGAATTCTTGATGTTGTTGTCATGGTTATTATTATGAAAAAAAGTTTATATAAGGTTACAACCTTAAAATGTTGAATTAAAGATGCACCTAAAAAATCCATCGGAAAAAGGTTATTTTAATGTTGAAAAGCCCTCTAATTGATCATCTCAACATCGAGTTGTATGAATACGAAAAAAAAGAAAAAAAAGAAGAGATTTTGAGTCCCAGAATTAGTGCATCTTGCAACACATTATCTAGACCATCCATTTTCAATATTTTTATATATTTATATATCTACTTGATTTTAGCCATTTATGGAGTTTAAAATTTCATATTTAGATATGAAAATATATTTTTAAATAATCCTAAAAAATTTTTATACCAAAATTATAAATGTTATGATAAATTTGAAGGTGCATCTTAATTGGATTGTTTAAGATTGCAACCTTATGGAAACCGCACCCTATTATTGGTACTATGGCTACTACTAGTGTGGAACTTCTGAACCCTCTCATACAATACCAAATTTTTTGTGACGACTAATTTTCTTAGTGATATGTCATTATCGCCCCAAAGTCAGAATTAACTTTTTTTGACTTAGAAAGTGACTATATTATTCTTGGCTGATTTGTTAGTTTTCGAATGTGGTCGCATGTATGACCCCATCTTTTTAAATTTTGCTTAATTTCTTGCTCAAAAACTTTTGACAGTTTGGCCAAAATTGGCGGAGGCGGTTCACATGAGATTGGATAGAAACCTTAAATATTTTAGAAAAAATTCATTTAAATTCAGTTTCCTCATAGACTCGCTGGGCTCCATGAAGGAACTAGGTGAGTACCTATATAACAGGCAGTTCAGTCTCTACCAGTTCTCAATCCCGATCAAAATTTTCTGATCCTAATGGTTGTTTTTAAAAAAACAATGAGATTGACCACTTTTGTGAGGTGGTTGTTTAGAAGTCTATTTTATAAAAACAATGGAGCAAAGATAATAAGAAACAACATCATTTCTTTAACATAGCAAAAACCAATAGGGATTATATATTATAAGACCATTTATCTTCACATTTACTTATAACCATCCGATATGAAATTTGATGGCTTGGGTGTGTCCCAAAGCTCGAAAAAAATTAATTTTGAATTTTGAAATTGTACATATGAGACCATTTACTATTGTTATAAGGAGGTCACAATCACTCCTAGCTATTACATATTAAATTTGATGGATTTTGGTGCCTGACAAAGTTTGAGATATTTTTTTGTAAACATTGAGTCTAGTCAATAACACACTGACAACCACCTATTTTAAAGTGTGGCTGACAAGAGTGATTGTGACAAATACAATGGGAATATACTGGTAGAAAAACCGTTGGCATAAATGAGGGCAGACATCATATATATATATATATATATTCGTAGGATTATGATATCGAAAGTGAAAGAAGCTTTAAAGAGGATGAAGATATGAATAGCTTTAGGATCAGATGGTATCCCAATATAGGTTTGAAAGTGCACGGGGAGATCAACATTGCTTGGTTGACCAAACTGTTTAACAAGGTGTTGAGAACAAAAAAATGCTAGATAAATGGACGAAAAATATTATATGTCACACCCCAAGAATTTACAATACTGTTATTCCTAAGATGTGACAAACAAAACATATATACATCTATTGATAGGACAAATTTACAGTGGCGAGGTCTTACAAAGTAAATAAAGAAAGTTTAAGCAAAACTACAATATCTTCCCAAAGTTGATCTTGACGAGGACACAAATGAAACCGCAGTTATCCTGAAAAATGTTTACCATAGTTTGATGAGTTTGGCTACTCAGTAAGTGATCATCATAATCCTAAAAATAATCATGGTTGAAAGATATCAATATTTTCCAAAATGAGATCTATTAACAGAAATGCATCAACAATTTCACTTTCAGTAATTGCATAATTAAGTATAATCCAAATAATTGAAATGCACATAACACTTTAACGCGTCAATGCATAATTCAAAGGATTTCACAAAATACCCTACTGGCGTCCCAAGTGAAATTCATATTAATGATTTCAGTGATATGTTGAGTACATGATATTGCTGCTTTTGAATGTTTAAAGAGATTTAGAAATAATTTAAGTATGCAAGTGGACTCATCCGGTTCGCCGGTGAGGTATAAGTGGACCTATCTGGGACGCCGGTAGGGATTAAGTGGACTCATCCGGTAAGCCGGTGAGGTATAAGTGGACCTGCAAGGATTAAGTGGAGCTATCTGGGACGCCGATAGGGATTAAGTGGACCTATCAGGACGCTGATGGGGTATATAGGTGACCTACTTGGGACGCCAGTAGGGTATTTTGTAAAATCCTTTGAATTATGCATTGACGCGTTAAAGTGTTATGTGCATTTCAATTATTCGGATTATACTTAATTATGCATTTATTGAAAGTGAAATTGTTAATGCATTTCTGTTAATAGATCTCATTTTGGAAAATATTGATATCTTTCAACCATGATTATTTTTAGGATTATGATGATCACTTACTGAGTAGCCAAACTCATCAAACTATGGTAAACATTTTTCAAGATAACTGCGGTTTCATTTGTGTCCTCGTCAAGATCAACTTTGGGAAGATATTGTAGTTTTGCTTAAACTTTCTTTATTTACTTTGTAAGACCTCGCCACTGTAAATTTGTCCTATCAATAGATGTATATATGTTTTGTTTGTCACATCTCAGGAATAACAGTCTTGTAAATTCTTGGGGTGTGACATATAATATTTTTCATCCATTTATCTAGCATTTTTTTATTCTCAACACCTTGTTAAACAGTTTGGTCAACCAAGCAATGTTGATCTCCCCGTGCACTTTCCAACCTATATTGGGATACCATCTGATCCTAAAGCTATTCATATCTTCATCCTCTTCAAAGCTTCTTTCACTTTCGATATCATAATCCTACGAATATATATATATATATATATATATATATATATATGATGTCTGCCCTCATTTATGCCAACGGTTCTTCTACCAGTATGTTCCCATTGTATTTGTCACAATCACTCTTGTCTGCCACA